>NC_056735.1:1030391899-1030699399 GCF_019279795.1 Protopterus annectens | reverse complement strand
ATCGACCTGAGGAAAAATTCTTTGGAGTCTACTTAGGATATAAAAATACCTATGTAAACACTTCCAAAGATCCTAACTCTTCCAGATTTTTTGCATATTTAGGAGACATACATATATCCTCACATTGTTTTTTTTTGTGAATTGCTTTTGGGAGACTCTCTCTCTCTCTCTATATATATATATATATATATATATATATATATATATATATATATATATATACAGAGAGAGAGAGAGAGAGGAAATTCACCCCAAGGATCACGTCTGTGGCTCTGCTTGACAGGGGCACAGGAAAATAATTTTCTTGGGTGGCAAAATCCAGGGTACCGTTTGGCTAGGCTTATGTAGGCCCTAGGGCCAATAGCCTAGTACCTACCTATGAACCTATATATATATATATATATATATATATATATATATATATATATATATATATATATAAAATATATCCCTCCATTGTTTCTTTGTGAATTGCTTATCCAATCTCTCTTCCCAAGCCTTTCTAACCTCCTCTGATTGATTATTATAGTTATGATGCAATATTTTATATGTTCTACTAATTATTAATTTATTCCTTTTTTAACAGCAGCTTCTGTTCTAGATTCTACTAAAACCTCTACCAGTGCTGGTTGTTCACTTAGGATCCCCCTATTTCTTTCTTTATGCCTATACTCTGATATCAATCCTTGATAGGGAAGGCAATTTCTGGCCTGCAGTCCAAATAAATTCTTGTCTTCTTCCATTTCTATTACCTTTTATCTTGGCTCTTTTGTCAGTTTTCTCCAATAAATTGCAGTCCCTTCTTTCCTGTTGTCTGTATCCCTAATTGCAGTCATCCCTATCAGGAAAATCTCCTTTCCCCATTCCTTTGTTGGCTTAGATCTTAGAATACTATCTGCTACTTTTGGAATATATTATTCTGTATAGTTGTTATTCTCCTTAAGGATCTGCATCCAAAATACCAGTCTCTCCTTGTTTCTTCAGCTCTCCCCTGGGTTGTCGTCATCCCTTTCCACTTTGAATTATAGGTTTCTGCTTGTGCTATATATAGGAGCCTTAACTGTTTAGCTCTAAAGTACCCCCTCAAATCAGTTAATCCTAGACCACTTTGTTCTATTGGAAGAATCATCTTATCCCATTTGACTATTGCCATCTTCCCATCCCAGATAAAATCCTTCAGTTGTTTATTAATTGCTGTCCACAACTTCTCCTATGACTGATAAAAAATATGCCTGACCTGTGTATAAAACTAAATGGAACTAAAAATGTTTTAACTTCTTGCGCTGTCATTATCCATAAAACAGGAACTTTCAATTTTTCAATTTTTGTATTATCTTTTAGTCTCTTCCCACATACCTTAGCAGCCATACCAGAATCCTTTTTAATCCATTCTCTTAAGTACTTCATTTTATCATGTCCCCATAAATATGAATATTGTTGAACCAGTTATTGTGTGGGTACATAATTTACAGCTATTGCCTTTGTTTTAACTTCATTCATTTTGTGTCCCATAAAGATTTGAAACTGTCTCAAAATGTTCCACAACACTGAAATGTTCTTTTATGGTTCTGTCAGCTATAAAATAATATCATCTTCAAATAGAGCCAGCTTTTCTTGACTACCATACCAATTATATCATTGAATTTCTGAGTCCCTTGTTTTCTTTGACAATGATTCTGAATATAATGCAAATAAAGAGGAAAGAAGACACCCCTGCCTGGATTCTCTGTTCAAATAGAAATTATCAGAGAGGAACCCACCCACTTTAATTTTCACCTCCAATCCCTCATATATCCTCCTAATCAACCTTATACTTTTATCAGGGAATGGAAATGCATCCATTGGCCTGCTCATAAACTCCCAGCTTACTCTGTCAAATGTTCTCTTTGTGCTCTCTCTGCATCAAGATCAACCTACAACAGCGATATTTCCTTACATACCCCTTCCCTCTGGATCATCAATGTTCTGTTAATGTTGTCAAATGTTTGCCTTCCCTCCATTAAACCACATCCATATCTATTAGTTTTGGCATCACGTTTGCCATTCTTTGAGCCATTATAGACATAAGCACTTTATAATCCACAAAGGAGGACCCACCACTGATCCCGGGAACTTTTGCCCTATTAGCCAGATGAGCCTGGTCTGTAAGGCCATGGAACATATCATCATAGAACTCATAAACAAAGACATTGGCAACCTCCAAACACTGGACCCCACCCAGTTTGGGTTTGTGAAAGGCAGATCATGCCTCCTGAGCCTGATTGACTTCTTTAAGGCAGTCACCAAAGCCGTACACGAGGGTAAGGTGGTTCACACAGCCTATCTTGACCTCCCCAAGGCTTTTGACATCATCCTCCATTCTGGAATTATAGCTAAACTCACTAAACTAGTTATAAGTCCCTGCATCACAAGATGGGTTGCCAAGTGGCTGACTGACAGAACCCACACTGTAAAAGTTGCAGACTCCAAATCTGACTTCAAACCAGTGACAAGTGGAGTACCACAGGGTTCAGTCCTGGGACCTCTCCTTTTGGTATCTATAGGCTAACACAGAAGGCCTTTGGCTAACGACGTTCACAGATGACTGCAAACTAGGAGCCATAGTCGAGTCCCCAAATGATGTGGACATACTACAGAAGGACCTCACTGAGACAGATGCCTGGTGTTAGAGCCATGGCCTCAAACTCTATGCCAAAAAGTCCATTGTCATCCTCTTTGGTAAAAACTCTGTACCCATGTACTACCACATAGGCAGCAGTCTACTTAATGCCGAATGTGTGATAAGAGACCTTGGGACTCAGGTGGACAGTAGTCTTTCCTTTGGTAATCACATCGCCACAGTAGTCAGGAAATCCTTCTACATGGCACACCTCATTACAAAAGGGTTCTCATCCAGGAAAAAAAGAGGTAATTGTTCCCCTCTACTCGACACTCATTAGACCCATTATAGAGTACAATGCCCCTTTTGGAATGTACCTCGCAAGACATCTGCAGCAGATGGAAAGGCCACAGAAGTACCTCACAAAGAGGATTACTGGGCTCAAACAGATGCCTTACAGTGACCGTCTCAAAATACTCCAGCTTTACTCCATAGCATATCGCCTACTCCGAGATGATCTCTGCTTAACATATAAAGCTATGTCAATCCCAGAGCTGTTGGACATGCTACACCTAAAGAAATCCCAATCCCTCCGAGCTACACGCTCTAGGGACCTAAACCTTGTCACCACAATAAACAGAACATGCTGGAGGGATAGATTCCTGTCCCAGAGACTTCCCACACTCTGGAACAAGCTACCCATCTATGTCAAGCAAAGTTTCTCATTAGCACTCTTCAAGAAAAATCTTGATGAGTTGATGGGAAATAGGAAATACACCCCAGAGATCACTTTTGTGGCTCTGCTCGACAGGGGCACAGGAAAATAACTTTCTTGGGTGGCATAAGCCAGGGAACCTTGTTGGCTAGGCTTATTTAGGCCCTTGAGCCAATAGCCTAGTACCTACCTATGAACCTAAATGGGCATGTATGAAGCTGGATCTGATGGGCTTTTACCATATTTTAGGTATTACAGCTATCACAGCCTTCTTCTAGGATGTTGGTGCTTCTCCTCCTCTTAAAATACTGTTAAACAAAATCTTTCAGATCTTTATCGTGTTTTCCTTCTTAGCTTCACAAGCATACCATCTAACTTTCCGGTAGATTGGTTACACATCACCATTTTTATCTCACCTCCTCCTATCCTGTTAGTTATTGAGCCTTATCTACCTCTAACATTGGCATATTTAATTCTTCCATAAACATTTCCATTTGTACCTTTTCTTGATTTCTATATTTTTCTGCTTTATACAGACTTACATAAAATTTTTGAAATATTACTAGAACCTTGAGAGGATATCATGTTATTGGCTCCCAAGTTTGGTGACAACCCTTTCTACATTTGGTTGCCTGAGTCATTGTGCCAAAGGTTTGTGTGCTCCAGTTATTATCAAAAAGCAGTTGCTTAACAGCAATCTTTCTAAACTAATGCATATTATCGTGGTAATCTCTTATTTTCTGTTTAGCATTCTGCAATTGCTCTTCTTCTTTTTCTGTCAGATTCCCCCTATTCTGCAATATTGTAACGTTTGGCAGTCCATCTAAAATAATTCTTGTAACTTCTTAATCATATCTCTCTCTTTTTCCACTCTATTTTTAAAATCCACTTTCATTTTATTCCACTCCTAGCTATATCTTCAGAAGAAATATTTATCTTCTCTAATAGCTCCCAATAGCTAACAAATACTTTCCACTACTCATTCCATAAATTTCTCTCTTTTCAACAGATAGGTTTGAAAGCACCAGTGTCTCATTTTTATTTCATTACTCTGCATTTTTATTTTAGTTATTGGAGTGTGATCAGAAGTAGTTATTGGCATGTGATCTGAAATGGTTATTGGATGCGTATCAAAACTTTCAATTAAATGCACATGTTCTTGTAAAATATATGTTTTGTCTAGTCCATACCAGTTTTTGTATCTTGGGGAATAATACGTAAATTCACTCCGAACTCCTCCTACTGAATTCACATCTTCCATGACAAATATTTTCATAAATGTCTTCAAAAATCTACCATCCTTTGTTATATTTTTCCTTCTGGGCCCCCCAGATACACCTTCACTACTGCAAATCAAGTTCTAGTCCCCATCTATAAGTAATATTCTCTGCCAAAAGCTGATTATTTTCCCCAGAATTTTCTTAAGCTCCATTATAGTGGTTTTAGGTGGAATATAAATACATGCCAGTGTAATTCTCCTCCCTTGCCAGTAGCCCGTTAGTACTAAAAGTCTGCCATTATTATCTTTTTTATCTTCTTCTATCACTATTGGAGCTCCTGTTGCAATTAATATAAGTACTCCTTTTTTTCTTTGTCCCAGGTATTCTGCTGAATAGCCATCCTAAAAACCTTTCTTTATCAAATGTTCATGTTCAGCTCTTTCCAAATGTGTCTCTTGTAGCATAGCTCTTTGTACTCTGCATTTTTAATAAAGTTCACTACTCTTTCTTTTTTGAATATATCTGTGATATCATTTACATTTTACATTTAAAGGTAATATAGAAAGCATCATTATCTTAATAAGTTATTCACACCTTTTATGTGCAACAGCTTTTTTGTTAAGTGTCTAGTTCTAGCTTTTGTGTTGCATGCATGAACTAATGTTTGGCAGGTTGATCTTTTATATAGCTGTTTCTTGTGATATCCATTTGATGATCTATATTACCACACTGAAAAAGCCATTAATCAAATGGCTTTATAACTGAAAAGGCTGATAAAAGAACTGTGCATTGTGAGATCGCGGTACAGTGAAGATTGGAAAATTTGCCCTTTCCTCATTGTAATGCAATCTCGGAGTTGGTGTATATAATTAGCGGGAGTGTGAGGGGTGCAGCCCCCCACAAAAGTGAGTTTTATTAACCACATTTTTGGTTATAAAGCTGTTTCATTAACAGCTTTTTCAATCTGGTAATATAGATGCCCATTTGAGCCTCTGTCACATCTTACAAAACTTTTGGCTTTTTTGAAGCCCTCAAACAAAAAAAACAACCCCCCCCCAATACATCCCTAAAACCTATTAACTTAACACCAACACACAAAACTATGGACATCTTCAAATATTGAAGTTTTAAATTCCTAATAGGAACAATTGTCCCTGACTGACAGCCACACTCACAGACTTGGGCTAACCTAAAAGGAAGGGTATCTAAGCTAAGCTGCATAGTACAGCCTGTGCTTCTAAGTGCTGTTTGGTTTTGTCTTATCTTTATGACTCTCCCAAATTGAGAAAACACTTGAATGACTTCAGAAAACATTACCTTCTAGCATTGGAAGAAATAAGTATTCTTTTTCTTGCTCTTTATCAGATTGTCTCCATGATGACAAGAGAACCAGGTATAGAGTTGCTTCTACAAGCACACATTTATTTGCTAGACAATATTCGTTATGTATTTGTTTGCTTTCTTCTTAAAACCAATAGCCTTAATCCAGTCAATCCCCTATGCAAGAGTGAAACAAAACATAAATTTTCCTGTATCCTGCTGTTTAGACCAGACCTTTCCTCTTCTTTTTTTTTATTCTACATTGCAGTGCCTACATTACTTAAAACTGAACAAGTATAAAGAAGGAAAGAAGGAAAAAACGGGCACGTGTTTACTTTAGCATGCACATTACACTTAAAAATAACTGAAGAAAACTTTTCTTTATAGCATGTAGATTATATCACGCATCATAAAAAACACTACTATTAAGAAACAAATTGTTTTACTTACAGTTAACTTTTTCCCTCCTCTTCCCCCCTTCTAAATGTTCTTCCAAACATTAATGGCATGAAGTAGGGCATATGCTTTAGAATCCCCTACAAGTTTAACAAAGTCAAAAAGTACAGTGTTTTGGTTTTCTTGTTCTGTCATATTTCACAAATATAATTAATGTTTTTTAGTCCCACATTCATTTGTCAATTTCTGAGTTGCTAGATTTATTCCTTTTGATCTCCATCACCCAAATCCACTCTCTTCTTTATTTCCAACATACTCCCAGTTCTTTTAATCAATTCTTGTGCTTTTTTCTCTCTCTCAAGCATTTTCCATTGAAATGCTGGAAAAGGTTTCACTGGTACCATATCTCTTTGATCTTTATTACCAGAAGAACAAGAAGCAGAATCTCCTTGTGTTTCATAACTCACTTTTTGTTGGACAAACTTTTGTATTTCCTCCTTAGCAAGTTCCTAGTATGCACATAATTAACCTATAAAGCAAAACACTTCTCTTGTACAATTCTAATATAATCTGGATGAATGGATGGGTACCTACAAATTCACCACTTGTTTAGCACCCATGTCCCTCATGGAGAAGGTCACCATATAAATGTTTTGCTCATCTCTGGGTTATATGGACTTAACATATAAGAGCTAACAACTTCATGGGAATGTAAGGTTAGGCATCTAGAAATCCTCTCAGATCAATAACCTAGAAAGTACCTATGAACCCTTGATGTCTGTATATTTTTTATCATCTAATCATTGTACTGTCATTTCTGCTGTGTTGTGGCAAGAGTTTATGACCATATTCCATGCAGATGTTAAAGCATACATCCTGTCTGTCCCTGATTTTGCATTATATTTCTAATCTGTTTTTGGCAAATCACTGAGGACTGCAGTCTCTAAATAATGATATATATTTGAGTTTCAGACTTTGTATCCTTCAGAAAATGCATGCTACTGAAGTACCTGTTACTCTAGCAACTAAGAGCAATATTCATATTTTTCCCCTAATTTTGAGTCTTTGTCTCCCAACCTCCCATTATTTTGGCTTTATTTCTGATTCTTTCACTATGCTTCTTCCCACACTGAGGTATCATAAAGTCTCGCAGCTAAATGATAACTCCCATACAACTCATTGGATACCAAGTTAACTCACAGACTGAACTCAGAAAATCAGGTATTATAGGAGGTTATTAGGCTAACATCCCTAGAGACTTTTTCAGCCTAACAATTCATGCACCAAATTTCCCAGTTATCAATGCCCATGAGCTAGAACAGCTTTGGTATATGACAAAGAATAATTAGGCATCTACAAACTGTTCCTGTCCATAAGGCTCACAGGTGACAAGCCAAGAGTGAATTTGTGATTTCCCATTCATTGGTTCAAATTGTGTTTAAATAGGCTTAGGGAAGAGCTCTATTTTACATGAATGAGGAGTCTGTTCTAGAGAAGAGGTAATCTGTGAGACACATACCAATTACTCCAAAATGTTTTGTTTATGTCACAGATGAAGTTTAGATCTCTAGATTAGGTAATGCTATTGCTGTTTGTTTTGCAAATGTGCAACAGATCCATCACAGCTGGATCAGAGAATGCCTTGTAGGTTAGGCATAGAGGCATAGTAGTCTGTAGGAGACAAGTACGGGGAAAGGGCTTTGAGGTGGTCTGCATAGGACATACTATTTATTTATTTATTATTTTACATTTGTTGACCTGAAAAGTCCGACTGGATGCATGTCCATTTTCAGTGGAGACTCAGGGAGAAAAGCTTCACAGTTAAATTTTAAGCAAAATATAAGGTGTATACAGAAGCATTCAAATTTACACAGATAGTACAAAACTTAACACTGACTAATAACATAGCATTGAAGCTTAAGATTTAACATATTTATATAGACTGAACACATCTCTACAGTTTTAGGTGAGGCATTACAAAATGGTGAACATTGTTAGTAGAGGTTGGATTTTTTTCTTTATACAGTTGACTTGTGAGCAAGTTAGCCACAGTAGGCAGTATAACAACAAAGAGCAAAGATTAGACATAGTAGGGAGTATAGTAGCAGGAGAAGAGACAGAGATGGGAAATTGGGTAACAGGTTGAGTAAGAAAAGCAGGAGGAGTAAGTAGCTTAAGTATAGAGTAAGAGTAGAGGTGTAAAGAGAAAAATAACGTTTAGTGGATAGATAGCAGAGTGTCCTAGCAGTGACATATGGGTATTGACTAAGAGGTTAGAATTAGAGGTGGAACTGGAAGGAAGCTAAAGAAGTTGCATTCTTTTGGTGATGAAGCTGAAGTCAGAGGGCAAGAGTAAGGGGAGAGGGTGGGGGATCAGCCAGGTGGGGAACATGTGCATATTCATGTGTGCTTTAGGGGTTCTTTCAGGAGTCTTTTAAATGTAATCTTTGAACCTGCTGAGGTAATAACAGTAGGTAGAGTGTTCCAAATGTTGCCTATGTAGTCAGGGAAGAGGGAGTCCCCTGCTGTGTTGTTGGTCTTGATGACCTTGATTAATTTTTTGTCACTAGAGCGAAGTTGTCTAGATTTAGCTTGTAGTTCTAGTAGATTGGCCAGAGCTGGAGTTTTGTCTGGAAGTAGTAGGAGATTATGGCAAAGGAAAGTTGATGATAGTTTAGGAGATTAGGGAATTCAAGCCAGCCAAGTTGTTTTAGGGAATGGCAGTGATGGGCACTGGTAGCAAATTTTGCAATTTGATTGTAACAGGAGTTGAGTTTGGCAATTTCGGTTTTGGGTAAGTTGGTGAGAATGGGTGAGGCATAAAATAGTGTGGAAAGGAGGTGAATTTGAGCAATTGTTATCCTAGCAGGTTGTGTTAGAAATTGTTTATTTTTATATAGACTGCCCAGTTTTTTGTGGATATTTTTAATGGTTTGATTTATATGGTGATCAAATGTCACTCTTAGCAATTTAGTGTGAGTATCAAGGGAGATGACAGTCCCTTCCCTGGACACAATATTAAGTGGGCTGGGTATTGTGGTAGATTTGTTAGGTGTAAATAACAACAGTTTTTTTTGTGTGGGGGGGGTTAGTATCAGTTTTTTGTTAAAAAAAAGTTTTCGGTGGTATGGAAGGTTTTTTGGGTTATAGAGAGGAGTTTCTGAGGATCATTGGCTGAACAGACAAGTGTTGAGTCATCAGCGTATTGTATAACTGTTGCATCCTGACAGATGCTGTGGAGGTTATTGGTGAAAATGGGGAATAGGAAGGTACCTAAACTGGAACCTTGTGGGACTCCTGTGTTGATGCTTATTCATTTAGTGATGAACCTGGCTGCAATACAGTTGTTGCAAATGCCTGGAAAGCCATATACCAAAGGGAGCTTTGCACTCCATTGGTGGGGGGGTGGCTCTCCTTCCACCAACAAACCTATCAATACCCCAGGAGTAAGTCCTTGGGTCACTCCCTTTTTGGCATTTACACCTTGAAGATAAAATCAAATGCTATGGCCTTAAAGCTGACCAAGTCTATGGATGACTATAACCTTGGTGCCATCATCAGTTCCTCAGAAGCACCAAAATACTCTACGAGGGTCTTTTCCAAACACATCAAAACAATGGACTAAAACTAAATTTCAAGAAATATGTAGGTGTGTCCTTTGGCAAGCATGACTTCCTTTGCAACCATCACATTGACAACATACCCCTGACAGTTGATCTCAGTCAGGGATCTGCAAAACTATCTGGACATGAATTATCCTTTGATCACCATGTAACCAGTATTGTACAGAAGCTCTTTTCATTGCACAGCTTATATCTAAAGGTATAACATCCAGATACAGTGAAGTAGTCATTCCACTGTACTTGGCACTGATTAGGCCAATTATTGAATATAATGTCCCTTTCAGTATGTACCTGTTCAAACATTTGTCATAACTGAACAACCGCAACATTTTCTCACTAAAAAAAAATCAAGGCCTTAAATCATAAAAAAATATGCGGAAGTCCTCAAAGCCTTGTCATTCTTCTCAGTATCATACAGAGGAGAAAGACAGATGTTGGCTACATGGCTCAAGCTATGAATGTATAAAGCCAGCTGGATGAGAATTGTATGCTTACAAATTTAATATGCAAAGAAAACATTGGAATGGATAAGACTAATGGTGATGAAAATAATTCCTTTGTAACAATTAATAGGGCAGATATTACTATATTAGAAGTTGAAGATTCTTCAGATCTGGTCAGAAAAGATATTCTTGTAACTGGAGATTCAGTTATTACAGGAAGTGATACTTATATTTGCAGAGAATAAAATGAATATAGAATAGGGTTATGCTTACCAGGAGCAAAAATAGATGTGAGACAAGCCTTTTGATGTAAAGAAGTGCAAATCTGTTTTTATTCATGTCGGTTGAAATGACCTCATCTGCAAGAGACTCTCTGACTGTTACTAGGGAACTTACAGCTTTCTCAGATAGTATAGCTTGTACCATTATTAGGATCTATTTTTCACAAATCACATATAGGAAGGATAGTTAGGTCACTGGGAATGAAAAGATTTATTGGGTAAATACCTACATAAAAAAATGTCCCATTTTAAAATAACAGAAATGTGTTCAGACAAGAAAGTGTGCATTTGTCAAGATCAGGGAAGAGAACTTTTGCAGCAGATATTTAGCAATATTTGACAAACACTAGACAGTATTTTTGGCAGGTCAAAATTTTAACAGTTCACAGCAACAATTGATGAGTCTCTGATGGTTTGTAATGCTAGCAGCATAAATAATATTTTTTTTATTGGAAAATTTACTACTTTTCCACAAGATTGATGTTGTTATTGTTTGTGAAACATGGTTAAAGAACAACTGGAAATCAGTTCTGTCAGGGTATAAATGTTTTTACTGTAACAGACATTCTAACAAAAAATCAGGTGCTGGTGTTATGATAAGGATTAAAGATAGCTATGAGACCTGTGATTATTATATGTTCAGTGATAATACCAATACTATAGACTGTGTAACTGTGACAATAAAAATAACCCTGGAACATATAACAATTGTTGGAGTATATAGAACACCAAAATCAAGTGCTGATGATCTAGAGGAACTCATTTATTGCATGAAATACAGGAAGGAAAACTAATATTAGCTGGTGACTTAAATTTACCAGAAACAGACTAGAATATTGATTCAACAACATTAGTAAGGAAAGTATTCACAATGTATGTTCAGGAACAACAATTGCTTCAGCTTAAAAAAAAACTACCAACGAAAGGAACATACTAGAGATTGTTTGTGGTCCTAAAGAAATAAATGACTGTTACTTCAAGTCAAGTTTACCACTGTTGATGTGCAGTGATCATGAGGTTATAAAGGTTAATTTGTTGCTAGATAATTCTGCCAAACTAAAGTCTAAACCAATGCACAGAAGATTAGTTATAGACTATATGGAAGGAAAACAGTCACTATGTAAAGCTAACTGGAGTGATGTGTTTAATGGAAAAAACTGCAGATGGAATGTGGAATGTTTTGAAGGAGAAATTGTGTGCAAAAAAAAAAAAAGGTTTAACATCAGAATCCAGGCATACAACATCAGGGGGATACATTTCAATACAAACAAGATACCCACTTAAAATGAGGCACAAAAAATATAAGAAACAGAATAGAGGTAGAACTATAGCTTTGAAACCGAAATAAAACAAGCTGGATAAACAAATTAAGCACAGTGTGAGACAAGATCAAGAAAAAATTGAAGAAAATGCATATAAAGATACTGAGCATAACAGGAAACCTTTTTACAGATACATAGATGTGGAAGAAGTAAAGGCTGTGTGTAGATTCTAAAATTTATTCTCAGACACAACAGATTACAGATACATTATAGTTTGGCTCCACAATGGGGGGGGGTGATAAGTCATCCTAGTGACATGCAGGTAACCTCAGAAACTGGAATCAAATTAGATCATATTAAAAAAGAACTGCGCAAACTTGATCCAAGCAAAGCTCAGGAAGGAGACAGAATTAGTAATAATGACCTGAGAATTTCAGCTAAAATGACAGTAGCATTATATTTATTTACTAGGTTATATAAATATGGGGAGATTCCTAAAGATTGGAGATTTGTGCTTATTAAACCTGTCTTTATGGGAAAGGGGTGTAGGACAAATCCAGAGTCATACAGACCTTTAAGTGTACTTTCATGTTGTGGAAAATAAGTAATATTGGATAACTTATAGTTAGAAATGGATAGGCTGGGACATGAGATTATATATCAGCATGCATATGTTGAAAATAGATCTAGTACCACCAGCTGTAACATGATGTTCTATAACAGTATAATAATGGCTATGAATGAAAAATTGTGCTGTGATGTAATTTATATAGATGTAACTTCAGCATTTGACAGGGTCATACACAAAACACTGATTAGTAAATTACATCAACTAGGTATTGATGTACTCTTGATAAGATGGATAGCTGCATGGCTTACAAATAGGACATGGTAAGTATCATACAGAACTGGACAGGTGAAATTTTTGGTTACAGTCAGGGTATCCCACAGGGCTCTGTCCTAGGCCCTTACTTGTTTAGATTGCATCTTTCAGACCTAACTTTTTCATCTGAGGTGTTCTACAGTCCACATGCAGATGCCCTGAAATTGGGTATACTGATTACATGTGCTACAGATTGAAAAATTATATGGTGCTGCTTACTGTGATGCATTTGAAGTCTTCTTAAGACACTCAGTTTTGCTGGCTGGATTCTGCTGAAATCAAAGTCTGGTTATAGTTGCATTCACAGTCTGTTGCATACAGAAACTTGCAGAATATACACTGATGAAAGAATATACTTTGCAGCATCAACTTAGAGCAGTAACAAATAACTTTTTATAATAAACCAAATGGACTAATGTTGCAAATTAAAGTACTGTTCCACTTTACTTCTCATATAGTACAGATGATGTGAGAGATATAACATTTACCTTGAGACAAATGTGTCTCTACCAATACCCCTAACATAACTGGATTATACAGATTTTTATATACAATTTTAGTCATGCACATACACATACATTTCCTCTTGGTATTCTATTTTGGAGAATTGTTCATCCTGTAGAAACAATACTGATTGTTGCAGATGCTGACGCAAACTGCTGACTTAATAATATTATTTTTCAGCTTTTCTGACAGTGTGAACATGCTGTTTTTTGTCTTTTGTATAAGAACATCTGTTCTTGTGCAAACATGTCCTGTTGTTTAAGGAAACATATTCTGTCCATTATTTTTATATGCAGAAAAACATGTTTTTAAGGAAACAGATTGTCACAGTGTTCTTTAAAAGCAGAGTTTGCATTTTTCCTCTTGCATACATCCTGTTTGTAAGGAAATAATGTCCATTCATCAGATTCCTTATTTTCCAAGCCATGGTCATTTAGTATGGATGCTGATCACATATTACTAAACTCTGTTTCTGCACTTGTGAGCTTTATTTTATACCTTATTTATGTTACATATTTGTAACAAAATTACTTTCAACCTTAAAACCCTGTTGAGTATAATCTTACAATTCCTTCTTTTTATTTTAATGTACTCAAAACACTTTATACTGATATGTATTTTTGATCACATTGTATAGAAAACACATTAAGAAACAAAACCTTTAGTCTTTTTTTTGATAAAAGTCAAAATGCCATTTTACATAGTTAATACAATGATATTAAGTATTACTACCAAAACTGAATGTATTTAAAACTTTTTATTTTGCAGACCATTCTGTGAAAATATTTTATCAATTATGAGCTGTGTCTGCTTTAGTTTAACTTGATTAATTTATTCTTTTGCAATTACAGAATTTAATTTATGACTTAGTACTGTTCCATTAACTCTTTGCAACTGTTGAATTAAGTATAAGAGACAAGAACTATGTGCTACTGCAAGTATTTATACACTGCTGAAAATGGACAGTTTCAATGTCATTTTAACCATAACATTGTGGCCATGTTTATGAACTGCCCATTAACATCTTGGTTGACAATGAAGTGAACATAAAGTAAAGAATGCTATGTACACATTAGTCCATTAGATGTATAAATACAATATTTAATATAATTTTCCTCTAGCTGGGATAAAACCAGTGATATTACAACTTGACAAGTTAGTTTTGAACTTATTACAATGTATTCTGTACAGTATGTATTTACACAAACTGTTTGCTATTCATGCATTTCAATCTAGTAGGTACCCTGGACCCATTTTTTTCTTTAAATATGGTTTTTCACACATATTCATTACTAGACATTAATTTCATTTGTACTGAATTCTTCTGCATTTGTACATACAGAGACTATAATTTGTACTGAATTATTCTGCATTTGTACATACAAAGACTATAAAGTGCATTTAGTCTAATCTTACAAATTTAATAACATTAATATTAAGCAAAATCTTGGAAAATGTTTATGTCTCTTTAGAAATATCTAGTGGAACTGGCACCAAAGGCATATGTCCTGTTATTTTAAACTATATACTCAACAATTAAAAATATTCATGCTTTTTTATACTAACATTGTTTTGCCAAAAAATATTAAAAATAGTGACCATTCTTGCTATTAGAAACATTTATGCATTTTGCATATCTTTATTCTGTCTTGTATAGCTTTAATAAAGCAATTTTAAATCATCTTGAGTATAGCTTTGCAGTTTAACATGTTGCAAATACAATTTAATACTAAACAATACAATAATAACTAGCATAAAATATCTTGGATTTTTAGATTTAATATGTTTACCTGTGTTTCTTATGCACTAATACCTGTTTTTTCTTTCTCCCCCTAAAAGAGTATTGTCAAGAAGGAATGAAATATTACTTCTTCCTGTAGCTCTGTTTCAGACCCTTGTGCAATACTGCTCACATAGTGTAAAACTGAGAAAGTACACCTCCCCCTGTGACATTGCAGTATTGTTTATCTACTTTATGCTGTGAGAATGGAATGTATGTCAGCCCACCACTTTGGTTATACATTTGCTTTATTAAACTATGACTTTTGTCTGATTTGATCATTTTTATAAAGCTTTTGCTGTTTACTACCACTAGTAGGTATTTATACCCTTCTGCACAATTGATTTGAACTGTATGTATGCATGCTATAGCCCATTTGCTGGCTGTACTTGATGCAACTGAGTTTTTTTTCTTTTAACATTTACTTGCAAACAATTTATCAGTGACATCTATGCACAATTGTGACATTTTATTACAATTACAAAATAGTGTTGCCTGTAAACATTTTAACAATTATGTTTTAATAACAATGATGCTTTAGAAAAACTCAGGCTACTTGTCTGGCAATCAGTCTTGTTGTTTATCTTATCTTTCCAACAATTAGCTTACATGGATTTCAATATATTTTTTATTTATTTATCTATTTAACTGTCCTGCCATTAATTTTACAAAAACTGTTTGACTAATACCATCTCTGATTTTATTTCTTTTTAAAATTCAGAACTTTAACTGTTTGATGTTAGTATACAATTATAAAAAAATTTGTAAAAAAAAACAAAATAGATATTAGCTTAACTAACACATATTTATATTTACATTATTTATATTTGCTGTTGTCTGCCATTTGCTCTTGTGCATTGTAAACAAATGTACTCTAGATGAAAAGAACATACATACATGTCTGTCTTGTATCTGTATATCTTTATACAAGCATGTCAGTCTTGTGACTTGAAATCTTTACTCTTATTAACTATTTTCATTTAATTTTATGCACTAGAACTGTTTAGTGTAACTATTTTTATTTAATTTTTATACACTAAAATTGTTGTGTACCTTTTGACTATGCTATTAGCTTAGCAGTTATATACTGTACTACTGATAAATGTCTTGCTTTGACTGAATGAAAGTAAAACATTTGAGAATGATTTGTCTAGACATCAGAGCCTACCATGTATGTTTAACCATTTTCAAACCATAAACATATTATAAAATATATTTCTTTTGCACAGATTAGCTGTGTATGCAGGAAGTTCTCAGTTTCTGTCAGTTCAGCTAATTTATTTCCTTTATCCTGCAACTGCTGTTGAATAGTTTGCTGTAATGTTGCATGGTCTTTCTGATATTTTTCAGTAACCTGTTCTGCTGAATTCAAAACTCCTATGCACTTTTGAAAAATGTGTGTATAACTTGTCTAAGCTTCCTGAACTCATTATGTCTGTCTCTTAGAAGTTTATTACATTCTTTTGGAACAAAATCTACTAGAGACCCTATCAGTAATTGATTTAACTACTGTAACGCTGAGATAAAAAACCTTTCACATCTGGTGACAGAACATAACCGTCCAACATCTGAATATAATAGAAACACTTTACCCTTAGTTAATTCTTTATCATGAACAGATCTGTTTTCACAGTCTATTTTTTTAGTAATATGATGCAATACTTTTTTATGGCATAATACACAAAATGCAGTTTTTGTTGAAGCACACAATAAACATTTGTCATATTCCACATGGTTTTCTTTGAGATACCAGTCAAATATTGTAATACATTTGCATAAAGCCTTACTATCAACTTGCCCTAATAAGGTTTTACATTTACTAATGTGCTGTGTATACCAACATTGCAATTTACTAAAGCTTGGTTTACTCCTGCATGAATTATAAATAATATCCATACTGTCTAATAACATCCAAACTGTCTAATAATATACAAACTGTCTAATAGCTTCCACACTAAAAATGTGACACAGAAAAAAGTCTTACCAGTTAGCAAGAAAACAGGTGAGCAGGCTGTTGTTGCTGATGGTTGGAAAATTTTCAGAGTCACTTGAGAAGCTGGTGAAGTACAACAGGCAGCGGACTGCTGTACAAGTGGATATCTACCTTTTCTTGGAGAATATATGGCACTGCGACTTGAACTTCAGTCTCACTCCGGATTTTGACATCTAAAAAACTTTACTGCTGCATGCTGCATAAACTGGAATACTTCTGTTTAGAATTTACACATACGTGCAAATGTTAGTTACTGCAATTTAACTGAAGTGACCCTCTGCAGGGCTTACCATCACTCCCCCTGTGTTTGAATGCAGATTTTAGGTTCAAATGCAGGCTAGCTTGCCATTGAAAAATTATATGGTGCTGCTTACTGTGATGGATTTGAAGTCTTCTTAAAGGACAACCGCACCCTCAGACTCAAAAAACATATTTATTTCATCATGGTTTGGTGTTTCCTACATTTTAACAGCACTCTGGGACTATTTAGAGCTTTTTAGATATTTTTATATGCAATTTCTGACTCTGACCACATGGGGGCTGGCATTTTGAAATAATTCAGACTGTTTACTCTGCCTCTAAGTATCCCAGAATGCATTGTTTGTCTCCAAAAAATTGCATCAAATCTGCCACGTTTTCCCTTAAGCTGCTGTCACTTCATTGACTTAACAGGCATTCACTGCTGTCTTAAAGTCCCCTACTTTTGGTGAAAATGTTATCCTTTTTCAATGACTACTACAAACCCAAACAGTGCAAATGCTACAGAACAGAATTGAAAGGCACATTTTATTGCTTTTGCTTCTTAGAAATGCTAACTTGCTTTATTTTGTGAAGGCTGAAATCTAGTTCTTCAAGGCATCTCCCCTCCCACTTCACACCTACCTTTCCTAGCTGTCAAAGAGCTAAGGGTAATTTGTCCCATTATCTGCATGTGATTGACAGCTCCCAGCAGGTGACCAGAGTAATGCACTGTTTTCTTGTAAGCCTTTCCCTCCTTACAGTGGGACACTTTTTTGCTGCACTCCTCCTGTCAAATTTAGAACCAAGCTACATAGCACTGGGAATAATCACCGTTTTGCAAAGCATCAAACTCCCACTTACTTTTCCTTCCCGTTTGGTTAAATAGCTAACAAATTATGCACTATAGACATGAAATATTTCACAAACTTGCATGACAGCACCAACATGCTTTTTTAAGTCATAATTTAAAAAATTACGGTATTGCATACTTCTTGTAATCTGATGTAGTGTTGTCGATTAATTGTGACAGACATCTGCTTATGTAAAAACATGCAATTAATGTATACGCATGGTTATTGCAAATTTATGCTCTTAGTTTTTGCAGCTGTTATTGTGCTTCTGCCTGTGTCACGTATCGGTTGGGCAATGTAAAGCAATATGACAATACAAAAACAAAGTTTACAAAATTTAGAAATTACATCCAAAAATGAGACTCCCCCCACACTCACACACTCACCTCACCACACTCACCTCACCACTCACCCACACTCAACTCACTCACTCACCACACTCAACTCACTCTCACTCACCACACTCACTCACTCTCACTCACCACACTCACTCTCACTCACCACACTCACTCACCACTCACTCTCAGACACCTCACTTACACTCACCCACACTCAATTCATGCATCCACACTCAATTCATTCACCCACATTCACTCACCCACATTCACTCACCACCCACCACACTCACTCACCACCCACCACACTCACTCACCACCCACACTCACTCACCCACCACACTCACTCACTCACCCAAACTCACTCGCCACACAAACTCACTCACACACACTCACCACACAATCTCACCCACCCTCGCTTACACTCACCCTCACTCACACTCACTCACACTCACTCACCCCCCACATTCACCCACCCACACACCCCCCACACTCACCCACCTACACATCACACTCACCCACCCATACACCACACTCACTCACCCACCCACACACAACACTCACTCACCCTCACTCACCCCCACACTCACTCAACTCACACACCACACTCACTCAACTCACGCACTCACCCTTTCACACATAACCACAAGTTTATTTGGCAACACCAAGAATGATCCCAGGCCTTCGTCTGAGGAATGCACAAGTAATTATGTACATTGGCTGTACAGACATCAGAAAAACACATGCCTATGTAGATCTTACACATCAAGCCACTCCATTCACATTTTACATGAAATGCACCCATTGAACAGTTTTCCTCCTATAACATTATTAAAGTACTTTAATCCAACACTAGTGAGCGCTACATTACACAGCCCAGTAAACCTGTCCACAGATTCAGCTTCTACAGCACAGTCCAATAAACTGTCTACTGTACATTAGTGTTAACACAGGAATTTCCAGTTCTTATCAGCATAACCACATGCACAATCTTCCACCTCAGACCTTTCATGAAGGATGTTTTATTTTTAAACTTTCATCTTTCCCACTTTAGGGGTCTTACATAAATCCCAGCAAAAAGGAGACCTAGAAACTGCAATCACCCTGATCCAAATCCATCCAAACATGCCTGCAAAACAAAAGGTGTATGGTTTTGAGGGGAGGGTTAAGCAACCATGCCCTCACCACCTGGGAACAATCAAATTCCTCCTGTCTTTATAACTACACAGTTCCACAACCACAGGGAAAAAAATTGCCCAGCAAAGGCACACCAGTACCTACAGGAATTAAGTGACAATTCAACACTAAATTATAAATCACAAAATAGACTTTATCAATTCAGTATATGAAGAACATACCAGTATAGTTTATTTAAAGTTACATCTAACTACCAGATTGTGCTGGGACAGCTTTAGAGATAAAAGTGGTCTTGTAAAATTCAGCAGAAGTGGTCTTGTAAAATTCAGCAGATACTGGCAGAGTGCCCTTTATCACACAAACATGCACACACTTGTCCCTTATCACACAGATACAAAGTTTGTTTGGCAACAGCTAAAATGACCCAAGGGCTTCTTCTTTCTGATAGCAGTCTGTTAACTATAGGTTCATAGGTTGGTACTAGGCTATTGGCCCTAGGGCTTATACAAGCCTAGCCTTAACTATTCCCTGGCTACTACTTCCAACACTATTTTCTACCCTGAACCCCTGTCTAGCAGGGTGAGTGACATGATCTCTGGGGTTAATTTCTTTCTCCCATCCAACTGTCAATGTTCTGTTTGAAGAGGACCAAAGAGGCGGTCTGCTTGACATGTATGGGCAGTCTATTCCAGAGTCTGGGCAGTCTCTGGGTCAGAAACCTATGCCTCCAGCATTTGTTTATTGTGATGACAAGGTTTAGATCCCTGGAGTGTGTAGCTCTGAGAGATTGGGATTTCTTTAAGTGTAGCACGTCCCAGAATGGGTACATGTCTTTTCCCAAAGGGGATAACTATACATTTCTTGGCATTGAGCTTGAGCCCATGGCTCTGGCACCAAGCATCTGTTTCTGGCACCAAGCATCTGTTTCTGTAAGGCCCTTTTTTAGAGTATCCACAGCATTTGGGGATTCAATAAAGGCTCCCAGTTTGCAGTCATCTGTGAACTTTGTTAGCCAGAATCCCTTAGTGTTGGCCTGTACTTCAGAGAAGTAGATGCCAAACAAGAGCGGCCCCAGGCCTGACCCCTGAGGTACTCTGACTTGTCAGAAGCTGGATTTGGAGTGGGCTACTTTTACAGCGTGGGTTCTGTCAGTAAGCCAGTTGGCAACCCATCGAGTGATGTAGGGATTAATGCCCAGCTTAGTAAGCATTCATACACACACACACACGCACACTTGCCCCTTTCTTGCATTCTCACACACACACACTCACACACACTTGCCCCTTGCTTGCATTCTCACACACACGTACTTGCCCCTTGCTTGCATTCACACACACACACACACACACTTGCCCCTTGCTTGTATTCACACAAACACACTTGCCCCTTGCTTGCATTCACACACACTTGCCCCTTGCTTACATTCATGCACACACACTTGCCCCTTGCTTGCATTCACGCACACACACACACTTGCCCCTTGCTTGCATTCACACACACACTTGCCTCTTGCTTGCATTCACACACACACACTTGCCCCTTGCTTGCATTCACACACACACACACACTTGCCCCTTGCTTGCATTCTCACACACACACACACACACACACACACACACACACACTTGCTTGCATTCACACACACTTGCCCCTTGCTTGCATTCACACTCACACACACACACACACACACACACACACACACACACACACACACACACACTTGCCCCTTGCTTGCATTCACACACACACTTGCCCCTTGTTTGCATTCATTCACACACACACACACACACACACACACACACACACACACTTGCCCCTTGTTTGCATTCACACACACACACACACTTGCCCCTTGCTTGCATTCAGACACACACACAGACATACACACTTGCCCCTTGCTTGCATTCACACATGGACACACACGCACGCACACACACACACACACACACACACACACACACACACACACACACAGCACAAAATAGGGCTAGATGTGCATTCAAACAGGGGATGTTTGTAGAATTACATTTTTAATTCACTAGGAAGACTTCTCTTACCAGTGAAGCAAAAGATGCAGGCAATCCAAACTTTTCAGTAGTCCCTCAAACAAATGCAGTCAACAGGTTACACATACAATAAAAAGGAGTTCCACACACCACATGGGTTTTATTAGGTTGAGTGGGCTGGGTAAGGCAGGTCTGACATCACAATGTGGGAGGAACACTGGCTCTTCTATACAGCATGAAAATCAGGAGGGGATTACATCACTTTGGGGGAGGAAACATCCCGATAGCTAGAGCAAGAGCTGATGGCAGATGTGACATCATAATTTCAGAGCCAGCTACAGGTTTTTCAAGTTGGTTTGCAAAGTGAAACAAAAACAGTATAGAAAGCTAGGAAGCAGAACAGGGAAAACAGTTGAGTGGGTTATTTTTTAAAGCTGCAGGGGTGATTTTTTTAAGCTTTATCAAATAACAGGGACTGGAAGAGTCAGAAGATTGGGGAATCTGCTTTAATATCCTGTTGTTTTCCTTTAAGACACTCAGTCTTGCTGGCTGGATTGTGCTGAAATCAAAGTCTGGCTAAAGTTGCATTCACAGTCTGTTGCATACAGAAACTTGCAGAATATACACTGATGAGAGAATATACTTTTCAGCATCAACTTAGAGCAGTAACAAATAACTTTTTATAATAAACCAAATGGACTAACATTGCAACTTAAAGTACTGTTCCACTTTACTTCACATATAGTACAGATGATGTGAGAGATATAACATTTACCTCGAGACAAATGTGTCTCTACCAATACCCTTAACATAACTGGATTATACAGATCTTTATATACAATTTTAGTCATACACATACATATACATTTCCTCTTGGTATTCTATTTTGGAGAATTGCTCATCCTGTAGAAACAATACTGATTGTTGCAGATGCTGATGCAAACTGCTGACAATATTATTTTTCAGCTTTTCTGACAGTGTAAACATACTGTTTTTTTGTCTTTTGTATAAGAACATCTGTTCTTGTGCAAACATGTCCTGTTGTTTAAGAAAACATATTGCGTCCATTATTTTTATATGCAGAAACATGCCCTGTTGTTTAAGGAAACATATTGTGTCCATTATTTTTATATGCAGAAAAACATGTTTTTAAGGAAACAGATTGTCACAGTGTTCATTAAAAGCAGATTTTGCATTTTTGCTTTTGCATACATCCTGTTTGTAAGGAAATAATGTCCAGTCAGCAGATTCCTTATTTTCCAAGCCATGGTCATTTAGTATGGATGCTGATCACATATTACTAAATTCTGTTTCGGCATTTAAGCAAGCTTTATTTTATACATTATTTATGTTACATATTTGTAACAAAATTACTTTCAACCTTAAAACCCTGTTGAGTATAATATTACACAGATAAGGCAACTCTGCAGAAGAACTTGACAAAATTGACCATTTGGGCATAGGAGAATAATATGCTGATAAATACATCAACAATTTAGCATATGAGATTTGGAGACATAAATTGAAAGGCGAATATTTAATACAGCACACAGTGATTGAAACTGAAGAGTCAGTCATTTAAGGACTTGGGTATATAGGTAGATCCAGCTTTTTGTTTTTCTAATCTTATCAATCAATTGGTTAATGATAGTTATAGAACTATAGGTTGTATAAAAAAAAGATTTATATAGTCTATAAAGTCAAGGAAATCAGAACTGAAGAAGTCATTGTTCATCAGTGAAACAACAATATGAAAACCTTATAAGAAAACAAGCATGCGTAAACTGGAAAGAGTACAGCAGAAATATACCAAGGGTATGCATGAATGTGAAAATTTAAGTTATCATGAATGACTAACACATCAAAACTTGTACAGATAAGAGATCTTATTCAGGTATATAGAACATTTAGAGACACCTACCTCTGGGAATGATTGGGGTTATCAAAAAGTAGCAGAGAATCATCAGACAACCTATGTAGAAGGTTCTATAGGAGTGAGAAGTGCACTATTTGGGTCTCTGACAGAGCAGTTGATACACGGAACAGACTACAAATTATATTAAAGAAAGTACTAGTTTAGATATTTTTAAGAACAGTCTGGACACATATTATGAGAACAAATGTTTTGGTATATTGGCAAGCTAGAAGGACATTAATGCCCCTGTTTGGAATATTTGTATGTATATATAGCCTCTATATCAGAATCGCAAATGTTCACAGTGTCGAATCTGACATTGTCGACACATAAACAGCGAAACTGCAGAACATCGAGGAGTAAATGGAAATCTCCGTAAAGGGAGATTTCCATTTACTTCAATGTAGTGCGGTCTCGGAGTTGGAATATTTAAGTAGCGGGGGGTGTGGGGGGTGGATGGGGGCTTGCCCCCCTGCTTAAAGCAAGTAGGTCTATGTTTTGACTTTTTGTGATGTTTTTATTAGGTGTTCGATGTTACTGGACTTCGACGATATGGTGTTGATCATATCGTATTCTAAGTTCAGTAGCTTTGAGCATCTAATATAGACCCTATATATATATATATATATATATATATATATATATATATAGATATATATATATATGTGTGTGTGTGTGTGTGTGTGTATGTATATAGGCTGCTTTGAAGCAATCTGTGCCTTGAGTAGAATGAGCACTTGTTCAAGTGATCTCAATCTCTTTTGTAATGTATGTAGAGCAAATTGGAGGAGTAGGTATATATCACAGAGAATACTGATTCTATGAAACCATCTTCCACTCCACACAAAGCAAAGTGCTTCCTTTACTCTATTCGAGCATAATTTGGATGTATGGATGGGAAACCACAAATCCACCCCTGTTTTTGCACCCATGTCCCTCATGGATAAGGGCAACAGGTACATGTCCCAACATATCTTTCCTCTGCCTGCCTGTGGATTATTTGTATGCAGAATATAAAGGCTAAACATTACCATGGGAATGCAAAGCTAGGATTATCAATACCCTCAAAGATCAATAGCCTAGAATATACTGATAATAGGGGCTTTAGTTAAATAAGTGCTTAGGTTAGTTTTTCAAACCTTCATTTGGATCCCAAGTAGAAATAATTCTTCATGGTGGTCTCAAGTGTGATACACCCTTTTGGAACTGCATGAGAGGCAGGAGACTTGCCAGTGGTGGATACAAGTGCAGGCAGGCTGAGCTTAGTGAAAGGTCCACATTAATGGAGTTATAGGCCAAAACTACATTAAAGAGCTTAGTAAGGTACTAAAGAATCATGGACCTTAGCAGTTTGCTGAGGTCCTGTCTCCTTCCAAGGCAACAAAAAAATGGTTCCATTCTGATAAATAGGATTTATTTTCTTGTGGCACATTTTCTAGCCTCTAAAAATATTCAGTACATACCCTGCATATCGGTACAAGGACAATAAGGCTAGATCATCCAGTCCATCAGCTGCAGTGTTTTCAGATCGGGGTGTATGGGAATTACCTTGTTCTCTAAACATTTCCATAAAGAAGGAGAATAAGTGCTACCTGGACAATAAGGGTGTCATCATGAGCACATTTGGCCTTTCTTGTCTTAACATCTGGATCACCATGAGAAGCAGAGGAATTGGAGCCATGCATATAGGGAAAAAAATGTCCAGTTGATGAAGGCACCTATTTCTAATGCCTCACATGGAAGGTGCTCATCTCCCATCTCATGTGCACTAGTTCAAGGAAAACATCCCTGTGTAATATCCATTCATAATGTTCTGCCTTCGACCAGCAGAGTTAATCTGCCAATGCAGTCTGATGGGAAGGGCTACAGACTGTCTTTAGAGTGGTTTGGGATTACAGCACTAATTCCCTGGAAATTATGGATAACTTGTAAAGGATGTAAAATATGCCCTCTCCCTTTTTTGTTAATATAGCACAAGACCACAGCACTGTCTGCGGGTATCTAAGAAATCCTCCATCCAGATTGGTTTTAGAACTTCAACAGCCTGTATCAAGACCATCATTAGTTTCACACTTATGTTTCTTCCTTGTACTTTGAATTTCTGTGTACATCCTCACCAAAACAAGGTCTGAAACATCAGTCTCACAGTCTGGTTTGGGAGGGTTCCTGAATAAAGGGAACTCATTCCTTTGAATCTTATTTCAACTCCTTGGATATATAGGGTAATATGGGAATCACTTAATCCAGGGACTTAGTATTTTGCTCCATATGGAACTCGAGTATCACTGTAGCCTTCTGATTTGCAGCCTGACCAATGATATCATCAAGGTGATGGAGGACATGTAATCAAGAGCTCAGATATACACCCTCTCTGACATGCCCCCAAGAACTAGACTGAAGAAATATTTTACCAGATGTTCAGCTTTATCTTATGGAAGAAATGTCTTCTGACTAACAAATTCACTCTTTTGGAAGAGGTGATATTATATTTTTATACAGTGAAGGAGAAACAAAGACTTTAAACACGTTCTATGCTGAAGGTAGGGTGCTCTGTCTATCTCCTCCTGGGAGATTGCCTCATTCTGGCAATCATCCAAGTACAGGTAAATGCAAATGCCCTTTGTACTGCAGTATATAATCTCTAGGGCCAGGAATTCTGACAGCAACAGGCAAAACCAAAGGTCAATAAGGTACCCTCTGCTTGAAAACTAAGGAAGAGACGGTGACCCTGTGAATAGGAGTTGCAGGTAGGTATCCTTGAAATCCAAGTCAACAATCAGGGCTTCAGGGAACACAATTGGTAAACAAGGCCTCAAGAGATAACAGTTTAACTTTTGGGATCTTGAGGAAAGAACTGAGATTTAAAAAAATTCAGGATGGGTCTAGAAGACCCTTCTTTCCAGCAGACTAGAAAGTATTGAGTAGAATCCTTGGTTTTGTTCACTTATGGGTACCAATTCTATGACATATAATTCCACAGGATCCCACAGAATGGGGGCATGGGTGGGACTAGGTGTCTTTAAGCTTTTAACATGAACTGAATCCCTGCCATCTTTACTCTTTTTTCAAAATATAGTTTGTAACCCTGGGAGATGATTTACAAGACCAACCTGTCTTGTGCAATTGTCTTTCACTTTTGAAGACACTCTGAAAGTCTTCCTAAAATCTTGAATTGGGGAAATTAAAACAAAATGGTGGGATAGGGGCTTGGGATAGGATGTGGTGAATGAGAAAGTCCATATTTTCATGGTGGCTCTCTGGGGGGGCTGAAGAATTATGGAGACCCCAGATTTACCTTGTTCTCACCCTGCCACCATTTCTGGTACTGGCACTTTTAACTCTTTTCTGTCTTTCATTTCTCCTGCCTGCAATAGTAAGGGATTGGTTTAAAGGGACAGTTTGTGTTGCACCCTGACATGGAGGAGTGAGCAAGCTGTTAAGCTCAGACTTTTCTTGCCCAAAATAGGGAGGAGGATACCTCAACCCAGACAGGAAAGGTAATAAAAGGAAAATGGTGGGAAGGTGCAGCACTACAACAGCAATTTGTTTGAATGTCTACTGTTATGGTAGATAAACTCCACAACTGCACTATGTTCTTCATTAGATTACACAGTTGTAACAGACACCATTAGAATATGAGATGATTGCAAAACTCAGGAAAAAAGGGTGAGTGAAGATGGTGTGGTTAGAATAGCAGAACTAAATAAATGACTAAACTCTCCTTTCTCTGAGGCTCACCAGCAGTCAGACTAATCCATGGAGCTGTACAGTGTTATAATCTCAGGCCTCCGACAGCAAAAGACTAGTCCTGGCAGGAATAATATTAACAAGTTAGGCACACTGTACTGTTGACAATCCACAGCACACTGTCTTTTTCTCTACTCTCGCACTTACTTTTGATACTTTTACCATCAGCGGTCTCTTACCTTTCCCTACTGTCAGATTTTACACAGTCTCTCCAAGAGCTTACAGACTGTTTTTTTCTTTTCTTTGTTCACACAACAGCTGGTGCAACTGGCTACACTTAGGCTCACTCTGCTCCTCCACCCTATTCCCAAGTCCCACTCATACACACCTCAGCTACAGTTACACTATCTAACTACCATCCACCAACACCTAAACAACAATCGGCTTACTACTGATCACCTTACTTCCACACTCCTCCTTAGACATTAGCCACACCTCTCATAATCTCTCGCCTCTACCTATGCCACTCTAGCAGCATGCTACTCCACCAAACATCCACCATACTTCTCCTAACCATACCTGCATACACTATGTCCTACCACCCACCACTTCACTGCCAACCCTTCCCACCTCAAGCTCAGGCCATCTACTTTCTAACTCGACACTCTTTTCATCATGAAATACCTCCCAGTCTTTACCCTATCATATTCTTGGCCTTCAAAAATATACACATGT
The DNA here is from genome assembly GCF_019279795.1 of Protopterus annectens. NCBI lineage: Eukaryota > Metazoa > Chordata > Ceratodontiformes > Protopteridae > Protopterus > Protopterus annectens. Next base: position 1,030,671,474 of record NC_056735.1, on the reverse strand, counting down.
CAAAGACACTTATCAACCTCACATATGAAACCCAAAAGTAAAAGAAATACAGAAAATGGTCTTACCACAGCCACTCTCCTATCACTATTGCCCTTGAAGGTGGCATACACCTCAACTCTGGACACTTTTACCAAACCATGAACCAATACATCACTTCTACCCCACCCACCCAAACTCATCTTCCTCCCACTATACTAAACTGCACCCTACTTCTCATGAATCTTAATTGAAGTATCTACAACCTACCAAACCTCTTTGTATGCATAGCAACATACACCCCAGACATGCTTGTTGCTACTGAAACCTGGTTAAACTAATACCAATGGTGAGGAAATTCTTCCCCTGGGCTATAATATATCAAGAAATGACAAATAACATAAAAATGCAAAGGTGTGGTGATCCTCTCTAACACCACTCTGAAACTTGCCAAATTCCTCCATCCACATCCCAGTGTCAATGACACCAAAATAATCTCACTTCTTCACCTCAACAAACACAACAGCATATGCATTACAGCCACATATATTCCTCATGGTAGCAATGCTCTAATTTTAGAATCCTATGTGGATCTCTCACAATATAAAAAAATGAAACCATTATAGGTTCATGGGTTCATAGGCAGGTACTAGGCTATTGGTCCTAGGACCTATACAAGCCTAGCCAAAAAGGTACCCTGGCTTTCACCACCCAAGAAAATTATTTTCCTGTGCCCCTGTCAAGCAGAACCACAGAAGTGATCCCTTGGGTGAATTTCCTATTACCCATCCAATCATCAAGATTTTCTTGAAGAGTGCTAATGAGGAGCTCTGTTTGACATAGGTAGCCTTTTCCAGAGTATGGGAAGTCTCTGGGACAGGAATCTATCCCTCCAGCATGTTCTGTTTATTGTGGTGACAAGGTTTAGGTCCCCGTGTGTAGCTCAGAGAGATTGGGATTCCTTTAAGTGGAGCATGTCCAACAGCTCTGGGTTTGACATAGCTTTGTATGTTAAGCAGAGATCGCCTCTGAGTAGGCGATATGTGACAGAGTAAAGCTGGAGTTTTTTGAGACGGTCTGCATAAGGCATCTGTTTGAGGCCAGTAATCCTCTTTGTGAGGTATTTTTGTGGCCTTTCCAGTTGTTGTAGATGTCTTGTGGGTACATACCAAAAGGGGCATTGTACTCTATAATGGGTCTAATGAGTGATGAGTAGAGGGGAACAATGACCTATTTTTTTTCTGGATGCGAAGCCTTTTGTGATGAGGTGTGCCATGTAGAAGGATTTCATGGCCACTGTGGCAATGTGATTATCAAAGGAGAGACTACTGTCCCCCTGTGTCCCAAGGTCTCTTATCACACTTTCGGTGTTAAGTAGACTACCGCTTATGTGGTAGCTCATGGGTACAGAGTTTTTACCAAAGGGGATGACAATGCACTTTTTGGCATTGAGCTTGAGACCATGGCTTTGACATGAGGCATCTGTCTCAGTGAGGCCCTTTTGTAGGATGTCCACATCTTTAGGAGTTTCAATTATGGCTCCTAGTTTGAAGTCATCTGCAAATTTAGTTAGCCAAAGACCTTCTGTGTTAGCCAGTACTTCAGGGAAGTAAATACCAAACAGGAGAGGACCCAGGACAGAACCCAGTGGACATCCCCCCTTATACCATGGGACTTCAACAGATTACTCACCTCAATATTAGACTGCATCCTAACAACCATCCCTCCAAAATCAACACTGCCAGCGAGTGCCCACCTCCCTCCTTTGCTGTCAGACTAATCACAACCCTAAGCATATACTCCTTAAACAAATATGTAAATTCAGCTTTTTCAACAAAGAATTCTTTATAGATCATCTCCACAAATACAACTGGAATACTCTACAAAATGCACCATTAGATGAAGCTGTTAGCCATTTCAATGATATACTCATTACCATCCTCAATGAACTAGCATTCATTAGGAATAAAAGAGTGAAAAGCAGCCCTGCTCCCTAGCTCACAAAAGCTACCATCTAACTCATTCAAAACAGAGACAAGGCCTAGAAAATAGATCGAAAATAAAACAAAACTGTAAAATTTTAGGCAACTTAGAAATCACGTTAGATTAAAAAAAATCAGATCTGACAAAACCAATCACTTTCAAAAGCTCCAAAATTTACATCTACAAAATCTCAAACAATTCTGGTCAACCCTAAAAAATCTCCTACACCTTGGATAATCCAACACCATCCACTGCCACCAACAACAACCCATCAGCCACCCAATTCAATACTCATTTAATTGAATCTGTCCTCTCTCTATGCAAAAGTAAACCACCCTCTTCCCTCACTATACCTACCTCCCACACTCATAAACTCTCTCTTCTTTCTCACTATTGCCAATTCTAACCTGTAGTATCAAAAACATTTCTCCAAAATTCTAAAAACTCAGTTGCTGACCGTTTTTCATCAGAATATCTCAAATTAGCAGCAGCTACCATTGCATACCCAGTCTCCGCACTGATAAATAAATCTATTACAAAATGTTATGTCCTCTCTATCTGAAAAAGAAATCTCACATAATACCTCTAATTACTGACAAATAGCAATTTTACCTCTCCAATCCAAAATACTTGAAAAAATGTAAACATTCACAACCTAACGTATCTCACCACCAGCAACTTCCTCTCATCTATGCAAGAAAATGGATTTACTACTAAGCAGCCAATAGCTTAGAGCAATTGTTTTTACATGCATATACCTGAAATTTGGATCTTCCCACTCTGTTCGCCCTCTGCTACACTTGGACTCACACCACTCCCCTACTTTACCCCCACTTCCACCCACCCCCAGGCTCTTGACTTTTATACCTAACTAGCCACACCCCTAAGCCTCACTCTCACACCAACCCCATTTCTATATAGCCACTCCTCTTCTCACTCTCTCTGCAATCCACATCACCTCACTCACACAATACCCAAATTGTGCAATCTCTTCAGGCTAATACCCTGTATTTAATCCCCCCACTCTAACCACAACATACATAAAGTATAGCCACACCTAAATCCCTACTCACTCCTGTAAACATTACATCAACCATTTTCAGAGCAAAATGTGGCCCCTAACCTTTACATTAATAATAAGCCTCGCCATCACCTCACACAACCACCTACCATTACACTAACAACTCAAAATTTCAGACTAAATCCCCTACCTGCCCAACCCATTCACAAGACAAACCAGCCTTTTCAGTAGTATCGCCTTCTATCTATAACATCTCAAATCTTGACCTTGCTACATTCAAAGTAACCCCACATCTAAACAACCACATTTCCTCAAAATATAATGCATCTATGATTAAATGTCTAAAATCTATAATTCAAATAGCACCCAGAATTATTCTTAGTGGAGATGTGCACCCAAACCTTGGTCCTACAAACAATAACAACCCGCACTACCAAACAAATAACATTCTAACCTCCCCCAGGAAATCAACAGATCTCCTTATACTCAACATAAACATACTGAGCAAAATCCCAGAGCTACACGCTACACTGACTCTCTACTCCCCCAGCATAGTCCTTCTCACAGAGACCTGGCTAAAACCACTAAACAATAATAATGACTTTATTCCACCTGGTTACAAATTTCTTAGACAAGACAGAATATCCAAAAGAGCCAGAGGCATTGTTCTCTTCTTTAAAAACCTGACCATTGAAATGTTATTCAATGAAAAACCCAAGTTCAGTAATGCAGAAACTATGTTCACTAAGCTGAAAATCAACTAAAAAAAACACTTGCATATAATTGGTACCTATATAATCCCCCCAAGCAATAACATCAATACAGTGGAATCCATTCTAGACTGCACATCCCAAAAATTTCACCAAGAAACAATCATACTAGGTGACATTAATATTGACTGGTCCTCCTGTAACTCGCTCCACCCCCCCCCCCCAACCACATTAACCTACACTGTTTCACTCAACTAATCAAAATCACAACATGGGTAGATAAAGCATCAAAAAAGGAATCCATCCCAGACTGGATCCTTACTAACAAACCATCTCAATCCTACCTTTCAGGCTCCCTCCCAGACACCCTCACATCTCAATCCTACCTTTCAGGCTCCCTCCCAGACACCCTCAGCAACTAAATCCTGTGTTTATAATTAGACACCAAGTGAATCCATTAAATCCTCCACCCTCCAACAAATCTGGTACACAAAGAATTTCAAAACCCATGACTTCATATCTGCACTTATTCAATGGAAGTGGAGACCACGCTCATCCCCCCCCCCCCCCGGAAAGTGCCATAGACTACTTTAATAACACTTTCTTAAACATTCTAAATCATCTTGCTATTATCAGGACTATCAGAACTAAATCCAACTATGTCCCCTGGCTGACCAGAGATACCTGTCTACTGCTAAAACAAAGAGATAAAGCATGGGACTCATGGCATCAAAATAAAACTCAAACTAATAAACAGGCATACCAGAAACTAAGGAACAAAACCAAAAAACAAATTAGGACAGACAAAAGGAACCACTATACAGGCATTCAAACCAAACACAAAAATAACCCACAAAAATTCTGGGCTGCCATTAATAAAATCCTACAACCAGGAAAGACCAATATTCTACCCCCTAACATTGACACCACCACCAATAATATTGCCACCCAGTTCAATAAACGCTGCAAGTCTATCCTAGCCCTCACCAATAATAGTTCTCCCACTTCACATCCAAACCTATTTTCTATACCAGCAGACCAAAACATCTTCTCCTTACTGCCTGTCCCAACTAGCACAATTTATAAACACCTAAATAGGCTTAAACCCACAACCCTGGCCACTAACAAATTACCTGCAGAATATCTAAAGATCGCAGCCAAAGCTATCTCTTATCCACTCTCCATGCTCATTAATCACTCTTTATTAGAACAACACGTTCCTTCTCTGTGGAAAAGTTTGTACATAATACCACCCCACTAACTAATTACCATCCAATTGCCATTCTATCTCCCTTATCTAAAATCCAAGAAAAATGTATATATTCCCAAATAATATACTATCTCCTCACTAATAAACTGCTAACCAACACCCAGCATGGATATCACCCCAATCCCAGTACTACCACACCCCTTATTAGCTTTATCAATGCAGTAAACCAACATCAAAACAATGGTAACCTAGTATCCACTGTATTCCTAGATCTCTCCAAGGCCTTCGATACTGTCTTCCATCCCAAACTCCTATCTGCTCTCTCCCATCTTAATCTCAGCCATTCCACACTAGTGTGGTTTCAGGAATATTTAACCAACCGCCAACAAGCAGTAAAATGGCAAAACTCCTTATCTCCCCTTCCACCTGTCACCCTAGGGGTTCCCCCCAAGGATCCATTCTTGGACCTCTTCTTTTCAACATATTCACCAACCAACTCCACAAAGCTACCCAGCACACCACTTTAGCCCAGTATACCACTGACTCCACTCTAATCTGCTCCACCCCATCACTCCCTCAACTCCAGAAATTGACACACGAGTCATTTACCGCTGTTGAAACCTGGTTAGCCAAGTCTCAACTAATACTTAACTCCAATAAAACTTACTGATTTCAGTTTTTAGTGAATTAATTAATTGCAATAATGTTGTTTTTCTTAATTAGTATATTTAATTGGTTAGAGTATTTATTCTTTGTTATATGTGCTTAACTTGCATTCTGATGAAGTCTCTGACGAAAATGTTCAATAAAGTGTGGTACGTTATTTGTTTCTTTTGTTCCTTATTTCAGAGGAATTTTTATTGCTGGTTGCCTTTATTGACCACGGTTCCAACTCGTTTTTGTTAGTTTTTTTGTTTCTCGTTGAGTTGGGTATGTTTATTTCTCAAGTCTCAACGAATACTTAACTCCAATCAAACACAGCTAATGATATTCTATTCCACTAGAGCCTTAGACGCCATATCAACATTCACAATATTCTCAGCTAATAACACCCCTATCACACCTGTCCAACACACCAAACTTCTAAGGGTTATCTTAGATCACAACATGAAATTCAATATGCACATTTCACAAACAATAAAGATAGTCCATAAACTCGGAACCCTAAATTGATGCAAAATGTACCTCATCAATGACAGTAAAGCCACCATCACAAGAACCCACCTACTATCCACATTCCTCTATACCTCCCCCATACTCATTAACCTAAACAAAGCAGACTTTAATAAACTAAATACCTGCTACAATAAAACAGCTAGGTTTGCTACTGACTCACCCTTCAGGACACATCACTGCATAGCAATGAAGCAACTATCCTAGCTAAAATTACCCAACCTGGTCACATATAACCAGCTTAAAGTAGCCTAGCAAATTCTATATTATCCTGATAGAGTTCCTGCTCTTCAAGGTCTACTTAATATCTACTCTAACAAATGCATATTAAGATCCATCAATAAAGCACTGGCTGACATAGGCAAAAGCAACAATAGCTCTGGGGACTCCCTGTTTTCCATTTCTGTTGCAAAAGCATGGAATACCATCCCTGTAGATATTAGGACCATTGAAAAGAAAAATAATTTCAAAAAACTCCTCCAGTCCTATTTACATAGATCTTGGTTATGTGTTTGTTCTGACTCTGGGTAGCTTTACTTAATTAGATCATATCATACTTTAACCTTCTATGAAAGCTTGCAACAACTCCTTTCTATACTCTTAATCAATGTGTGTTTACTGTACTAGCCACTGATGAACGTAACCAAATGACTGAACAGAATGTCCTTTCAACTGTATTGTTTATTGTAACACACTGTGTTCCTTACAGTATATTTACTTTTTGCTCTTTTCTTGGCTTTGAAACTGTACCTTATTAACTTCTTGACTATGTACTGTACTTCAATAACATGTCTATTGTATTTACTGTATTTGCTGTACTAATCTTTGTGGAGCTTTTCTTCCCGGACCTCTGCTGAAATGGGATCCATGCCCAGTTGGACTTTCCCAGTAAACAAATGTAAAATAAACAAACAAACATGGTTTATGTCCACACCACAGCACAATGGCCTCTCTACTCAGTTTCAATGAAACTAAAAATATGAAGAGAAAGCAACCTAGAATCCCCCCTTTTTCTTGACATGTCAAAGCATTTGACACTGTATAATGCCAACTCCTATTACAAGAACTGTCTTTCCTGTCTCTATCCCAGTCAGCCCTTTCTTGGTTCTCTCTCCAACAGACTACAGACTGTAAAATAGAAATATTGCCTCTCTTCATTTCTACCTGTCTCCATCGGTGTACCACAGGATGCCATTCTGGCCCAGTACTACTCAACGTCTTCACAAAAACCTTCACAAATTTAGCAAATGTGCCTTTTTCATCCAATATGCCAACAGCACTACCCTCATATGCTCTGAACCATGCCTCCCACAACTCCATCAAATGACTTAACAGTCATTCTCAACCACGGACGTATGCTTCCGTAACCACCAACTAAAACAAAGTTAATGCTGTTTACTCCTAAATCCTTAGATTCATCAAACTAACTGTTAACATCACCTTAGATAATGCCATCAAAGAACCCGAACCAAACACCAAACTGTTAGCAATCATAATAGATGACAACTTAAAATTCTACTTTTCCTATTTACCATTCCATCAAAAAAGTCACCAAAAACTAGGAGTTCTCTACCACAATTTATCCTACCTCATTAACTACTCCATGACATCACTAGCAGTTTCCTACCTTCTCCCTTCCCTACTCTATGCATCACCCATCTTAACTAACCTACAGTACACTCTACAAAATAAACAAGATGCATGCAGCAAAACAGCCAAATTTGTATTAAACTCATAGGTTCATAGGTTCATACTAGGCTATCTGCCCTAGGGCATTTACAAGCCTAGCCAGAGTGTGTTTGGCTTTCGCCACCCATTTTAAAATGAATTTTGCTATGCCCTTTTTTGAGGTTAGTATACTGTGCATCTGTCTAACAGTGACACAGAAGTGATACCCGGAGTAAATCTATGATCTCCCATCCACTCATCAAGATTCCTCTTGAAGAGAGTCAATGAGGGACACTGCCTAACCTGGACTGGGATTTTATTCCAGAGTGAAGGGAGCCTCTGGGTTATGAATCTGTCCCTCCAGCATGTCCTATTTATTTCAGTGCTGAGGTTCAAGTCTCTCGAGCGCATAGCTCGATGACATTTGGATTTTCTGAGGTGCAGTATGTCCATTAATTCCGGGTTGGACATGGCTTTATACGTCAGGCACAGATCGCCTCTGAGCAGGCAGTATGCCACTGAGTAGAGCTGGAGTTTCTTTAACCGGGCAGCATGTGGCATCTGTATGAGCCCTTTGATCCTCTTGGTGAGGTACTTTTGGGGTCTTTCCATCATCACTGTGTGGCAGTAAAGAATCTCAACCAGCTAGAATTACCCAATTACCTTACCTACTCCCAGATAATTACCACACACAAACTAATTCACAAACCTGATGCTTACACAGCACTTCAAAACATCCTCAAACACTACTTCCCACCAAGACCCCTGAGACCTAGTGACAAAAAGACTGTCTACCCCCAAATGATACAACAGTCCAGGTGACTCACTCTACTCTTCGTGTGTTACTAGAAAATGGAACTTCATCCTCACTGTTTTAAAACAACACAACACAAAATTTAAGAACAACCTAAAACACCACCCAACATCCTCCTGTCGGTACTCATTCTCCCATCTCAGCTAAATGTCCACTCGCTCCTTATCTTACCCTTAGTTTTGTCTCTCCCACCTTACTCCCTCTTACCTACTTCTCACTTAAGAATATATAACACTTCACGTATCTCTGCTTCTGTTTCCTACCTTACTTTTAAACTGTCTAGTTAGCTCTACTATCTCACATTTTCTCCTAACCACTCCCATGTTTTTTGCCGTACTCATAGTGTTTTACAAATATGTATGTCTAGCGAGTGTCTTAATTTCAGTGGTCAACACTGCTAATTTTATATGTATATATAAAATTATGTATACATATATATTACTATGTATATTAGTCTAAATCTATAAGTTTTTGTAATATGCAAATGTTTCTTTACTGCATCTCTGCAAATTTACTATTGGAATTTTTGTTCAATAAATTTTTCTCCTCAGGCTTCCACTGAAAATGGGACTGTAAGACTCTCCTAGTAAACAAACAGCAATAAATAAACGAATGGGAAAACCATTACTGATTGCCCCTTTTTCTTACCTTCATAAGACATAAAAAGTTGATTAGATTTTCTGAAACCTTTGTTTTTGTCTAGATAAGTTGCCTATGAACATCAAGGCAATGAAAATGAATGAAAATCCCTTGTTTTGGAGACAGGGATAGAAAACTGGATGTTGTACATATTGATTAAAAGTAAATTTAGAGAACTTTAGGTGTAAGAAAGGGTTGGTTCTGAGACTTATTTTGTCCTTGTGAAAACCTAAAAAAGGCTTAAGGGCCTGTAATTCAGAAACCTGTCTGCCAGAGGTTAAGGCTACCAGGAAGGAAATCATCCAAACCAAACATTTTAGAGAACAGCTGGATGCAGGTTTAAAGAGTGGTAGGCCTAACCTTTTTTTTTTTTTTTTTTTTTTTTTACAAAATTCAAATTCCAAGGAGGAGCCAGCTTTTTTCTTCATGGTCTGATATGCAAAACCTCATTTAGAAACTGAACTCAGACAAAAGAGGGGGATCCAGTGGCAGACATTCTCAAAATGACCAAAAGGTGTACCTTTACTAAAGTGTACACAAGGCTAGAAAGCAACGCATACAGGTATTGGAGAATCAAGGGTACTATCCAGTTGAGATGGGTCCTGTCCTCTGACACCAAAAAAAAAATCTCTTCATTTTAGACAAATAAGATATTACTGTAGCAACTTTTACCCCCTCCAATACATGTTGTGCATCCTCAGAATAGACTAACTATTTTGAATATTGGACTGAACTAGAGATCCCTTGTCTTGTATGAGGAAGTCCACTCTGTGAAAAAAACTGTTGGTAACTGCACCTGGTCAGTTGCATGAGAAGGAAGAACAAGAGTTATCTGGCCCAAAGGGGAGAAACCAATAACATCATTGATAATTCCTTTATGATCTTTTAAAGGACTTTTGGAAATGAGAGGAAAGGTGCAAAGAAACATCTGCATCCAGGGGACTGATTGGGGCATCTGTCTTTCATGCCTCTATGGAAGGTGTCCTGGAGCAAGAGTTTCATCTTTTTTTGAGACTGGAGGAAAACATGTATTTGTGGGCTCCTCACTAGTACACTATTTCTAAGACAGTGCAGCATCCATTCTTGAGGGTCTGTTATGGATCTGCTCAAGGAGTCTACTACTGTGTTTTGCTCTGATCTGCAAAGGGTGTGTGATCTTGTTCTTCCTTGTTTATATACCAAATCAAAGTGGTAGTATTTGTTGCCACTAAGAGAATTCCTGAGACCAGAGTTGATTCAGAATGTTCAGAGCATTTATCAGCACCATCATTTCTTTCACATTGATGTGTTTGCACCAGTGCTGTGATTTCCAGATTTTCTACACCTTTACACCCTGAGAAACAGGACCCTAAGCAAAATTTGAAGCATATGCGACCACTGTCTGGAAAGGGTTGGGAAGAGGAGAAATTGACTTATTGGTTGCAAAGGACTTGATTGGCCCAAAAAAGAAGTTCCTCTTTCAGAAACTATGGAAATGAAAGATGATGAAATTGGGTCCAAACAGATTTGTGACACCTGTGAATTTTTCTCACATGTAGTCTGACAAGAGGAATCATAAGGATAGAAGAGGCCACTGTATCCTACAACTGTTAGACACTATTGCAGTTAAAATCGCTTGAAGTGAAAGATTAAGAGCAGGTAAGCTTGCATTTTTTTTTCTGAAGGAAGAAAATCTGCCATCATAGAGGTGACCAGAAGGCATCTTGAATACTAATCTGTGGGATAGAAAGTACAGTTTTGTTAAGTTTCTTCAAGGAAGTTCAAATTCCTCACTGCTGCAGTAGCCTTTGGTTAAGTGAGTTGTATCCTGTCCAGGACACAACTGGCCAGTCTTCAAAAAGCTACTTCTCCCTCCTACAGCTACCCTCTGACTGCTGATTTGCTAGCCTCTCGAGGGGCAATCAGTAGTCAGAGTGTAGACAACTTCAGGACTTTGTTGCCCAAACCAAAAGATTAAGCTTATTAATTCTGAGACTCCAAAAAGATAAATACATATACATTTTTATCCCAAGATCTAACTATACACAGCAGAAGGGTGTGGAGGGTTGATGCAGCTACTGCAGCAGTGAGGAATTTGAAAATTTTCTGTTATGGCAAGGGCAGTTTACACAACTACACTATATTCATCATTCTCACTGCTGCAGTAACCTTTGGCTAACTGAGTTGATTACCAAAGCTTATCCAACCTGGTAGGAGGAAGGATAAGGGCCTGGAGCCCTTAGAGAATGGTCCTAGCAAAGCTAGTCCTGGACTCTGAAAGGGAATCTAATAATGCAATGTGTTGCAAAAGTATGCACAGAGGACTGTGTAGTTGCCTCTAGAATGTTTCTATAGACCATCTCTTTCCAATATGCCATCAAAGAAAAGGCTGTATTAGAATGTGCCTTAGTCCTGCCTGGAAATGTTTTGTCATGGTGAGAAGCAGCAGCAACAGTTTACTAAGGAAAAAACAACTTTTTCCAGTCCCATAATGGGAATATATTTTATAGCTTTCCTAAAGGACTTGGTACTGACAAGATAACACCAGGGCTGCAAAAGCATGACCAGAGTATATAGAACCTATTCTCCATGACATTCAAATTCTGAAATAAATGAGACAGATGAATGGCTAGATTATATGTACACTCAAAGTAGTAATGGTATGTGTGAGTAGATGCAATCTGTAAGGAAACATGTGATAACTGCTCCTGCCCAATTCCATATGAAGGTGAACCAATGTTGCCTGGGTCAGAAGGAAATAATCACAATAATTTCTAGAGTCTCATTCTGAATCTTCAGAATGACCCTGGATCCTAATGGAAATCCATACATGATCATTCCCAACTATGGGAATTAAGATGCATCTGTTTCTGGAAGAATCCTTTTTTTTTTCCTTCCTGCCATTTCTTTTTTGTTTCCTGTTTGCCAGAAGTTGGCAGGGATTATTATTATTTTTAAGTAGCTCGCTAAGATTTATAGTGTGGGGCTTGAAACATTTTAACTCTCTGATTTAATTTCCCTCTTTCATCAAACTGTTTGAGAACCTAAGTAGCAGCAGGACCAAATGCTACCTCATTGTCAAAAGGAGTTTAAAATCTTAAACCTTATCTCTTCAGGAAACTTTTAAGTACTCAGGCATATCTTGTCAAAACAATAGTAGCAGTAGTGACCCTAGACACAGTATTTGCACAATTATGCACACTCTTCAAAACAAGTTCAGACACCTGAGACAGGTCATAGGCGCCGGAAGCTGTTAAATACTGGGGGGGTGACAGGAGCACTTACTGAACTAAAAAGGGTAATTTTTACCATAGATAATTTGAGGGGGCCATGTAGGAGATGCAGCATTTTGGAACTGCCTCTATCCATTAGTGGCATGAGGGGAAATCCTGGAGTACATCTTCTATTACCCATCCTTAGATCCAAGTTGCATTTGAATATGGATGGATGAGCTGCTTTGCTTTATTTTTATGGATTGTCTGTTCTGGAACAGTGGTAGCCTCTGTGATATATATCCATCTCTCCACAACATTCAGTTTAAATACCCGGACTGAGTATTTCTGATGCCATTTGACTTGCTGATGTTCAGTAGGTCCATCTGTATTATGTCGGAGGATGCTTTGTATGCCAGACATGTCACCTCTAAGCACTCTGTAGGATACTGATTATAGTAATAAATCTTTGAGGTGGTCCATGCAAGACCTATTGTTTAGGACTTGTATCCTTTTAGTAAGGTATCTCTGAAGGTATTCCAATTGTTGCATGGGGCTGGACAGATACATGCCAAAATGGGCATTATACAAAATGATTGACATAATGAGAGCTTTGTAAAGGGGAACAACAACATCTCTAGATCTAGTCACAATCAATTTGTTTATAAGCTGTGCAATATAGAAAGGCTTTCTTATGACTCTGGGCACATGATGGTCAAAAGTTAGGTCACTGTACATACAAGTTCCCAAATGTCAAACAAGTGGATCAGTTCTCAGAGGGCATCGTCATGATTTTGACACCAGTTATTATTTGGGACAAACCTTCCTGCATGATAGTTAAGTCATTTGAGGATTCAATAACTTCTCCTAGCTTGCAGTCATCTCAGACTTAGCTGACCAAAGCTCTTTGGTATTTCCTTTTACTTTTGAGATGTATATGCCAAACAGAAAAAGTCTCAGCACCGAACCTTGGGGGACTCCATTGGTGACTGGTCTCTTCCCCTTTTCTGATCTCCTGCATCCTGTGAGCCAAGTTGACAATGCAGCTGGTTATGTAAGTGTTTTCTCCTACATTATTCATCTTTTGTACTACACCTGCGTAGGGGATTGTGTCAAAAGGCTTGGCCAGGTCAAGGTAATGTGGTGTGAACTGTTCTACCTTCATCCATTGCTTTGGTAATAAGTGTAAAGCTTAAAATTTGCCCATGATTTTGAGCCTTTCACACTTTCCTCTGGGCTGTTTTCAAACACATTTTTAGGGCCATGCATGCATGTATGCATTCCTTGATTCACCTTCCTGATTGTATTAAATTATATTCCTTGTATAATACAGCACCAGTTGTTAGAATGTGTATTAAATCTGTAGTTTTGAACAGTCTTCCTGTAAGCAATGAAACAAAATGTATGAACCAATAATGACAAAACAAAACTACATATTTTAGAAAATGTCAACCATAAAAGGTCACTTAAACTTCTCATAATCCACCAATATCAGTAAATATACAAAATGTCTGCAGAAGTAAGTCATCTAAATAATTCCACATTTAAGGGATCTCTAACTAATGAAGAGGTTGCTGCTAGGAAACAACTCTATATTTCATTGTTTCATCTAAAAATAAATTGGATGTTGCCCTTGAAGAATAAATTGCCTATGTTATATTAAAAAATGATAAGCTAATAATATTGCAACAGGGAATGGATGGCAAACTGATAACAGGTTCATAGTTACTAGGCAACTCCTCCAAAGGAGGACATTCACAAGACTGTAGCATCCACTCCCTTTAAAATACAACATAGTACAGTATCAGCGATCTATCTGCATACTGTGGGAGTAGAACCCACAGCCTTCTGCATCAAACGTAAGCTACTACCTGTTGTGCTAACAATGCAAGCGGTCTTGGAATACACAACGCTAAACTTTTCTTCCCCTGAAGCTCTCAGCTCCTTGTAAAAATTGTTATTTATTTAACATTTTTTTAACCAGGAAGGTCAGAATTGGAAGAAAGCCAATTTTCAGCAGAGGGCAGAGGCCCAGGGAGAAATGCTCCAGATGCATGTCTTTGTAACATGGGAGGAAACCAAAGTACCCAGAGGGAACCCACCCAAATACAGGGAGGACATACAGACTCCACACAGAAGGCACCCCGGCCAAGAATCAAACCACATCACCTCTTGCTGTGAGACAACAACACTACCACTGCACCATCCACTTGACACAACTAAACCTCTCAATTTCACAGCAGAAGAAATCTGGAAAAAGCCAATATTTTAAATATTGCCTGTATAATCTTGAAAGCTGCTAAAACAGTGTTTTGTGTTACTGTGTGTTTACAGATAATAGGATGGTCAGACTGAAACTTAAAGGGGTTTCATTATGTATACACACACACACACACACACACACGCCTATCCCTGAATTAAACTTCCCAGTGCTTAAATATAACATCTAAATGTCTCAAGCAATAAAACAATGAAGGCAAGTTGTCATTAAGTGAACAAAAGGACCAAAATACTCACTGTTTTAAATGCATAAAACATGTTACAATCTTTAAATCTGTATAGTTCATTAAAATGTCTCAGAGGCAGTACATTTTCCTCAAAAAAAAAGCTCCAGTATTCAATGAGTCCTGTTCTAAAACTTTCAGTTTCTGACAAGAAACTTCTGATATTTATTAAGAAAATTGCAGGTGTTCTTCAGAAAATAAATACATCTAAAACTATTTAAAAGGGCATTTTTTTCTGTGTGAAAAGGTTCCCCTATGGGGACATATCTGCCAAAAATGAAGCCTGTAGCCAATTGCTGGTCTTGTGAAGCCACAGAGTTGCTTTCCCTTGAGGTGGCAAGAAAGTAATGAAGTTGTCCACACCCTGACTGCTGATTCCCCTCCAAAGGGCTAGTCAATTAGCAATCAGAATTTTTTTGAAGACTGTCAAGAATGATCTAACCCAATTAGCCAAAGGCTACTACAGCAGTGAGAATGATGAACATTAAAATGATTTTTTTAGATTCAAAGTGAATCATAGACTGCAGAAAAGATTAATTGTATAGTGTAAGGATAGCTTGGCAGGTTGAAGCTGAAATCAGGCAATTATCCAGACAGAGGGAAACATCAATGCCTTGAAGCCAGCAGCCAGCTATAACTGGAGCAAGACATTTGGCGAAGACTCGTGGAATGACTGAAAGACCACAAAGGGCAAAGATATAAACTAAGGTGGCAATCTCAAGACACAAGACCTTAAAAAAGGATCCTAGTTTTGTGTATTGGGATATATAAATAAGCATTCTTTATGTCTAGGGTGACTAGAAACATTTGAAGGCAAAGACTGAGTTTGAAGCGTTAGCATTTTGAGATGAGAAGAAAGTGAAGTCTGACAGATCCAAAATGGGCTTCTATGTTCCTTCTTTTCTGAGAACCAGAAAAGGCCTTGCGTAACATTCCAATTGCTGTAGAGAAACTGGTTCTATGATCCCCTTATAAAATAACTCTGAAATGGTGGAGGCACAAGATAAAGCTTCTCTTTTGAGGCTGAGGAATCCCTGCTGGAATAAGAGGGAATGCCTACTGAAGTTTGTATCTGTGCTCTGTGATGCTTAGTGGTAACTGACTGCCATACAGGAAGGCATAAAGGAAAGATTCCCTGCAATATTCAGGAGGAGGCCAAGCTGAGGAGAAGAACGAGGTGGTAGGACGCAAGGATTTTTGATGGTATCTTGTCATTTCTTTCTGAACAGTTTTGCAGATTTTAAAAAGTTTGTGAAAAAAGGTCCTGGATTAGAACTGCAGATTCTTTAGTATTTTTTAATCAGAGAACAATAATTGCTTAACCCCCCCGCATAACTTTACCTCTCTTCAAGTTTGAGAACTTCAGCAGAGGATTTACCAAATAAAAGATCCTTATCCAAAGAAACATTTCCTAGTTGGGCTTAGACATCCTCTGGAAAAGTTTGAAATCTAATTCAAGATTGTCTTCATTGCTGTCCCAGTAGCAGCAGTCCTGGAAACAGCATACGCCACATCACAGGTACATTAAATTATGTGTTGATAGTCACCTGAGGTACAGGAATAAGCAATTCCATATCATCTGAATTAACCTCAGAATATGAAAGTTTGCTAAGGATTGTGCCATATTAGATAACATAAAAAAAAGATAATTAGACAAACAAGTTTGGCAATTTATGGCTTTGAAAGTTAAGGTGGTGGTAGTAGTGTGTACTTTTTTTTTTCTTTTTTGCTAAACTTGTAAAAGGTTTGTGCTGTCTTTATCATTAGAGAGTGGTCTGGAATAAAAGGGTCTAGTACCTTTCTTTGCATTTAGCTAATGGTAGTGTCAGCAAAAGTAATTTTATAAAGGGCAGATTACTCAGAAATAGTAAAACACCATGAAAATAGAAACCGCAGCTATGGAAAATCGCCCACAACACTCGCAATGTCACAAAAAGAATTTATTGATTTGCACGTTAAGAGCTTTGTCCTCTCTGGACTTAATCAGAACCTGATCAGCATCCCCTCTGGACTTAATCAGAACCTGATTAGAATCTGATGAAGTCCAGAGAGGACGAAAGTGCTTAAAAACGTACAAAATTATTTTTGTGACATTGTGAGTGTTGTAGGTGATTTTCCATAGCTGCGGTTTCTAATTTTGTAATTTTATAAAGGTACTTTGGACCCTAATAAAACTTGTCAGGTTTTCTGGAAGCAGGAAGTTGGGAATCTGGCAATAAAGCAGCAGCCAAAAATACATCCCATAAAGCTTGAAAGACTGGAGGGATATCCACCAGTGTCTTCTCTTACAAGAATCTAGTGTATGCCTTCCTTGCCCTCAGGATAATTCTCAGTTTTGCCTTCTTGGCTAACTGACAGATGAACTGTCTGTTCAGATGCAAAGGCACTGCATCATAGCAGCATCTAAAGGGGATTCACTAAAAGGCCCCAGAAATGCACAATTGTCTCAGTCATCAGCCAGACCACATGAGACGTGGATATACAAGTATCGGAACTAACTTAGCTCAACTTTTACTTTTTTTTTCTCTTACTTTGTGGGGCGGGTAACAACATGGCCTCTCACGTAAACTCCAGATGTCATCTGTTTTCCAGAAAACTATGGAGAGTTCAGTCTATACCTGACAGATATGATGTTAAGGATAGGCAAATAGAATATGGCCTGATATGCTCAGCTCCCAAACAAAAAAACAAAACTACAATGGGAATATTTGTACAGAATTTGGCACCCAAAGCTACACATGCCCTTTCTGACAGATATAAGCAGAGATTTAATCAAATCTGAAAAGGAAGGGCACTTATTTGTCTAAAGCCAAACTAGTTGAAATTGACTATCAGTACTACTAGACACAAACAGCTTACAAGAGTCTGCACGAGCTTACTAAAGTCAAGTTCCAAATTTTGGCACATCCTAATGACACATACAATAGCGTGTCCTCTCATGCTAAAGGCTGACGTAGTGCATGTGAAGAGTGATCCTGAAGCTTTGTACATGGACAGGATTATAGTATCCTTTGCAGGATACTTACAAAATTGCAATGGCTACTGTAACAGTGATCTCATGAAAAACATAGCCATGACATGTTGTATGTGAATGCCCCTTTTATACTGCAGGCATGCTGACAACTTAGAGGGGAGGGCCAGCTATGCCAGGAGAGGAGAAATGTTCTGAGGTCTGAAGCTGGACCAAATACAAGCCATTCTACAGAAGTTTCAGCATTCAGGACTACTGCAACTGTGAACACCCCTCAGATACTGCCTATGGCCTTTGTAAATGGGGAATGTGGAGGCAGGCATCTTTGGTGTCCAGAGTAACAAGGAGTTCATCAGACCTTGAGCATGGAAGTAAGGCCTGCAGTCTCATCTTGACTGTTGGAACACTTTTTGGAATTTGATTAGTCTTTAGAGATCTAAAGTGTGTCTCCACAGGCTGTCTATTTTTGGAATGAGAAACAACCTTGAGTAAAATAATCTTGACAACGGAACATGGCTTCTATTGTGCGCAGGACCAGCATTTTTGTTAAAATAGTGTCTACCAGTTTTCCTGGTCTGCTGGCTGGCCTTTGAGGTCTAAACTGCTTTGTATATAACTTGTAGCACACTTTTGTTTGAGGTAATTGTGGCCCCCCCTGGTGGTGGGCAGATGTCAAGCAACCCCTACTTTGGAAATTCAATGCAGCAACTCTGTGGAGGGGTTAAGGGGTCAGGGTGGGATTTAAGAAGATTGGGAAAGGACAATGGTATAGTCACAGCTGCTCCTTACTAAAGGAAAGGCCATGAGGGACCAGTCTCTGTCTTCATGTTGCTATCTCTTTTGTTACCTCTCTACCTTCAGGCTGTTTACCTTTAACATGCTTCCAGAACTGAGTTGCTCATCTGGAAAGATAATTTCTATTTTATTTGGGAATTAGATGGTGGAATTATCTTGTATAAATTTCACAAGCTTCCCTATGTTTTAGTTTTTTCAATACATTTTATGCTTGGGGTCCAAAGAGCAACTGTTTTCCAGAGGTATATTGAGGAACTGCAGCTTCACATCCTCAGGCACCAAATCCTCAACCAAGAATGTTTTCTAATAACTAAGCCTGTAGTAGCAGCAACCCAGAATGCTGCTTTCACATCATCATACCCATATTTCTAAGCATGCTTTCTTAGTTGCAAAGCATGAGTGTCTAAGAAGGTAGCTGAGTGGCACTGAATCAACAGAGATGGCAAGAGATGACAAGACATCCCAACTCTATGTACACTAACCCGGCAAAACCACGATGCCAACTATAGCCATGAATAGAAGAAAAGGCTCCCCTAACAGAGTATCTATCTGCCTTGTTCTTTAGTCACATTCTTGGGCTGAAAACTGAAGAGCACTTTGTGCTAAACTTCATGAAATTGGCAATAAAGGACTAAAAATAGCACAGGCAGATGCCATTTATACACCTGGCACATGAAAATGTCTGAAAGATATCAGCCTTGCTATGGTGAAAGGGTGATCAGCTATGAAAGGCTGAATGTCAGACTGCAGCATAGTTCCCTAGTGATAACTGCAATAGTCATTGAAATGACACCATGGGAAACTATGCAGATACTCTGAGGAAGGGAATGATCAGGTGAGGCTCACCACCTGAATGAGACAGCAGGTATTTGGAAAAAAAAATAGCTGGAGATACTTGTCCAAGTGATGAGGCCAGCAATGGCTCAGCTGGCATGCAAGAGAACTGGCTTGCCCTGTGATATAACAAGCAATAAAGCAGAGATTGACAGTGACAACTCATTTTCATATTTTTATGGCTCCCAACTAAGTGAATAGGAGTGACTCCCACCCTTCTTGCTTAAATATCAAATTGCTTCCATTCTGCACATGTGGATTGCAATCAATAGTGGGAAGGCAGTCCTGGAGTCATGCAAGATAAGGTTGGCAACTCGACTCCAGAATGCTGGAGTGCAGATTGGCCCCACTGATCAACCATATGCTAAGGACTGTCTGCTCAAATAATGCTCTCCACCCTAGAGTAAAGGTATCCATGGTCACACTAACTGGGGAAATAGGGACTTTGAAGGATCTGTCCAGAGATAGGCTGGACTCATGAGTACCCCATGTTAGATATTATTTGCACTGCCTAGAAATCACGATCCAAGCATCCAACAGATACTGATGATAGTCCTACCAAACTGTGTTCAGTAAAGAACTCTCATTTGGAATCTCATAAGTTATCATGAAGAAACTGCAATCCATTCAGCCTAGAACTTGATGTCAAAATGGCTGGAACAGTGTCTGGAGGACTGTGGATCTCATGGACAGAATATTGTCAGATTGAGAAAATATTCAGCAAGTCTGTGTCCACAGTGCATCCCTCTGAAAGTAATGGACTGTGTGGGTGTCAGCTGAGATATTATGAGGTTTGCCATTACGCCCAATGGATGAAATATCCAGAGCAGAGACAAGTGCATCCCCATAGCTGAGGTTGTTAGGAGCCAGTCATACATGTAAGGAAACATCATGGGGCCTGTGGTGAGATCGTATGTTACAATCAAGAAAATGAAAAAAATCCCAGACTCCTTTTTATTCTTGATGTGAAAATGTCTCTCCTGTAGATCCCATGAGTATGCCCAGTCTGCTTCACACAAAGAGCAATGGACTGCTCCATAACCACCCAAAAGCACTCAGTCATGTTGGTTTAGGTTACTCAGTTCAAGGATAAGCCTAAGATCCTTTGTCTTTTCTGGTATACACACACACACACACAGGGTAAAATCCTATCCTTTTCTGGTCTGGTGGGACCTCTTGGATGGTGCTTTTTAAGAACAGGTTCTGGGCCTTTATCTTGGCTGCAGTTCTCTGATAGGGCAGAATGTATCTGAAAGGAACAGTCTGCAGTTTAGGGATACACAGGACTGGAATGACCTCTGGGTACTACAACACAGACAGTTGCTGCATGTGATGACCTGTCAAATGAACAGTAAGGGGAGACAGGTGACACCCAAATGCCTGAAAAGTAGCAGTCAAGCAAGGCCCCAGGCAGTAGACTGCTGTCCCCCAATGATGGACCATGGTACTTGTGTTTCTGCCAAATAACCTTCTACTTCTGGGAGGCCAGACATTCTGAGACTGCTGCAGGCTCTATAACACCTGCCAGAACCTCTAGTTTTGTTGGCTATATTGAAACTACATTTGATGCAGGTTCTGAGGATTCCAGAAAACAGATGCTGAGGAGTCTGGAAGTTAAAATAGACATCTGACTGTGTATTG
Organism: Protopterus annectens; assembly: GCF_019279795.1. Taxonomy (NCBI): domain Eukaryota; kingdom Metazoa; phylum Chordata; order Ceratodontiformes; family Protopteridae; genus Protopterus; species Protopterus annectens. The sequence goes on along the minus strand of NC_056735.1, from coordinate 1,030,650,344 downwards.
TTCTCGCTCTCATTTTTCTAAGGTCTGAACAGGAAGGTTCTGCCAAACAGGTCTCTCAAATTTGGCCCGAGTGCTTTTGTGAATTATGTGACACTGAGCCAGGTATGGTGATAGACAGACAGCCACATGCTTGCTACTCCAGCTGAAACATCTATAGCACTGTGGGCAAGGAGCATGGTGTGGTTGATGACTAGACCAAAAGATGAAAACTGGGACTACATTTTGGTTTTGAGGTCAGAGTTTGGAAACCAGTCTAGAGTAGTAGTGGTTTAATCAGTCAGCTCCCTCTTGAACACTCAACATGTACACCATAGAGTTTAGTGTCCTAAATGAGAAACTGAAGGTCACATCACACATTACCCTAGTTTGTCCACTGCATGTGACTACTAGGGAGACTAAACATTTGGCCTGAGTTTCAGGGTCCTTTTTAAGAACAGCTGAGAAATATGGAGTCCACCAATGGGTTTTAACACCAGCTAGGAGAGTCCTTGGAGGTCAGAGGATTCAGTTCAATTTCTTCTAGACATGTGCCATCATGCAAAGTCTTGTCCATGAATTTTGAGTGATTAGCTGAACCATCTCATCAGCTGGCAGAATCAGTCAAGTGTGTGACACAGGAGACTGGAAGGACTTAGCAAACATGCATTCTGATTGTGGTGGTGTCCTGGGACCAATATTTCCCCAAACTAGTGGTCATTATGAGGAAGTCATCTACCATAAGTGACTCATCAGAGGAGTCTTAAATGTTTATTCTTTCACTTTGCCTCACCCCCGACTTATACCTCCTGTTTAAAGAGGAGGACGTTTGAAAATTGGATCCTATGACTACACCTTGCCAAGACCCCCAATCTCTTTGCCTTTGCCAGGAAGGGTTGAATGGTGGAAACAGAAAAGGTCCCTTGGCCATGTTGTTGCAGCCCAGGCTAATGCAAGAACTCCTGTACTGGACTTTGGACTAGCACTGGATTAAGACCCATGTGGCTGCCAACCCTGAGGGATTGATGCTGGACCCATGACTGAGGCAATACTGGCCTTTAGACTGACAAGTCAATGCTAACTCACCATAGGCAAAATCTAATACCACTTCCTTGCAAGCTATAGGTCCCCCTCCATTACTCAGGAAACCCATACAATGTATTTAAACTTATTAGAAACACTAACCATCCAACCAATACCATATTCATGGGTGACTTTAATTACCCCTCTATTAACTGGGAATCCTATATGAAACCAAACGTACATGCACAGAAATTCCTGGATTTTGTAAACACGAACTCCCTGGACCAGATAGTCAATACACCAAGCAGGGGGTGCAGCCACAATGAATCTGGTCCTCACTAATATCCAAGAATGCTGCTTACCCCCTACTGTAATGCCTTCCCTGGTAAGGTCAGACCACAAGTTGTCTCCCTTGAAATAAAAATAAAACCTGGACCCCAGCTAAACCTTGAATATTCAGGAACTATTCTAAGGCTAACAACCTCCTGCTATTAAGTGAGAAGCTGGCAAAACGTCAACCCCCATAAACCTTGAGAACACTACTGCCTATGCAGAAATTTTCATAGAAACACTGTACAAGCATGTTAATAGCTGCATAGAGGCAGATGTACCCACCAGGAAGAAGTACAGAACTAGCTCAAAAAACAAGCCACCCTGGTAGAATCACTGAATCAATAGGCTGTATAATAGGAGGAAGAAAATCATGGCAAAAATTAGGAGGTGCAGCACCCAGCAGGATAAAAGCACTCTCATCAAACTAAACAAATACCAAAGCCAGATTTGAGGTAAGTTTGGCCTCCCAGGTCAAGGACAACCACAAAGCATTCTTTAGCTATGTCTACAACCTCAAAGGCAATACACAATTGTGTCACAAGCTCATTGTAAAAGGAGCCACCTATACTGAGCCGGAAGATATAGCAAACCTCCTGGCTGATAAATTCAGCTCCAACTTTACCCCCCTCTCTCCCCTGCATCCTTCCCTCAGGAAATATCATCAAATATAACTACCCCTACTATCACTAGGGAACAGCTCCTTAATGGTCTCTCTAAGACCAAGAACATTGCATCAATGGGCCCAGACAATATCTCATGATGCCTTCTAGATAGCATGAAACATGACCTATCAGGGCCTCTGGAATTACTATTTATCTGTAGCCACCAAATAGGCTTTATGCCTCATGAATGGAGAAAGGCAACAGTCATCCCTCTGCACAAAGATGGGCCATCTACAGATCCAGGGAACTATAGGCCTATAAGTCTCACTAGTCTTACATGTAAAGCCATGGAAAGAGTTATCATGGAGATGATCGACATAGATATAGTAAACCTCCAGACACTGGATCCAAACCAGTTTGGTTTCATCAAAGGCAGATCATGCCTACTCAACCTGGTGGACTTCTTTGAGAAGGTCATCAAAGCAATGGATAAGGGCAAAATCGTTCACACTGCTAACCTTGACCTGGCCAAGGCATTTGATACAATACCCCCACTCGGGCATTGCTGACAAACTCTAGAGGTTAGGTACAAACCCATATGTCATCCGGTAGACAGCCAACTGGCTCACAGATAAGATCCAGGAAGTTAGAACTGGGGAGTCCACCTCTACAAAGAGGCCAGTCACAAGTAGACTCCTTGGACCGCTTCTTTTTGGCATTTACTTCTCAGAAGTCAAGGCCAATGTCAGTGGTCTCTGGCTGACTAAATTTGCAGATGACTGCAAATTAGGAGCTGTCATTGAATCTCACACTGACACAAATGTTCTCCAGGAGGGGTTGACACAGACAAGCAACTGGTGTCAGAGCCATGGACTAAAACTAAATGACACGAAATGCATAACAGCATCCTTTGGGAAGTCATCCATCCCTGGTAACTATCATATTGACAACATACATAAAAGCATGCACAGAAAAAACAAAAAGAAGGTACCAGAACACAGCAGTTAAAAACAAATATTTAATCCAAATAGAAAGGTGAGCGCTTTCCCAGCCAAAGCTGCTTCATCAGACATCTACAAAGCATAATTTCTGATTATTTAAAACAAATGCCATTCAATCACAGATAACCAATTAAGGATGGAATCATCACATTTAAAGATACATTATAAAATTCTAAAAATGCCAGTGGAACTTAGGACTTGAATCAATATGCTACCTCACTAAAGGTCTACTAATTAAAACAGGTCTAATAGAGACCTTATCATTCAAGCCCTTACCCATATTCGCCCACATCCTAATGATCCATTCAAGTTCTTTGGTTTCCACTATATTTTTAATAGGACCAGATAGTTTATACACCACCCTATTGTTTTTTTGCTGTGATACATAATAGCATCCTTTGGGAAGTCATCCATCCCTGGTAATCATATTGACAACACACCCCTTAGAGCTGATCCAGTAGTCAGGGACTTAGGGACACACATAGATAGTAATCTAGCCTTTGACCATCACGTGTCTACAGTGGTGAGCAAATCATTCTATGTTGTGCAACTTATAAACAAATGTATGGTGTCTAAGTCCAAGAAAGTCATTGTTCCACTGTATTCAGCATTCATTAGACCCATCATTGAGTAAAAGTCCCGCTTTGGTATGTACCTAACCAGACATATCCAACAATTGGAACATCCACAGTGGTTTCTCACTAGAAGAATACAGGGCATAAGTAAAATGTCCTATACAGACCGCTCAAGGCTCTATCCCTGTATTCTGTCTCCTACAGGCTTTTATGCCTGGCATACAGGGCATTGTCAGACCCCAATCTGATGGACTTCCTCCATATCCACAAAACAAACAGCACCAGAATTACCCATTCTAAAGACTTAAACCGTGCCTGTTATATAAATAGGACCTGCTGGAGAGATAGGTATGTATCCCAGAGACTACCCCATCTATGGAACAGGCTCCCCATTCATTTGAAGCAGAGTTCCTCCCTAACACAATTCAAATGCAACTTGGACAATTAGATGGGAAACCGGAATTACATCCCTGGTTTGGCACCTATGTCTGTAATGGACACAGGTAATTTGTAAATGGTTAATCTCCCAGGCCCATGCTCACACTTATCAAGGGTATCAGAACTTGTCAGAGATTTGGGATGCATGGCTAGGCTTAAAGAGGCCCTTGTGGTCATTAGCCCAGTAAATACATGATGCTGCAGATCAACACACACACACACACACACACACACACACACACACACACACACACACACACACACACACACACACACACACACACACACACACACACACACGCACGCACACACACACACACACACACACACACACACATGCGCACACACGCACACACACACATCTACAGGACCTGATGGACTCCAAAAACAAAGGGCAGGATGTATAAAACTCAGAGCAGTGATCCAAGTGACCCATTTTCAGTCCAGCCCTGGAGGGTTACAGAAAATGGTAAAAAAAAAAAAGGAATAAATGTTTAACAAAACATTTTATATAAGCAACATTGGAAAGGCAGTATACTGTGAGCTATGATACTGTACAATATTTACAGTTAAGCAACACAGCTAACCTTCTGGGCCAGCATTAGAGACAGTAGAGAGACAAGGAAGGGATTTATAGTAACCATTTGAAATCTCAGGATTCGCATCTGGAAATCCTGAAATATAGCGAATGAATTGTTGAAAAAAACAAACTCGCATATACCAAGTCCAAGATGGACATTTCTCTGAGGTATGGCGATCACTGAATTGTTCTAGTAAAGGTTGTGGGGATGTGAGTTGTTTGCTCCTTAGCAAAAAATAAATAAATAAATAGATTTAAAAAAATGTTTAAAGGAGAAAAGTATTGTTCCAGATTCAGTCCTCTTTTTTTTTTGTGTGTGTTAATAATCGGCATTACCAGTGCTGACACAGATACAGGGAACTAGCATTTCTAATCGGTTACAGGGTATGCAGGAGAGGCAGACGGAGGGAAAAGATGAAAACGGTAGGCAAGGAATGGGAAGGGGAGAAAGAAAAGTAGTTATGTGAAAGGAAAGTGAGCCTGGGCTGTGGGAGTGCAGAGGAGGATGGTGGTATAGGTAGGAGGCATGATGATATAAGAGGGGCCATGTGCTGGAGAGTAGGTTTCGTTTCAAGGGAGCTATCCCTTCTAAATCTCTAGTTTAAGAATGTTCTACCAAAAGTACATCTTGAGCTGCAGCAGGTCCGGAATAAACTGTCACATAAGCAAATTACAACTCTCTATCAAAGTCTGACTTATTTGGAGGAAATATCTTTCTGGTACATCTTTAAAATATGGCAAGTGTTTATGTTCTTTACTACTAAGTTTTCTTAGCCATAAACCCTAGCCCACTCTGAAGTTTGTTACTTTTACCCTCCCCCCAAAACCTCTCTGAATGTACTTTTGTAAAATAACTGCCTGTTGTTGCCTTAATGCTTACCCTACAATCTCTGCTTTTCTCTTTTTCTAGTCAAACTCTACATTTACCTACACTAGCTTTCTGCAGCTCCTGCAAAACGGTGTCTACAGGATTGCAACTGGTCACCACAGTGTCTAACACAAAAACTTTTTCTCTCCCAACAATTAAACAGTGTAGGTTTAAATTATAAAAAAATGTTTGTTTAGCTCTCTTTTACCGTGCTGTGTAACAAAGCAAGTCACCATTTTGGTCAGCCATAGGGCTCTTTCTGCTTTATTTTTTCCCTCCTTCCCCTGTAACTAAAGTAAAACAACTCATACATTTGTCTCTCTGACCCTAACTGTACCTTTGTGACTTTCTAACACTCAGACGTAGATCCTGTTTGAAAGTTCTTACTTATTTGTCTGTAGGGTTGCCAGCTGTCTGTTTTTTGACCGGACTGTCCGGTTTTCTGACAAATTGTCTGGTTACAAATTTCATTCAAAATCGGACACGTGAAGTCTGGGTTTTGTGCCACTGGCTGTCACGGTCTCAAGCATTATGGGGATGCTATGAAGTAGCGATCTTCACTTGATCTTCCTGCTTACTATTAGACAATTCTCAACATTAATACTTCTAGAGGGTAGGGTGTAAGTAAGAAAATCCTTCTTGGAAAGTAAATAATGTCACTAACAAGAGCGCCCTCGCAATATATCCTGCACAATTGTTTGAAAGCTTTTCAGATGCAGCACTGTGTTTGGGTTCAGCATTTTGAGACGTGTACATTTTTAATAGTGTCCAAGAGGGGTAGCACTAACTGGTTATGTGGAATCTGCTTTCTACACCCCTGGCTGCAATTCTCAAATATTTGACAGACAGAGGACTTGCGAAGACATTATTTACTGGTAATCAAGTCAAGAACTCTGAGGATGTCCCGCGTACACTCTCAAAACAGAACACACAAACAGTTACAGATGGTTACATCTTTGCCTCCACCTGCTACAACAAAAGCCAATAATAAAAGCTGATTAACTTATTAGGCCTGCCCCTTTGTTTCCCGGCAGAGCAAAAAAAAAAAAAAATCAAAAGACTAAATGATTCTGACTGTCGCTGTCTGCGTCTTTTTTACGTAAGTTGTTTCGGTGACAACTGAAAATGGTGGCGAACTTGAAAGGAAGGAAATGTTCTCAAACATCTTTATTGACTTACCTGAGCCAGTCCATAGATGACACAACTCAGAACTATGACCGGGGTACACTGCCTGGAGCACCCTCTCTTAGTCGTGGTGTGCCGAGAAGCGTCTCCCAGCAACACAGCTCATTTATGGAAGGGTCGGGTCTATAGTAAGAATCAGAATGGAAAACTTTCTGTAAGTTATTGGTCAAAAGCATTGGATGGTTTAGAAATCATAACATAGTTTGTACCTGCTAAAACTCCTTATTGTAGATAGTTTTTACTGTAACATAAAAGCTGAATATTTGTCTGGAGCAGTATCAATGGCACACGCCCCTATGCAACCATGTTTAATGTGCATAGTTGTAGCAGAAATAACACTTATTTGGGCTACACGTACTTTTCGAGTACTGCTTTAGTCACTTGTGTTGTGTAAATGTGCCAAAGTAACAGTACAGGTTCAGCTGTGCAGTCCCTGCAGTGTATTACTTTTCTCTGTTGGAATAGTGTTGTATTTAGGAAAAATGAGTTGACTTGTGAAGTTTTGACACATTAGAATTTTTATTGTTTTTTGATTGCCTGAAGCATTGTAGCGTACTGCAACTTGAACACCTTGTGTATGATGCTTACCACTTAGGGCAACAGTCAATAGTCAGCAGTCTCTGGCTGAGTTACTCAGCTCTAGTTTATTAAATACCTGTTGAAAATTTGTGATACACTTTAGTAAACATTTATGGCTGTAGATGATTTTTTAATGAATGCTGCTTTGGTATTGCAACAGATTTTTTAACATTGTGCCGAAGTGACAGTTGTTAAGAACAGTGTGTCATGCAAACCTTTTCCAGGTTGTAGCGCATTTTGATGAAGCTTCTGAGGTGAATGGTAAGGAAACAGACTATCAGTGTTTGCTAAACTGGCTGATTTACTATGCTTTTTTACAGAAAAGCATAGTAAATCGGCTAAAAGCAGGCATCCGGAACAGAAAAAAGGGGGCATTCTCATCAGTTGATGTCACAAAATGGGTGGGGCATGGATGGGAGAGGGGGGGGAATGGGTGGAGTTATGGGTGATGTGAGGGGCGTGACCTTAGTCCGGTTTTAGCCACAAAGAAAGCTGACAATCCTTTGTCTGACATTTGAACAAGTAACCCTGATAAAAACCTCAAAATTGTATACTGTTGGTCTGTCTTTCCTGCTAAAAGTAAGTAAAATTAAAGTGCTGTGTGCAGGTTTTAGGCCTTTACACTAAACTTACCTATGGTGTGGTGTGGTTCTACCCACTCCGCTCTGCCCATCCCCAAATCCCACCCACTCAAAATATCCACAAATTTATACTTTCTCCTCATTGTCTGGTCACTCCCACAGCCCCCTCCCACCACTATAACTTGTGCTCTCAACCTTTCACTCTTCCCACCTGGCCCCAATCTTCCCCTTTTGCCCGCCCACCTTGGCCTGCTTCCTCTGTGGCTTTCCTCTCTCTCAAGTAACTCTCTCACTCCCTAGCACACCTACTATTTTTATTTTTATTTTATTTATTTTACATTTGTTAACCAGGCTAGTCTAACTGGATATATTTCCATTTTCAGTAGAGGCCCGGGGAGAAAAGCTCCAAAAGTAGCACAAAAATATCATATACAGTTATATAACAAAGAAAGTAGAAAGGAAATTAAAATACAAAAAAGGAATCTTTATGAGAAGTACTAACACTAAGAAGGATTAAATATATAGGATAATATAAGTCATTTTACAACATGATATTTGAGGTAATTTAAAGTTCATTGATAGAATAAATAAACACTGGAAGTTATATTAATCTTACTAGTGACAGTTTCTGCTTACAGAGGGGTAAGCAGTAAAAACTTAGGTAACAAGAGGCAGTGTGGAGATAGAAGTATGGAAGGCTGAAGATTAGTCAGGGTTGCTGCAAGGGCATAACCAGTGTGTTGTAAGATGTCTTTTGAACTTTTGCTTAAAGAGTGACAGTGAAGGTAGCAGAGTTAGATCAGTTGGTAGAAGGTTCCATTTTTTCCCAGCAGTGTTGGAGAAAAGGGAGTCACCTGCAAAGTTATTGGACTTGCTTATGCTAGCAAGCAGTTTGTAAGAAGAGCATAGGGAATTAAGATTATTATAGGGGATAATAAGGTTAGAGAGTATAGGAGTATTTTTTGGTTGGTAAAAGATCTTATGGGCAATGCTAAGTTGGGAAAAAATCAGAATGTTTTATAGTTCAAGCTAATATAGCTGCTTTAGATTCAGACAGTGCTGAGTTTGAAATGCATTACCAGTGGCAAATCTGGCAATGTTGTTGTATGAGTTGGCTAGTTTGAGAAGATTATTTTTTTTAGGTTCGTATATATAGGTGAGGCGTAAAGAAGAGTTGAGATTAAATGAGAGTGGGCAATAGTGTTTCTAGCTGTTAGAGTTAAGAAGGGTTTGATTCTATATAAGGAGCCCATTTTTCTGTTTACTGTTTGTATGGTGTTATTTATATGGCTATCGAAGTTGAGGTTATTGTCGATTGTGACTCCTAACAGTTTGGTGGCAGAGTTGGGGAGAAATTGTTGGATTTGACTGAGAAGTCTATAAGGGAGGACCTACTGGTAGGTATAAAGAGTAAGAGCTTAGTTTTTTTGGTGTTCAAAAGGAGGCAGCATTTCAAGAACCAAGCCTCTACTGAGTTGAATACCTTCTGAGTAAGTAAATGTAGTCCTGAAGTGGAGTTGGCAGAACATATGAGCGTAGAATCATCAGCATATTGTATGCAGGTGGCTTGAGGGATTGCTACATGAAGGTCATTGATGAATAATGAAAAAAGAAGAAGTCCTAAAATGGAGCCCTGAGGAACTCCAAGGGTGAATGGCAGGTGGGATGATAGTTTGTTCTCTCAGAGAACTGCCTGTTGCCTATTGTTGAGGTAGGACTTAAACCATAAAACAGCTTGGGTGTCTAGAGAAAAAGATTCAAGTGTATTTATAAGCAGGGGGTGGTTTACCATGTCAAAAGCTTTGAAAGATCGATGAAGAATGCAGAAGAGAGGATGTTGTTATTACGGTTTCTATTAATGGACTCGGTGAAAGATAGGAGAGCGGTGGTGGTACTATGAAATGGCCTAAAGCCATGCTGGCAGTTAGCCAGTATGTTGTGTTTAGTTAAGTGGTCTAATAGCTGATGGTGATTGCATTTTTCCATGACTTTTGTTAAGGGTGATAGGCCTGTAGTTAGAGTAATCATTAGATTTAGCACCTTTATGTTGGGGGATAATGTGGGAGATTTTCCAGATGTCTGGGATGGTTCCCTCATTAATAGTTCTGTTTAAACTAATTTGGCTGCTTTTTGCAAGTATTCAGAAGGTATCTGGTCTGCTGAAGGAGTACAAGGCTTAAGTTTTAGTATAATTTTGTAGACGAGAGTGGTAGATATCTGTTGAAATTGGAATGCTGGTAGAGATCCAGGTATAGAGGTAGGGAGACTTGAGTTGTCAGTGGAAAGTTGACTGGCTAGAGATTTATGGTCTCTGTGAAGTAGGTGTTGAAGTTGTTGGCAGTTTGATGTGGGGCATTATGATTAGCACCTAGAGGGGATGCTATCTCCTCACATACTCACTATTTCCATCCCTCAGTACGGTTCCTTCCCTCACACTGCTTATTTCTACCCACCACTCTTTCCTAATATATTTCTTTCTTTATATTTTTCCCTATAACTCTTCCTCTCCTTTTTCCATCACACAATGCTATCCTTACTGCTACTTCTTCCACTTCTAATCTCACTAGCCCTTAGCACTTCCTACCACATTAAGCTCCATAGCTTCCCCTCTTCCCCCAACTTTCCCTTTCTCAGACCTCTTCCAACATATAAACAAGCTCCACTGACTATTTTCTGTCTCTCCCCCTTTCAATGTCTTAAATTTAAACTCATGGCCTACCCCACTCGTACTCCTAAGCCCAAACTCAAGTACACTATTCCCCTTACTGACCACCCTTACCTTTTCCATATTGTCTTTGCTCTTCTGGTTTCTGGTGACATCCATTCCAATCCTGGTCCCTCCCCTCTCTCCACTCCCCCTCCACCTTCATCAGCTGTCTCCCAAAAAAACATCCTCAAATATTTTCAGCCTCAAGCATCTCTCTATCTCTGCAATGAACATCCAAAGCCTAAGCAACAAAATATCTGAACTTCACACATGGTTGGCCCAACACAAACCTCAATCCTCGCCCTATCGGAAACCTGGTAAAACCTCAAGTCAATTCCTCTGAATTTCTCCCACCTCAATACAATATCTATAAGGTATCAATATCTGATAGCACACCCAAAAAAGGCAGTGGGGTGGCTATCTTGTACTCTGTTTCACTGATGCTAACAGCTATAGACATTACCCTGCCTAGTTTCTCCCTTGCTGAACTACTGCTCCTAGACTGCCACATCAGTAACTATAAGAAGTTTGCTATTGTCTCTATCTATATCCCCCCAGGTAAAAACATTCCTATCCTTGAACATATACTCTCCTGGATAAACACCTCCATCCCCAATGAAACCATCATTCTTGGAGTTGTTAATATAGATTGGAACTCGCTTATTGGTGACTCACCCCCAACATTTCATATACCTGTATGGATTCGCACAACTGATCACTATCCCTACCCACTACAGTAAAAATGCTATTGGTTCCACAATTGACTGGATCTTGACCAACTCTCCTAACAACTATTGTAACCCTTCCACCTTCCCTGAGTCTATTAGTGACCATTCTCCCATCTGTATCTTAAGGCACTCTCCTCATCTCTCTAAGCCCCATCTCTACAGAGATTGTAGGAAGCTGACTAACTTTTCCCCTGAAATCTTTAACTATAGACTCTCGTCTTTCCAAAAAATTCTCCCAGTCAATGATGCTGTTACTAAATTCAACCACATTTCCTCAATGTCCTAAACTCTCTTGCCCCAACTCGCAAAATCAGAACCAAATCTAATTTTGCACCCTGGTTCTCCAAAGCTGCTCGTGCTTTGATGCATGAAAGGATGCTCTATGGAAAAAAAAATCGCAAACCACTAAAACTCCCACCTTTCTTCAAGGTTATAAGCAACTCAGTCATCATGTAAAAAACTTATTATTTTGGATAAACGCCAACATTTCACTAAATTTCAAAGCTCTCACCCAAAAGACCCAAAAAGATTCTGGAGTACTATCAACTCCCTGCTCCACACTGGTTCTCATACCATCCCTAACCCTTTCTCTTATCACTCTCTGAAACTGCAGACTTAGTCAACAAACACTTCATAGACAGCATCTCTAAACTCCTACCCTCTGGTTACTCTGCTCATCCCAACTCTTCTGTGTCACTCTCACCTCCCCCTAAACCTTTATGCTCTTCTATCTCTTAGCCTTTTACCTTGTGACCTGTTTCTACTAAACATATCAAATCCCTACTTCTTAAACTAAAACCATGCTCTCCATCCACTTATAAACTCCCCCCTCAGTTTCTGAAAATTGCTCCTGATTCTATTGCATATCCTGTATCTATATCTTAATCAACCACTCCATTCAGGAATCTACCATACTGGAAATATAGAAATCCTTCTATACCACTCTTCTGCACGAAGGTGGCGACTCTGTTGAACCCTCTAACTATAGACCAATCGCTATTCTCTCACCACTCTCTAAGATCCTTGAAAATTGCATACATACTCAAATACTGCCCTATCTCATTCACAAAAATCTCCTCACTCCCTCGCAACATGGCTTCCTCCCTAAACACAGTACCTCGACTGCCTTACTATCCTTTACTCAAAAGGTTGCAGAAGCTAGGGACAACAACCTTGTCTTCTCCTGTCTATTCCTTGATCTCTCTAAAGCCTTCAGACACTGTGTCTCATCCCATCCTTCTTAAACTCTCGGATCTAAACCTCTCTCCTCCTACTCTTGGCTGGCTCCAATCCTACCTTGCTGTCAGAAAACAAGCTGCTAGATGGCAGCAGGCTTTCTCACACTTCCTTGTTGTTCAAACAGGAGTACCCCAAAGCTCCATACTTGGACTGCTCCTTTTCAACATTTTTACCAACAACCAACATTCATCCTGCAGTCTCTCATCTGTAATACAATATGCAGACGACTCTGCTCTCTTATCTATCTCCAATGCTATCTTTGAACTACACACACTAACACAGAATTCCTTTATCTCTGTTGAAAAATGGCTTAGAAATAATCAACTAATCCTTAACCCGAAGAAAACTCAACTCCTTCGCTTCCTACCTCAGACACTCTCTCACCTTAAATCCAACTTTTCTCTTTCCTCCCTAGATGCCACCACTATCTCCCCTGCTTCACACACCAAACTCCTTGGGGTAATAATTGATGACTGACTAAAAGTTGACTTGCACATACAACATGCCATCAAAAAAAACCACCAAAAACTTGGACTACTTTATAGGAACAAAGAACTCCTCACTACTGACACTAAGCGCACTCTTGCACAGGCATTTCTCTTACCTAGTCTTCTATAGGCTTCCCCCATCCTTACCAATATCCAAACTACCTAAATGCAGAAACTGGAACAAACACAACAAAATTGCCAGATTTATTGTAAACCAGCCACTCTCGTTGCATCACTGCCTCTCACTAAACAAACTTCAGTGGCTGGAATTTCTGCACCTTCTCCTACAATTGCAACTCCACACTATCTTTTCCATACTCATAAAATCCCTCTGCCTGCCCTGCTCTCGTCTCCCATGTTACCCTCTACTCCCCCCCGCCCCCAGCCTCTCCGGAGTGCTGATCAGCATCTTCTCTCAGTTTATAAACCAAAAAGAAATATTGGCAAACTACTTTGCACACACACTGTCTCACTAAATTGGAACAAACTCCCTCTCCATATTAGATCCAACCTTTCCTTTCCCTGTTTTAAAAAGGAGCTTAAATCCCACCTGCTAAATGTGAAATTATGCCATTGCCTTGACCACACGTAGTCTTAGTCTGTCCTACTGTATAACCTGTTTGCATCTCCTAATTTTCTTTCTGTGTTAGTAACTTCTGCTTAAACTAACCTCATAAACCCTCAGCTCTGCTATTATAGCCCCCTCCTTTCTCTCCCCCCTCCCATTATTCACTCCCCCCCATTTCCTATCAATGTCTGTACATTTTCCTTCTTTTGAACAATGATTATCCTTTTGTTTTTACTCTTATACGTAGTAAATTTAGACCACTGCTATCAGTGCAATCCTTAATGTTTATAATTTTTTCTTTTGTTTTTCTCTTTATAATAAATTTTGTATTTGCATTGTTATTTTTAATAGTTTGTGTCCTGTATGTTTATCTTTGCTTATGTTTGCTGGGGTTCTTTCCCCTTGGGTCTCCACTGAAAATGGGTTGCTTACTATCAATGCAATGCAAATAGTTAATAACCTTTTCTTTTTTACATTTTTTTTTGTATTGTAATTATTATTTAATATTTGTATATTGTCACTTTATCATTACTTATGTTTGCTGGAGGCTTTTCCCCTTGGGTCTCCACTGAAAATGGGTTTCTTTTCAAACTCAGTTGGACTAACCCGGTTAACAAATGTGAAATAAAATAATAAAATAAATACCCCTGGAGAGGAGAGAGCATGGATAAGCACTCAACAGCAGATGCAGGCAAGAGTTTTTCTAGCTGAAAATTATTCTTCCTCTCCTTCAAAGTGTATGGTATGAAGACTACACAAATCTGACATCCTTCAGAGAAACGTCCATAAAATACCTTACACATTTAGTAAAATTGTCCTGCATTTTTTTGAATTGGAAATCATGCTTCTTATCCAGCCTGACAGTAATTACCCTACACACAAACGGGACAGAAGGAATTAAAATAAAATGGTCCCAGAATGGAGAAGCAAAGGAAATCTGACTACATTTGCACCATTAAAACTAAGTCACAAATAAAAAGAAACAAATTGACCTGAAAGACAATCAGAAACAAACTTATAACTTGAAGCAGAACAGATTTCACTGCCAAAAACTGCAACATTCATCACATGTAACCCTGGTCTGTTTCAATGTTCCAGAATTCTTTTTGCCCCCCCCCCCACCACATAATTTCTTCTTCAGTATCTGTTTACCAGCATTTAAGACTTTTTTTTAAAACTTAGATGAAGGGTTTGAGAATCCCTTTAAAATTTTGAAAAAGGGTTGAAAAATCATGAAACTCCCTGTATCAAGTTACCTCTTAAGTCACACTTTGTGACAACCTACTCAGCGGAGGAACCAAAAACAAACTCTGGTCAAAGGAGGATTTAAGATATACTTTTTTCACATCATCTGGGAGCTTCTGAGAATGCAGGCAACAGTACCATTGGCCAAAGCCCTGGAATAAACATTAACTGACTCATACATATACTGTAAGCAATGAGTAGTGACTTGTACAATGTATTATAAAAAAAAAAAAAAAAAAAAAAAGGACAGTTTTGTACTTACCATAACGATAGATTGATGTTGTCCACTTTTCATCTAGTTCACTGGCTGGGTCTTGGATCTGACCTCGGAACCTTTAAACACATGGATCCAGGACTCTAACTCCTCCTCTACCCATAATTCCCTGCCATCCACCCGGATTTCCTCAGATTGAGTTTGCCTCCTACCTTTATCACATTCTTTCAAAAAACATAACTATTGAAATGATCATAAACCAATCAATTCAAAAGATTAATTATTGCCAGATATGCCAGCCAAAGGAGAAAAAGCCCAGGACAAACAATTGGTAGGGTGGTATGGTGAACTAGATGAAAAGTGGACAACACATGTATCCGATTCTGTTCATTTTCGTCTCGTTCATGGGTTGGACAGATTCTCCAGCTGCCAAAATACTTGGGAGGCCTCATGGAAGGATATAAGGATGACATGGGGTCCGAATGGAGTGATACAGTGGATATAAAAAGTGTACACACCCGTGTTAAAATGCCAGGTTTTTGTGATCTAAATCATTTCAAAACTTTTTTCACCTTTAATGTGACCTATAACCTATACAATTCAATTGAAAAACAAACAAATCTGTTAGTGAAAAAAATATAAAAAATAAAAAAACATCCAATAAGCTGGTTGCATATGTGTGCACACCCTTAAACTAATACTTTGCTGAAGCACCTTTTGATTTAATTACAGTATTCAGTCTTCTTGGGTACACATATGCCATCAATTAAAGACTCTGATTAACCCCAAATAAAGTGTAGCTGTCCTAGTATTATTTTCCTGACATTTATTCAGGTGCCTGCTACAGCAAAAGCCACGGTTCACAGAGAGCTTACAAAGCATCAAAGGGATCTCAGTGTGGAAAGGTATCAGTCAGGAGAAGGGTACAAAAATATTTCCACAGCATTGGATATACCATGGAACACAGTGAAGGCAGTCATCAAAAAATGAAGAAAATATGGGACAACAGTGATGTTGCAAAGAACTGGACATCTGTCCAAAATTGATAAAAAGACAAGACAAAAACTGGTCAGGGAGGCTGCCAAGAGACCTACAGCAGCATTGAAGGAGCTGCAGGATTTTGTGGCAAGTACTGGTTGTGTACTACATGTGATAACAATCTCCTATATTATCCATATGCCTGGGCTACAAGGTACGGATGCAAGATGGAAGCATTTTCTTACACAGAAAAACATCCAAGCCCAGTTAAAATTTGCAAAAAAATACATCAAGTCTCTCAAAAGCATGTGAGAAAATGTGTTATGGTCTGATGAGACCAAGGTTGAACTTTTTTGTCACAATTCCAAAAGGTACGTTTGGCGCAAAAACAACACTTCACATCACCAAAAGAACACCATCCCCACTGTGAAGCATGGTGGTGGCATTATCATGCTTTGGGGTTGCTTTTTTTCAGCTGAAACTGAGGCTTTTGTCAAGGTGGAGGGAATTGTGAACAGTTCCAAATACCAGTCACTTTTGGCCCAAAACCTTCAGGCATCTGCTAGAAAGCTGAAGATTAAAAGTAATTTCACCTTTCAACATGACATTGACCCCAAGCATACATCCAAATCAACAAAAGAATGGCTTCACCAGAAGAAAATTAAAGTTTTGGAATGGCCCAGCCAGAGCCCAGACTTAAATCCAATAGAAAATCTGTGGGGTGACCTGAAGATGGCTGTGCACAAGACATGCCCTCGCAATCTAACAGATTTGGAGTGCTTTTGCAAGGAAGAGTGGGCAAATATTGCCAAGTCAAGATGTGCCATGCTGATAGACTCCTAAACAAGAAGACTGGATGCTGTAATTAAATCAAAAGGTGCTTCAACAAAAAAGAAGTTATGTACTCACCATAACGTTCCATGTGAGTTGTCCATCTCGCCTTCATTCTGTACTGGTGGGTTCAGAACCAATCCCCAGTTCCGACTCGGCTCTTTACAAAAGCTCGAGGTCTCCAACTAGCTCGTGGCTTACTCCCTATCCCATGATGCTCTAATCAATTCCCCAGATCTTGTTTGCTAGTATACTAATATGCCCATATAAAATATTTTTTTTATTATTTTACAAGCCAAGAAGAGGGTCAGAGAATATTAGATGCCAAACAGTAACCTCTCAATCTTCCAGGAGCCAAAGGCTGGGGTAGGAGGATGGGACATAAGAATGAAGGTGAAATGGACAACTTATGTGGGAAGTTATAGTGAGTACATAACTTCTTTATGTGATGTTGTCCTGTCTCGCCTTCATTCTATACTGGTGGGGCAGCATCTCTAGCACCATCTTTCTTGGGTGGCTCACGGGAGAACATTCTTTAGAACAGTAGACCCAAAAGAGGCCCTGTCCCTGGAGGCCAAATCCACTTTGTAATGAGTGATAAAGGTATGAGGCCTTGCCCATGTTGCTGCAGCACAAATGGTAGCAATTGGCAGTTTTGCACGAAAAGCAAAAGAGGTAGAAATAGCTCGGGTAGAATAAGCTCTTTTGTCAGGAAATTGTTTGTTTATGGACTGGTAGGTGAACGTAATGCAATCTGACAACCATCTGGATAGAGTGGTTTAGCTCTACTGGAGTGCCTTTCTTGCAGTCTGAAAAGGATATAAACAGTTGGTCAATCTTTCTAAAGTCCTTTGTTCTGTGCAAGTAGAAACACAATTGTCTATGTGCTAACATATATTCTGCCTTACTGCCATACTTGTTTTATTCTGAGCATACTTTTTGTAGAAAGGATGGGTTTGTACAAAGTGAGACTCTTTCCTTATGAAATACTATACAAGGAGGCTTGATGGACAACACTTGTAGCTCTGAAACTCTCCTAGCTGAAGTGATACCTACTAAGAAAATTGGCTTCCAGGTTAAGAACTTTAGGTCACAGGATGATGCAGGGTCAAAGGGGGAAAGAATTATATGGGATAATATAAAATTTAGGTTCCATGGGGATAGAGGTAGTTCAATTGGTGGTTTTAACAGGTTAGTACCTCTCAAGAAAGCTTTGCAAAGTCTGTGGGACATGATATTCGGACCCCCATCTCCAAAATGGAAATTAGAGATTGCTACTAATTGAACTCGAATAGTAGTTGCAGCTGCCCCCTCCTGAAACAGCTTTGCTAAGAATTCCTATATGGAGGGTATAGGTGCAGAGAAAGGGTCAATATAATTTTCCAATGCCCAGGAGGAAAATCTTTTCCATTTGCTGAGATATAATCTTCTCGTAGAAGGTTTGAGAGAAGAAATCAGGATATGTTGCACTCAAGGTGAAAGGTCAGGTAGCCTGGCTATGTTTGGAATCAGAGAAGCCATGCTGTCAGCTTGAGGGTTTCAAGAGATGGATGAAACATTCCTGACGGGTGAGTCAGAAGATCCAGAACTGGGTCCAGAATCCAGGGCTCCTCCTGAAGATGAGGCCACAGAAAGGGGAACCAGATTTGATGAGGCCAGTATGAGGCGACAAGTATTAAGGTTCTTCCCAATGTGCTGGCTTTCTGAAGAACTTTGGGTATCAATGGAAAAGGAGGAAAGGTATAGAGAAGACCCGAGGGCCATACGTGTACAAGTGCATCCCTTGGGGACTCCCCCGGAAGGGGGATTAAGGCAAAGTAGCTGCTGCATTTGGCATTCATGGATGTGGCAAAAAGGTCACAGCAAGGCTCATTTCTGCTGTTTCTTGTTTTAGGGGCCACTCATGAGGCATCAGTATTGTCCTCCTGAGTTTGTCTGCTATCACGCTGGATTTCCCTGGGATGTGCATTACTACCAGAAAGGATTGGGAGGAGGTTGCCCACTCCCATACTCTCAGGGCCTCTCAACAAAGGGGGTAAGATCTGGTTCCTCCTTGTTTGTTTATATACCATACAACTGACATATTGTCCATTTCGATCGCAATCATTTCTAGCAGAAGAGAGTCTTGAAATGCCTGCAATGCAAGAAGCACCACTCTCATCTCTAGGACATTGATGTGCAAATGGGCCTTGTGATCCTGCCAAGTGCCTTGGACTGTCCTTGCCTGATAATGCCCACCCCCCATCTGGGAAGCATCTGTGGTCACTGTGGCTAGTGGCTGTGGAAGAACAAAGGGTCGACCTAAAGTCACTTGATTGGAGTGAAGCCACCAACTAAGGTCTCGTCTGCAAGATTCTGTTAACATGATCTGGTGTGATATCGGAAGTTCCTGCATGGACCACTGAGTGAACAGCAACCACTGTGGAATTTTCATGTGCAGCCACGCTAACAGAACTACGTTTATCACTGCTGCCATGATACCTAGTACTTTTAAAACTGTCCTTGCCTGAATGTTCCTTTTGAAAAGGTGGTCTACAACCTGTCGCCGAAGGGCTTGTACTCCTTCTGGGGGAAGCTTTACCATCATTTTTGTAGTGTTTAAATCTGTACCTATAAAAACAATATATTGAGATGGCAATAAGGCAGATTTTTCAAAGCTTACTGTGATCCCTAAATGAGAATAGAGTTTCAGTGTGGTGTCTCTTGCTTCTGTTAGTAGATGCTTGGTGGTGGCAATTAGGAGCCAGTCGTCTAGATATGGAAACACTCGAAACCTAAACATCCCAGGTGAGCCGTAACTACTGCCATACATTTGGTGAACACTCTGGGGGCTATAGTGAGACCAAAGAGGAGAACTTGAAACTGGTAGTTACTGGCTCCCAGCCAAAAGTGCAGATGACTCCTGGATGGCCTATCCATTTTTATGTGGTAGTACGCATCCTGGAAGGCTATAGAGCACATCCAATTGTCTTTTCCCAGAAAAGGAAGTACTGACTGCAGTGTTACCATCCGGAACTTTGTCTTTGTACAGATTTTTTCAATCTGCTGAGATCTAGTATGGGTCTCCCATCCCCTGTTTTCTTTGGAACTAAAAAGAACCTTGAGTAAGTCCCCGATCCTATTTGGTCTGCGGGGACAATTTGGATGACTCTCTTTTTCTAGCAACATCTGTGTTTATAGGGTTGCTTGTTTCCTGTGACTAGGTGGAACATCCAGAATGTTGTTTATGCATGGGGTGGGAAAGGAAAAGGGTATGGAGTAACCTCTGGATATGATGCTTTGTACCCATTTGTCTTTTGTTATTTTTAGCCAGGCGTTGGGGTACATGGATAAGCGACCCCTGACTGCCTCCAGAGAAAAATAGATGGGCCTCCTTTCAGGAGCATTGAAAGGGGTTACCAAAGAAGGATTCTCTGTCACCCTGGTTCTGTGGAACCCCTCTGCTGAGTGGTTGGCGTCTTCCATTATTGCTTCCTCCTCTGCCCCTGGGGGAAGACTCACCATGTGTGTCTTGAAAAAAACTCTGGGATTTTCAAAACCACATTTTTCCTCAATTTTGACCTTTTGGATAATTTATTTATTTATTTATTTATGACATTTGTTTACCAGGAAGGTCCACTGGGCTGACAAGAGCCCATTTTCAGTGGAGGCCTGGGGAGAAAAGCTCCAGTAGATTAATACAATAGGGAAAACTGCACTACATTCCAGAGGTGGCTACCACAAGGTAGTTACTATACTTACAAGAGCTACTACAAAATGAGTGATACCAGTGACAAGGTACAATTTACACAGAAAAACTGCATTATAGTACAGAGGTGGCTACCGCAAGGTAAGTTACAATATTTACAAAGGTTTCTACCATGCAATGATATCAGTGAAGTGGTACAGCTTACAGCTACTATACAACAATATCAGTGACAGCTTACAGCTACAAAATATAGCAATAGAATTAAGCAAAATGACAGAAATGTGATTTTAGAGGCAGCAAAGATCATACGTTAATTAAGAAGAATGTACAGAGGAGGGGAAATCATTCCAGTGTCTGGCCATAGTCCAGGAGTACAGAATTTTGCCAACTGGAAGGTTCGGTTTATGGACTTGTAGTAAGTTTTGAGTAAATAAGGAGCTGAGTGCAGGGCAGTCTTGTGGTTTGTATATTAGACTATGAGAGGTAGTTAGTTGGAGGTGTAGCAGGAAATGTGGGAATTTGAACCAGTGGAGATGCCTTAAGGCTATACAGTGATAGGTAGAATAATGACATAATCAAATTTGGCGATTTTGTTATAACAGGATTCTAATTTCAATTTTAAAGAGGACTGCAGGTTAGTTAGTAGAGGAGCATCATATGTTAAAGAAAGAAGCAGGTAAGAGAGGGCTAGGGCTTGTTTAGTAGCAGGGGAGAGGAATTTATGATGCCTGTAGAGGCGGCCAAGTTTTTTGTAGGTTTTAGAGATGTTGGATTGGATATGTAGATCAAATTTTAGACTGTTGTCTATTATAACCCCCAAGAGTTTAGTATTAGCCACAAGTTCGATCTTTATAGAATTCAGTGAGAGAATGTTAAAGTCTTGGAAATTCATAGAAGTATTCTTTTTAGGGGTGAACAACATAAGTTTTTTTTTTTGGCGTTTAAGGACAGGTGATTTTGGTGGATTTTTTAGGGTTGAGTGCAGAGCCAAGATTCAACAGTAGAGAAAGCTGTTTGGGTCATTTATTGTAGGATGGTAGGGTTGGGTGCAGAATAGACTATGTTTGAGTCATCAGCATATTGGACTAGGGAGGAGTGAGGTAAAGCTTGGTGTAAATTGTTAATGAAAATATTAAATAGGAGTGGGCCAATAATTGAGCCTTGAGGGATGCCGGTAGGGTTGTGGAGGTATGGAGAGATTGAGTGCTGCCATTTGATGGCATGTTGTCTGTTATAGAGATAACTTTCAAACCAGGTACGGGATGAAAGGAAGAGGGTTGAGAGAGAAGGATGGAATGGGATATGGTATCAAAAGCCTTTGACAGATCTAGAAAAAGGGTAGATGCTATATGGTCAGAGTTACGAATTTTGTTAATGATATTTAAGAAGGATAGGAGAGCAGTAGAGGTACTGTGGCCAGGACGGAATCCATGTTGTGTTGGGGAGAGGATGTTGTTGTTTAACAGGTAGTTAACTAGTTGTTTTTGGATGCATTTTTCGAGAATTTTGGATATGGGGGAAAGAGCAATATGTCGGAAGTTAGAGATGGAGGAAGGGCCCCCTTTGTGGAGGGGTAGGATAATGTTTTTTTTTTCCATAAAGAGGGAACATAAGATTCTTGGATTGACCTGTTGATTAGAATGCTAATTGGATAAGCTACTGATTCAGCAGCGACCTTGAGGGATTTGGCGGGAATGTTGTCAGCTGAGTTGGAGCAGGGTTTTAGCTTTAGTAAGAGTTTTTTATATATGAAGGAGAAATAGAGGAAAGGTTAAATTCTGTATGGGTAGGAAGTTTTTCCTGATTTTGAGTAGATAAAGTTGGGAATGTGCTATATTGAGGAAGGTGTAAGGAGGAGGGTGAGTTGTGGTTAGGATTGCTAGGAAGGGGGGAGGAAAAGGAAGCAGTGAGATTAGCTATTGTATCAATGAAATATGAGTTGAATTTGAAGGCAATAAGGTCGAGAGACATGTTGGGGAAGGGACAAGAGTTGGTTTTAGTGCCAGGGTTTAAAAGATTATTTATAGAGGACCAGAAGAGTTTAGGGTTATTTTTCCTGTTTGATTGTAGGTTCATGAAATATTGTTGCTTGTCTTTTTGGATACATTTTTTGGATTGGTTGCAAAGTTGTTTATAGTGGATAAGATTAAAGAGGTTATTAGAAGTAAGCCAGAGCTTCCAGGCTTTGTCCCTGTTTTGCATGGTTTGTTTTGTAGTTTTAGAAAGCCAAAGGGTGTGACTGGATTTGATTCTGAGGCCTAGAAGGTAGGGAAAAACTGACTCCAATGGTAGGGAGAGTTTTTCCTTCCTGTTCACACCTGGTTAGTGTGTCTTTGACCTTAGGCCCGAACAAGAACAAGCCATCGAAGGGGGCGTTAACAAAGGAAGACTTAAAGGGTTCCACAAAGTTACACAAGCACATCCAGGAATGCCTCTTAAGGGAAATTCCTGAACCCACTGCCCTACTCGCTCCATCAGCTGCAGAGGAAATTAGCTTCATGGATGAGTTTACCACTGAATTCAAGGTGGAGAGCTGGGAGGAAATTATCTGATACCCCCGCAGGTACTGAACCCTAGAGAGTATCTCCTAGATCTTTCAAGAGATCTCTCTCTGCAACCTGGTAAAGTGTGTAAGATAATTCAGGGATCTGAGTGTAAAGGTAACTGAAGAAAACATGTGCTTCCTGTATCTGTCCATCGTACATGTCTCTTTGTTTGGGGAATGGACAGAAGAGGACGTTTCTGACTTCTTCTTCTTTGTGGCTGCTGCTGCTATCACCATAGCATCTACTGGGACACATTTTGTAAGGAAGGTTTTATCCTCGGGGGATGTGATGAATTTATTTGGCCTCCAGGGACAGGCTCCACTGAATCTGGAGTCTCCCATGCCTTTCGACAAACTAAATCCATAAGTTCATCAAAAGGCGGAGATACCCAAGTGGCAGAAGAGTGAGACCCAAAAGCCTTCAGATAAACAGACTCCTCATCTGAAGGGTTTATGGGCTTCCAGCCACCTCTCTATTTAAGAATTTCTAGGATGTCTGCAAAGGAGACATCCTCAGAGGGTGACCGTGGGGACCCTTCTGACTCATTGAAGTCTGTGCCAGATGTGATCAACTCCTCTGGGGAGTCCAGATGCTTACTCTTGCATAATCTCTTATGAGGGACCTCTTCAGAAGGGCATTCTGGAAAGGTTTCAGAAGAGATGGGTTCACTCACTGGGGCATCCTGAGGTCTTGGGTCTCCATGTCTGTGTGGAATCAGTTGTGCTGAGCCAGACACCAGTGCCTTTGGGGGAGGAATGACTGGATCTGAGAGTGGAGCTTCCCATGGTGACAGTGCCCTCATCACGCCGAAAGCATCCCGTTCATGAGCGGAGGAAGCTCCCGGTTCTGAAGAACTAGAAGACTTCCCTGGCACCCAGGGAGTTGACTCCAAAGTCAATGTAGGAGTCAAGCTCACCCATGCCATGGCCCCAAGAGGGAAGTTTGGATCCGACAACTGTCCGATCTGACTGTCCTCCCTGTATCCGACCGGAGAGCGTCAGCTCTTAGACTCCTCAAGCTCAGATGACATAGAGGAAGTTGGAGTGGTAGTTGGGACCGAAGATCTTGGAACAGGTCTCGGCTCTGATGGTTCCTCTACAATCAGCTCCATTCATTCTGGCTGCGAGGCAGGTCAGAAGAGGAATCAGTGGTGATTGGGTAGGTCTCCTCAGTTCCGAACCACTCTGGGTCAGCTCCGACAATAATTTGGCTAGTACCAGTGTATTTAAAAGACTCCACACTGCACGATCCACATCATTTTCTGGCAAACTCCTGGAGGATAGAGAAGAGGGGCAGGAGATCTTGACCTTTGTAGAATTGGCAATCTTAATGTCGGAGAAACCGGCTCCAGGACTGGGGATTATCTCCGAACCTGCAATACCAGTGGTTCTGAAACAGAAGGAGCCAAGGTTGAAGGTTTTTCAGGCCCCGACAGATTTTGGGTCCAATAAAGACATTTTTGGTAATTTGTTAGGTTCAGATTGATCTGATGAGGTAGATGAAGATCTTTTGCTTGATTTTCCAGATTTAGAAGGAGGGGAAGAGGTTTGTTTTGTAACACTCTGACCTTCTCCTAAGTCATCTGAAAAAGAACTCTTCAACAATCCCCTCAGTATCAGCTTATTTTTCCTTTCGAGGAGAACCCTCGAACTAAATGAGTGGCATATAGAACAAGACTCTTGCAAGTGTACTGCTCCAAGGCAGTACACAAAGTCAGTGTGGCTATCAGTTAAAGACATCCTTGGACAACACTTGAAACACTTCTTAAACCCCAAGCGTTTAGTGTGTTTTGATTGTTTAGACATAACAGGACAAAACACAATTGAATAGCACAACTATTATTTAGAAGCAGTAACACTCTACTGTTTACAGACTAAGCAGCTCTCTAACTCAAACGAGCTATTTAGATAAAGGAACAGAACAAATAACTTTTTTTTTAATAAGCAGAAATCATAGCACACCCACACAGGAAAAAAGGCCTCTAACTTAATTAAGGAATGAAATACAAGTTTTAAAGGTATTATAACAATTTAAAGGTAAACTTTGCCAGAGGCAGTTGTGAAACACACAATCTGTTTAGCAGCAATTGAAATTTGGGGAATTTCCTAGTGGATCATGGACAGGGTGTAAGCCACAAGATAGTTGGAGACCTTGAGCTTTTGTAAATGGCTGAGTCAGAACTGAGGATCGGTTCTGAACCCACCAGTACAGAATGAAGGACAACATCACATGTATTAGTTTAAGGGTGTGCACACTTATGCGTTCAGCTTATTGTACATTTTTTATTTTTTTCCCCCCTAACAGATTTGTTTGTTTTTCAATTGAATTGTACAGGTTATAGGTCACATTAAAGGTGGGAAAAGTTTTGGAAATTATATATTGTGGTCTCATTTTTTTATATCACAATAACCTGGCATTTTAACAGGGGTGTGTACACTTTTTTATAGCCACTGTAAATCAGCAAGCATAGTATTACTGAAATTGAATTCATTCTCAAGTCTTGGTGAGTACCTTCACAAGGTGGACCCTGTTTTTCACAAAATTTCACCAAGATGACACTGATATGTAGACTGTATTTATACAGCACATATCATGGACAGAAGTAATTTAAAAATTAAAAAAAGATAGCTGGGTGCACAAGACCCAGGATAAAAAAGTGCCCAATCCTGGTAGGCACACTGGTGCCAGGACTGGAAAAGATGACAGTGTAGAATCCTCAAAATACGGAAACATTCCTACAATGGGGCCAGGCTAGACCCAGGGGGAATATGGACCCCCTGTTGTAGAAGGAAGCAGTAGGCCACAAAAATCACAAAAACTGAAAGGCCAAAGAAGAGCCATAAAGACAATTAAGTGGACTATTGAGGATAAGAAAGAAATTATTTATTGTTACTATTATGCAAAAAGCCCAGAATTTCCAGACACAAGTTATACAAAATGATTGAGAGAGAAATTAGAGGAAAGAAAAATACTTCCACAAGAACAAACTGTCGGAAGCTTCAAATAAAAATTTGTATTCATTAATACAACAGATTTGTGAAAAACAGTATACAGATCAAGAAACATTGATCTCTTTGGAAAAAGAAGCATCTGAGGAAGTGCAAAAATATAAACAACAAAACCTAGAGATTTTTGAAAAGTATAAAAAAATATGGACATGGAAAAAAAAAGAGTGATTTGATATGGTGCAATATTTATGCAAAGGAGAAAAGCCAAATCAATATAAAGAAGGCAGCCTAAAAAATATTCAAAGAGAAATACAGGCAAAGGCATCCATATGTGGAAAATTTCACAATAAAGAAAATATCACAAAGAGGGAATGTAGAAGATTAGTAACGTAGAATTAAAAAAAATAGAAGTTGAAGTTATGGAGTGCCTGCGAAGTGAAGGATTTGGTGTAGAAGATCTTACACAAGTTACGTCACAACAAGATGGAGCGAGTCCACAAAGTAAGGGGAAGAAGGAAGACCAGTAGACATCTGAAGAAGAAATGTGGACATGGGAAATAAAAAAATGTAATATGGTGTAATATTTATGCAAAGGAGAAAGCAAAACTAACCAACACAAAAAAAAGCAGCACCAAAGATACTTGAAGAGAAATACAAAGAGAAATACAGGCAAAGGAATCTGGATATGGAAAACTTTAGAATACAAAAAAATAAGACGACACAGGAAAAGTAATAAAGGACATTAGTAATGGAGAAGTTAAAGAAATACAAACTGAGGTTATGGAGTACCTGCAAAATGAAGGATTCAGTGTAGAAAATCTAATTCAGAAAGCACCACAACAGAATAGAGCAATGGATATCCAAATTAAGGGGAAACCAGTGGAACAGGAAGCAATTGGTGCCATATGAAGACATTTTGAAGCCTTCCACAGGAAACCAGTACAAATGTTCACTTGAAGCTGGGCAGCAAAGGAAGGAACAAGAAACTGTGGAAACTGACACACTCAATGTTGAGGAGTGATAGGCCAGTGAGTTCCCATATGACAGAGCAATGGATGGCACAGGATGAATGTGCCACAGAAGATTCTATATAACATTCTATAGAATGCCCATAGGAAATGGAAAATAAAAAAATGTGCCCTCAGTTTAGAAGAAAACGAGCTAAGAGAAGAGTTGCTTGATTTAATGGAGATAGACATATTAAGATCAATGAAAGAAATAGACTGCAGAAGGTCAATAAAACCCAAAAAGTGAGAAGTCTGATAAAACAAATTAACGCAGTAATTAGGACTGTCCACAGAGATCCATGTGATATAACAGAAGTAAACAGGATATATTACTGTGCAGCTAAATTAATAACTGATAAAGTTCTACCACAAGAACACAGAGTAGTGAGAGAAAGGAAGGGGAGAAATCGAATACCGTCATGGAAGTATTGAATAGAGAAAACTATAAAGCAACTAAGACAAGAAGTGTCACTGTTAGAATATAGAAGAGGGAACAGATCAACAAAATTCTAAGATAGACATAATAAAAGCAATGCGCAATATTAGAACAGACCAGGGTCTATCATGCACTATTGCAAACAACAAGCTAAAAATCTCAGCACAAGTGGAAAAACTTAGAAGATACGTAGATAAAAATAAAGGAAAAGTACAAAATAAGCAAATTATTGATGACCCAAAAATGTTTTACAGAGAATTGGGAAACAAGGTAAAAGGAATTGAAAGACCACAAAAAAAGAAGAAATAAATACATTTTGGAGAAGTATTTATGAAGATCCTGTGGAACATAACAAAGAACGGACAGAAGTAGTAAAAGAAAGAAGTTGTTTAAAGGTACAGGATATGAAGTGGGATGAAGTAACATCCAAAGAGATTGAAGCAAAGTTAAGAAAAGCCTCCAATTGGAAACCCCCAGGCCCAGATGCAGTACCTAACTTCTGGTTAAAAGTATTAACATTTTTGCAAGAAGATTTAGCTATGAGTAAGAACTATTTTTATATGCACCCTGAATAGACACCAACCTGGCTAACAAAAGGAAAACCAATGCTCCTACTTAAGAGTGAACTTGCAAGCCACTCTAAAAACTATAGACCAATAACTTGCCTTCTGACGATGTATAAACTATACACTGGAATTGATGCCAACAAGAGTTTATAGTCATTTAGATGAAATTCAATTATGGCAGTAGAACAAAAGGGCAATAAAAGAAAGTCATATGGAACAAAGGATAATTTGTTGTTAAAGTTATAGTGGAGAACTGCAAAACGGGAAATAATCTAAGTATGGCATGGAGTGACTACAAAAAAGCATTTAGTATCCCACATTCATGGATAAAAGAGTACTTAAAATGTATAAGATACACTGATAGACTACATTACAGTGACAATGAAACTGTGGCAGACCACTTTGTAATTAAGCCATGATAAAGGACAAATTATTATCCCAGGGATAACAATTCAAAGGGGGATATTCCAGGGTGACTGTCACCGCTGCTATTTTGCCTTCCCCTTAACCCATTAAGCTGTCTACTTAACAGCTTAGGCCATGGCTATAATTTAGCTCCTAGAATACAACAGTGTAAAGACTTCTCATCTTCTCTTTGTCAATAATTTAAAACTGTATAGCTCATCATATGAGGATCTGAAAGTACAACTGCAAGTTGCCAAAACTTTTTTAGATAAGGTAAGAATGTCATTTGGTCTTGATAAATGTGCAAAAGCAACCTTTAAAGCAGGAAAACATCAGTTTGGGTCAAGAATGTGACAAAGAAGAACTTGAGCAGGAGGGAAGTGTATAAATATTTGAGAACTTATGAAGGATCAACAATAAAACATGAACAAATGTGAATAAAACTTAGTAAGGAATACTTTAGAAGACTTAAATTAATCCTGAAAACAGCGTTGACATTTAGGAACAAAATCAAAGCTATAAACCAATTTGCTTGTCCTATACTAACTTACAGTTTTGGAGTGACTGGCCCAGTATCGAATAGATTAGACAGGAAAGCAAGAAAGATGCTTCATGCTCACCAAATGATTTATAAAAATCAGTGCATACCAAGATTATATATTCCCTGTTCCAAAGGAGGGATGGGCCTCCTTGAAATTGATTACATATATAGATCTGCAATTGTGGGACTCCACACACATCTGCTGATCTCACAAGACCCAAATGTAGTGAAAGTTTTGAAACATGAGAAGAATAAATCTAACATGACTTCTCTGCTTAATCTAGCAGAAACATCGGCGTCAGGCAGGAAGGGAAATCAAACCAAAGTAGATAAAAATCAGGCAGCAACTGAATGTGCTAAATATCAAAAGAAAAAATATAAGGTGAAGGACCAGATGAGAAGACAAGAAATGTGGAAAATGCAGAAATATAGTTGCAAGTATAGAAAACTTCTGGAAAAACCTCATGTTGATCAGGAATGAACACAGGAATGGTTAATATGAGGCAAATTCACACCAAGAGATGAAAGGTTAATATTGGCGGCCCAAGATAGTGGGCTACACACATGCTGGTTTACAAAGAACACAACATGAGGGAGAAACAGGAAAATGTAAGTTTTGTAAAACCAAACTGGAAACAGTCACACACCTCGTTGCTGGTTGTGACATACCGTCAGAAGGACTGTATACTGAAGGGCATAATAATGTGGAAGACTGTTGCACTGGGAATTGTGCAAACATTATGGTACTGAAGTGGCTGAAAAACACTGGAAACAGCCACAAAGCATCATAGAAAATGATGAAGCTTACATCACGTGGTATCACCCATTGCCAACCATTCAAAAGATAGATGCTAGAAAACAGGATATAGTGGTCCATAAAAAGACAAAAGTAGCATTGATCATTGAAATTGCCACACCCAGTGACTACAGTGTCTTACGTACAGAAAGACGCAAAGTCATAAAATATCAGGATCTGCAGGCAGAAACGAGAGCAGTGTGGAAGAAAGATACTCAGACAGTTCCAATTGTAGTAGGAGCAAGTGGTCTTATAAAAAAGAATCTACAATCATATTTAGATATGTTACCAATACATGTAACCCCATACTAATTATAGGAGTCATCATTACTGGGCATATTGCGGGTGCTGCAAAGAGCACTTTTGGCTGACATCAAAGATTGAAACAATACTAATTTCATGAACTTTAATCATATTTTGACTTAGGAATGGTGTCCATTCCCCTCATGGTATTAGAAACCCAAAAGATTTGTAGAAATTAAAAAAAAGATATTCCTGAGCACTGCGCAGCCAAAGGGTGTACGAGATATGGCTTGTACATCCAATTTATAGTGAGACACAAAACTACAAACTGTGAACCAAGTTGCTGCTGCACAAATTTTATCAATCAGTAACCTCTTTTGAAACATAGATATTGAGACTGACGTCATAGAATGAGCATGAGTTTTTTTAAGCAAAGGAATACCTTAACTGTAGCTAGACATAGGATATGCACTCGATTAGCCAACTTAACAGCATTATTTTGGATACTCCTTGACTAAAGTTGGAGGTTGGCATAATGGTTAAGGTATTTCCCTTACAGACACAAGGTGCAGGGTTTGATTCTCACATCGGGTAATTGGCTAGGCTTAAAATGTCCACAAAGGCAGTTAGCCTAGTACTAATCAATAACCTTAAGCCTCATTTTACAAAATGCCACAAAAAAACTCTGATTTTCTTATTTCTCTTGTTCTGTATAAATAAAATCTCAACTGCCTGTGTATGACTAAAAAATATAGGATGTATTCACCATGTTGATGGCTTGATGAAGATCATAGGAGAGTGCTAGGCTATCAAGCCTGAGGTCATTTCAAGCCTAGCAGTTTCATTCGAATGTAATACCATAAAAATGTTAGTTTATACCCAAAATTGCATTTAGTAATGGCTGCCCATGTCCAGGAGGGATGTGGCCACTATTTCTGGTAAGAATTTACAGTGCCCCATCCACTCGTCTAGGTTCCTCTTGAATAGTGTCAAAGAGGTGCTCTGTTTCACATGAACAGTTAGCCTATTCCAAAGATGCAGCAGTCACTGTGAGATAAATCTGTCCCTCCAGTATGTCCTATTCAAATCGCAAGCCATATTTAGGTCCCTGGAACAGGTAGCCCCAATACCATTTGATTTACAGATATGCAGCAAGTTCATTAGGTTTGGGTCTGAGATTGCTCTGTAAGCCAGGTATACGTCACCCCTAAGAAGTCTATATGATACAGCGTATAGTGACAGGGACTTTAGTTGGTCTGTGTATGGCACATGCTGGAGTCCCTTGATCTTCTTTTTCAGAGACCACTGAGGTCTCTCCAATTTTTGCAGCTACTTTGTATGGTACATGCTGAATGGGGCATTATACTCAATCATGGGCTGTATTACTGCCGAGTATATGGGGGTTATAACCTCTTTTGCTCTGGAGGTGATGCCTTTAATAATCATGTGTGCTACGTAAAAAGCCTTCCTTACTACAGCAGACACATGCTGGTTGCAGTTAAGGTTGCAGTTAACTTGTGATCCCAGGTCCCTTACCACTTCATAGGTACCTACGGTACTGTTGTTGATTTGATAGTGTGAAGGGACTTTCATTGTGCTAAAGGGGATGATGATGCATTTCTTTGCATTCAATTTGAGACCATGACTAAGACACCAGTCGTTGGTTTGCAGAAGACCCTCCTGGAGTATATTATCATCATTTGGGAATTTAGTAATTGCACCCAGTTTGTAGTCATCTGCAAACTTAGTCAGCCACAACCCCTTCATTTTGACCTGAACTTTTGAGAAGTATATACCAAACAGTAGGGGGCCCAGCACTGACCCCTATGGCACCTCACTGGTAACAGGTCTGTTGGTTGATGTGGAGTCACCCACTTTGATAGTGTGTGTCTGGTTTGTGAGCCAGTTGGCAACCCATCTTACAATGAATGGGGTTTACATTGAGTTTGTTATGTTTATCGGTAATAGAATAAAGAACATGAACCAAAGAAATCACTGAGAGCAACAATGGAGAACGAGCCGAAGTACAGTTTATTCAACCAAAAAACAAAATTCCAAAGGACGTGCTGTGATTAGGGCATATTTAAAAGAATTGCTGAGCTCATCCTTCATTTTGGACTTGTAAAGAATGCTGTCCATCAACATCATCCCCCCACCCTTGTCGGGTTGCATAATTCTGATAGAACGATCAACTTTAAGAAGCTCAAGTAAATCTCTTCTTCTTTGGAAAGATGGGGAAATACCCTGTGTTTTGCTATTTCCTTCCTAATTTCCCTTTCCATAATATTTTCTAGGTTCTTTAGTTGTGGGTGAAGGGGGGGATTGAATGAACCTTTTCTCCTCAAAGAGGTTGGGGTATTATTAAGATGATTGTTGTTATTGAAAAATATAGCCAAATTCTTCTTCCTAATAAAAAGCTTCAAATCAACAATAGCTCTAGCTACGTTAACTTTTCTTAGTGGAATGAATTTAAAACCTTTTGAGAATAAATTAAAATGATGTACATTCACAGAAAGAGCACTGTAATTAAAAATGTTATAGCCTCTGTAGGAACAAACTTGATCGTATACCAAAATGCTGTCAGAGAGGTGCTCCGTTAATACCATGTTTTCTTCCCATTTTGCCCTCGTAATGATTGTAATTGTAATAAACTTGTGGCTTTGTATATTGATCTTTAATGACATGTGATGCATTACTATCTTCTTCCAACCCCACACCTAATAAGAGTTTATAAATGGTACCCCATTTTTGATACACTTCCCTTGCTATTTCTGTCAACCAATTCTTGGGGTAACTCCTCTCTTGGAACATCTCACTAATATTCTCAAGTTCTTCCAGTACATCATCTTTATGGGATGTCATCCTAGCCACTCTTATGGCTTGTCCTCTTACTATACTCTTTCTGTACTATGGGGTGACTACTCCCAAAATGTAATTAAGAATGATCTTTTCTATAAACGTTTGATTTAAACCCATCGTTTTAATGAGATATATATGTATCTAAGCAAAATTCCAGTCCAAGAATTCTGTTGTATTCCTCAAACACTTAAATTCCTCTTCTTCCTCACATGTGCCTTTCTATAGGACAAAGATATCATCCAAAAACTTTGAATACATTTTAATCCTATTCCAGTAAGGGCAATTGAATACAAATGAAGTCTCCCATCCCAACAACACTATGTTTGTATATATGGGAGCACATGCTGCCCCCATTGCAACACCTTTTGTTTGGAAATATTCTCTGTCAAAAGAAAAATTGAAGTTGTTTTCCAGTATCAGACTCATGAGTTTGCAAATAAGTATTACATGCTCATGCCCTAAGTCTGAATGTTGAAACAAAGCAGCTTTCTCAAATAAACCACACACTTCAGCTTTAGGAATTACTGTGAAAAGGTCCTTTATATCTATTCCAAGGAAAATTAGATCTTTTTCCCCAAATATCTTTCTTTAAAAGACCCCAAAATTCCCAGGAATCTCGAATTAAACGGGAAGTTTTTTGAATTACATGTTGTACCCATGAATCCACCAATACAGCTAAGGGGTGTATATCTTTGAACCCCTTGCTGCCACAATGGGTCTAAAGGGTGTTTTTTCCACATTTTTATGAATTTGGGAATTCCAAAAAAAAAAGGAAGTTATGTACTTACCATAACGTTCCATGTATGTAGTCCATCTCGCCGAACATTATTACATGTGGGTTCGGAGCCTATCCTTTGCTCCGACACGACTGCTTAGAAACCCTGAAAACTTCTGATTGGCTCATGGCTAATAGATATCCTATGATGCATGCACACATTCCCCAGATCTTCTTTGCTACTAGTCTACCAGAATAAGACAGGAAAAAGGACAAAGGTCTGGAAGAATAAACTGTAATAAAAGGCGCCCTTGTGGCAAAAACAACTGTAGAAATGGAAAAACTGTATCCAGATCCTCCAGGAAGGGGGCTGGTGGGTGGGTTCGTAATACTGTTCAGTGAGATGGACTACATACATGGAACGTTATGGTGAGTACATAACTTTCTTTATGTTATGTAGTCCTATCTTGCCTCCATTATTACATGTGGGACACCGTCCCTAGCATCTTGAATGGGTGGCTCACTGAAAGATACTCCTGAGTACCGTGGAATCAAATGAAGCTCTACCCCTGGAAGTTAAATCCAATGTATAATGGGAAATGAAGGTATGAGGGGTAGTCCATGTTGCTGCTGCACAAATACTATCAATAGGTGTCCTGGCTTGGAAAGCAGCAGAAGTAGAGAAGGACCTGGTGAAATGCATTTTGACTTTAAAGGTTAACTCCTTTCCTTGAGAACTGTAAATAAATGAAATAAAACTAGAGATCCAGTTGAAAAGTGTAACCTTGGAAACTGGCAAGCCCATTCTTGCCTCAACAAAGGAAATAAACAGCTTTTCTGATTTTCTAAATTCTTTGGTCCAGTGGATATAGAAACATAGTTGCCTGTGCACATCCAATTGGTGGAATTGCCTGTGCACATCCAATTGGTGGAATGTATACTCTGCTTTATTGGAGTGATTAGGGAAGAACACTGGCAATTCAATTGTTTGGTTTAAGTGAAATTGAGAA
Source organism: Protopterus annectens (assembly GCF_019279795.1). Taxonomy (NCBI): domain Eukaryota; kingdom Metazoa; phylum Chordata; order Ceratodontiformes; family Protopteridae; genus Protopterus; species Protopterus annectens. The sequence continues at coordinate 1,030,615,845 of NC_056735.1, read as the reverse complement.
TAGACTTTAGGAATAAAAGAAGGGTTGGTCCGGAGAGAGACCCTATCTTTGTGAAAAATTAAATATGGAGGTTTAACAGACAGAGCCTGTAATTCAGAAACTAGTCTGGCTGAGGTTATTGCTACCAGAAAAAGAGTCTTCCAAGACAGAAATTTCAACTGACAACTATGGGCTGGTTCAAAGGGTGGCAGAGTAAGTCTAGACAGAACTAGATTCAGGTCCCAAGGAGGAACGGGGTATTGCACAGGAGGTCTTAACATCATGGAACCTTTAAGAAAGGATTTGCACAGTTTGTGAGACATAAGACTGGAATCATTAATCCCCACATGAAAATTAGATATTGCTGCTAGTTGAACTCGGAGTGTAGCAGCCACTGAACCTTGGTGAAAGAGTTCTGAAAGAAACTCTAGAACAATAGTAATGGGAGCTGTAAATGTATCAACTTCTCTATTGTGTGCCCATATGGAAAATCTCTTCCATTTACTATGATACAATTTTCTGGTCGAAGGCTTGTGAGAAGAGGTAATAATATGAGTTACAGCTGGAGACAAATCATGAAGCTTGACTAGTGATGGAACTGGAGCAGCCATGCCGTCAGTTTGAGAGTGTGGAGACTGGGGTGAAGAGAACCTGACGTGTGTCAGGAGGTCTGGCACTGGGTCCAGAGTCCATGGGCAGTCCAACAGGTGAGGCCCGAGAAAAGGGAACCAAATCTGACAAGGCCAGTAAGGAGTGATGAGGATCATCCTGCTTCCCAACAGTATTGCTTTCTGTATGACCTTGGGGATGAGTGGAAAAGGAGGAAAAGCATAAAGGGGCCAATCGTGGACTAGTGCATCACTTGGAGACTCCCCTGGAGGGGGGATGAGAGAGAAAAAGGTGCTGCATTTGGTGTTGATGGGACTGGCAAAGAGGTCGCAGCAGGGTTGTCCCCACTTGTGAAAGATCATACTGGCTATTTTCTGGTTCAAGGACCATTCATGAGGTAACAATATTGCCCTGCTTAGCTTGTCTGCTATCACGTTGGAAGTCCCCGGGATGTGTGTTGCAATGAGAAAGCGTTGGGAAGAAATCACCCAATTCCAAACTCGCATGGCCTCTCGACATAAGGGGTATGATCTGGTCCCCCCTTGTTTGTTTAGATGCCAGACAACCGACATGTTATCAGTCTGGATAGCTACCGTCCCTGGAGGGAGAAAGTAGTGAAGTGCTTGCAATGCTAGAAGCACCACCCTTATCTCTAGGACATTGATATGCAGATGGGCCTCCTGCTCTTGCCATGTGCCTTGGACAGTCCTGCCAAGATAATGCCCCCCCCCACCCTATCTGAGAGGAATCCGTGGTCACAGTGGCAACGGGTTGGTGCAGTACAAAGGGAGTCCCTGTGGTAAGATGACCTGATTGAATCCACCAGCGTATGTCCTTTTTGCAAGAATCTGTAATCAGGATCTGATGATGTAGAGGCAACTGCTGAAATGACCTCTGGGATGACAGGAGCCATTGGAGTATTCTCATATGTAGTCTTGCTAAAGGTACCAAGGTTATGGTTGACACCATAGTTCCGAGAAGCTGAAACACCACCTTCACTTTGACTCTTTGAAGGGGAAGTATCCTGTAAATTTGTTGCACAAGATTCTGTATTCTGTCTGTAGGTAGTATGGCTGTCATATCGACCGTGTCTATGTTTGCTCCTATAAAAGTTATAGACTGAGTCAGCAAAATAGAGTATTTTTCCCAGTTTATCGAAATTCCCAACTGAGAACAGAGCTTGATTGTGGAATCTCTCAATTGAATTAGGTGATGCCTGGTGGTGGCGGTCAGGTGAGACAAAAGGGCAGTGCCTGAAACTGGTAATGATTGGCTCCCAGCCGGAAGCGTAGGTAGCTCCTTGATGCTTTGTCCATCATTATGTGGTAGTAGGCATCCTGGAGATCTATTGAGCACATCCAGCTTTCTCTCCCCACTAAAGGGAATATGGATTGTAGAGTGACCATTCGGAAATTGGACTTCTTTACATGCTCGTTTAACCTGCTGAGGTCTAGGATGGGTCTAGAGTCCCTGTTCTTTTTGGAACTAAAAAGAACCTGGAGTATGTTCCAAATCCTGTCTGGTCTGTTGGGACCTTTTGGATGACTCTTTTTAATAGCAGCTTTTCTGTCTCTATAGCCGCTTGATCCCTGTGATTGGGTGGTACATCTGGGATCCTTTTGGGAGGGCATGGTGGAAGGGAAAAGGGTATAGAGTAACCTCTGGTAATAATGTCATGTACCCACTTGTCTCGAGTGAGATTTAGCCAGGCTTCTGGGTACAAGGATAGGTGATCCCCAACCAGCTCCAGAGATGCACAGTCGGGTTCCACATCAGGAACGCTGATAGGGACGGTCACGAAAGGAATCGGGACTTCCCTGATTTTGTGGGCCTCTCCAGCCTCTAGGGCGACGTCTACAATTATTTCCTCCTCCCCTGCCTCTGAAGGAGGAATCACCTTGTGTGTCCTGGAACGGTCTCTGTGATTTCTTGAACCACATTTTGCTGCTCTTCTGACCTTTAGGGTAAGGTCTAGAAGGAACGGTAAAATGGACTTCCATGGCAGAGAGAGTCTTTCCTTCCTGCTCACACCTGGTGAGGGTATCTTTCACCTTTGGTCCAAAAAGAGAGGATACGTCTACGGAAGCACTGGTGAATGTAGACTTGAAAGGCTCAACAAAGTTGCATAGACGCATCCAGGAATGTCTCCTTAATGAGACTCCTGAACCCACCGCCCTACTCACACCATCAGTTGCATATGAGATCAGCCGCATGGAGGAGTTAACAATAGATGTGAGGGTAGCCATCTGAGCTGACACTGTAGGTGGGACTGCTTCAGTCGAGGCACCCTGAAGAGTATCTCCTAACTCTTTTAGGAGATCTCTCTGAAGTCTCATAAAATGTGATAGATAGTTCAGTGATCAGAGTGTAAAAGCCGCTGAAGAGAAGATACGCTTCCCATACCTATCCATTGTTCAGGATTCCTTATTAGGTGGATGGATAGAAGGAGAAGTCTCTGCTAGCTCCTTCTTAGTGGCTGCCGCCGCCACCACCATGGCATCAACAGGTAAACTCTTAGATAAAAACTCTTTGTCCTTAGGGGGCATAGAGAAATTTATTCGGCCTCCTGGGGACCGGTTCCACCACATGAGGAGTCTGCCATGCTTTCTGACTCACGAGATCTAGTAATTCATCAAATGGAGGAGACACTCATGAAGCTGAGGGTTGAGACCCAAAAGCCTTCAGGTACACTGACTCCTCATCAGAAGGGGTAATGGTGGGCCAGCTGCCTCTCTGCCTGAGGATCTCCAAAATGTCTGCAAAGGAGACATCTTCAGAGGATGACTTAGGGGACCTCTCTGACTCGAGGTCAGTGTCAGATGTGACAGACTCATCAGGGGAGTCTACATGCTTCCTCTTACATGATCTCTTCTGAGGGGACTCCTCAGCGGGATCTTCTGGGGAGGTCTTGGAAGATCGGGGACCACCCAAACGGGGGTTCTGAGGCTGTGAGTCTCTGCCATCCCAGGGAGAGAGGATGCTGAGACCATAGTCGGTGCTTGAGGGAGTATAGCATTGGTACTCCTACGTGGTATGGATGAACTATCCAACATGCTCCTCATCTTCACAAAAACTGATTCCTCCAGCTCAATAATGACACCCTGGCTCCAAGGAGAGCATAGGTGCTGATGGCTCCAAAGGAATCAGCTCAGAAAACGATGTAGGGTTCAAGCTCACTCAGGCCGATGCACCAAAAGGAAGACTCGGCACCAAAGAGGTTCGGCTCCAAGTGTCCCCCTCGGGCCCAACCAAAGAGCTTTGGACCCTAGACACTTTGGATGGTGCCGACAGTGTCGGAGTGGAGCTCAGCTCCGAGACAACCACCCAGGGTGCTGGAGCCGAGGACACCACTATAGTCAGTACCAACAGCCCAATCTGGGTTGGAGGAGGAAAAAGAACAGGGTCGGTAACAAGAGTCAGCTCCGTGACAGACGTGGTCGGAGCCGATAAAAATTTTGGCAAGGGTGATGACTTAAGGAGTCTGAGCACCACTCTCTCGATGTCTTCTTCAGAAAAGCTCCTGGAGGATCTGGAAGACAGTGTTGGAGACCTCGCTCTCTGTAATATAGTTGATTTTAAAGTAGGGGAGACCGGTGGAATGCCTGTAGACCGGCTCTGAAGAGGACTGCTAATGATTGGCACAGAAGCACTGGGTGCGGATAATGCAATGTCCGTGTCCAGAATCTTGATCAGCTCCAAGGACAGTGGAGCCAAAGAGACAGATGTCATCTGTGATTTAGGTAACTTCTGTGGAGGTTCAGAGACAGAAGTTGAGGCTGGAGAAGGCCTTTTTGAGGTCTCGCCCTTATCTTTACTAAAAGAATGCGACCTCACAGAGGACGACGAACTGGCTAGGTCTTCCTCGAAAGAAGGTTTTAACAAGCCTTTTAGAATCAACTTATTTTTCCATTCCTGGAGCACTCTAGGACTAAAGGAATGGCAAAAAAGACAAGTCTCTTGAAGATGTATGGCCCCTAAATAGTACACACAGACGCTATGTCCATCAGTGATGGACATTTTTTGAGAGCATTTAGTACACTTTTTAAATCCTGACTGTTTATGCTCTTTATGTTCTTCAGACATAATGGCAGTCTCAATATAGGTGATTGAAGAGAAAAAACAACACACTCACTCAACAAGAGAGGAACGAAATCCTCTAACTTCAACAGATCTAGCCCTATTTCTCACAACAAACAACCAAGGGAAGTTTTACTAGGTTCTCTAACTTAAACAAACCTAGTGCAAAGGAAAGGGAACAGACTAGTACCTCTAAGTAAAATGGTTTAGTCAAAAGCACACACACTCATGGGAACACACACAAAAAAGGCCAACAGGCCCAAACTTTTATAGCAGAAAAGTCAAATCCAGTAAAAAGTCAAGTCCGGTTAAATTGACACAATCGGTATCACAATAAGGCTATCAGCAATAAGAAAATCACTTCACACAAAGTTAAAAACTTCTAACAAGCAGAATAATAAAGAACTAAACCACTTAGCCACTGCCAACCAAAAGAAGTTTCCAACTGAAGATGCGGCAAATGAGATCTGGGGAATGTGCGCATGCATCATTGAATATCTATTAGCCACGAGCCAATCAGAAGTTTTCAGGCTTTCTAAGCGGCCGAGTCAGAGCCGAGGATCGGCTCTGAACCCACATGTAATAATGGAGGTGAGATAGGACTACATAACATAACAGGAATTATAGGATCCTTCCTATATAGAAAGGTATATAAATCAATATGAATTCTCTTATTCAACAAGTATTCTTCCAAATATGAATTTATATGTGAATAAGATATATTTATCTGATTCTTAGAAACTGCAGTATATGTTTTTTCATCAAACAGTAAATTTTGCATCTCATTCAAATAATCAGTAGTCTCAAATAAAACTATTCCCCCTACTTTATCAGGTGTCATGATGCGTAAGGTATCATCCTTTCTAAATTCCATCAATAAATCATGTTCTTCCTTGGTAAGATTCCAAATTACTTTATCATTCTCATGGATTTCATACACATCTTCCATGACTATTTTCTCAAATGTATCCAATAAAGGATGCAAGGGAGGGTTAAATGTACTATTCCTTCTAGGTATAGCTAAGTGACCTCTGGTACCTTCTGAAATGTTTTAAGTTTGCCCTAAAAAATATATATCAAAATGTAACTTTCTAGTTATCCATGTAGTTATAAATTGTAAAACCATTTTTCTTATGTATAACATTGTTTTCAGCTACTCTCAATTCCTGTAATTGTTCACGTTCCTGTATACATTCTTCCTCTGTGGTTGCGGGCAGTATTTCATATTGTACTCTCCCTGGTCTGTACACCTATGGGCCAGTCTCTCCGAGCGACGTAGTGTCTGAAAATCCTGGGCTGTTGTATAATAATTCCCTGAACTTACATCATTTTCATTTGAATCCCTCAGTACTTCACTATAACTAGGTGTATAAGCATTCCTGGAACTAGAATTCAAAATACTTGCCACAGGATACACCTTTTTATTTTCATATTGCTCCATATCCCTTTCTAACTTTCTTTTCTTTTTGTGAAAAGGATTATTGATTCTCCTCTCAACCTTGTCAAGCATCTTGAAATACAATTCCTTATATTGGAAAAATAAGTCTTGTCGGATTTTTCCATCAAGCTTATCAGTTTCCTGTGCTACACTTTCACATTGTCTTTCATAATAAAAGAACAGTTTTCTTTATCAGTCCAAGCCCTGTTTCATCAAAAAAGTTAACAGAGTTGTTCAAAATTTCCTCATTGTAATAAATACCAAAAGGAAATTTAAACAACCTTAATCCTTGTGGTACAATTTTTAAACCCAAACATTCATTTAAATAAGCAATATCCACTTGCAACGATTTCAGCTTAAACAGCCTTTTTCAAAATAGTACATTAAATTTTTCAAAGAATGAAACTTCGTGTTCACTATTTTTGTTGTTACTTCTAATATTAGACTGTGACATATCTAACTGCACCATTAGAAAAACAAACTTTTTTGTTAACGAGCCTTCTAAATGAACATTTGCATTATTAGAATCGGTCAGTTACTGCATAATTGAAACCTGCTGGTGCAAGGTCTTTCATTGTCAGTATTATGACTTTAGATGTACAGTACCTTCATTGTTATGGGGAGGTTGGTGCAATGGTTAAGGTGTTTACCTTACAAACACAAGGTTTGATTCTCACTTGTGATTAGGTTCATAGGTTGGTACTAGGCTATCGGCCCTAGGGCCTATGCAAGCCTAACCATAACAATTCCCTGGATATTTCTTCCCACAGTATTTACTTCTCCAGGCCCCTGTCTAGCAGGGCGATTGACATGATCCCCGGGGTGAATTTCCTATCTCCCATCCAATCATCAAGGTTCCTTTTAAAGAGGGCCAATGAGGATAATTAGCTAGGCTTAAAATGGCCAACAAGGGCAGCTAGCCTAGTACTAACCTATGAACCTATAAAACAGTATCATTCCATTTTTTGTTTGAAACACAAGGGGCCGGATTCACGATGGCTTGCACAGAGTCTAAGAGTAGATTAAGACTCCATGCAGCCATCATGTCCGATGAGCGATCCAGGAACAGCCTGCAGGGGCGTGCAAGAGAGCTCCTAAAACGGCTCTTACACGGACAGGGCTGGGATATGCAAATTACCTCAATTGCAGGCAAAAGGCATGCAAACGAGGTAGATTTGCAATTCAGGAAACCCGAACCTGTCCGAGTAAGAGCAGTGTTATTTGCAGAAATGTACTCAGTTGACAACTGAGTACCATTCTGCAAATAGCAAAACGGAGCCGTGACAGCTCCAAATAAAGGTTGCATCCAGTGCAGGAAGCATGCCAATGGCCAAATATATGGCTATTGGCAATGTTTCCCGATGCAATATGAAAAAAAATAATTATTTTTTCCTCCGATTTCCGATGTTTAAGCGTAGCGCAGCACCACGCAAATGGGCTGCGCTCTAAAAAAACAGAAAACTAAAAATTAAAACCCACAAATGTGGATCTTATTTAAATTGTTAATGTACAATGCAAGGGAATGGCAGGCCGAAGAAAACATGGCCACCAAGTAGAGGTTGCTAAGGGGGGGAAGCTCAGTCTAAGAGATGTAACCAAGCATTAGTAGGCAATCCTATGCAAAGGAGGGTTAGGATAGTGAATCTCAAGTTTATATACCAAATGAGCACAGTCAGTGGAGTGTAGGAGTAGGATAAGGGGAGTAACAGAGTAGAAGATAGGTGACATCACAAGTGGGGCATGTATGAAAGAAGTGAAGCTCATTGGAGCAGAGTGGCATGTGTCAGCTGTCATTTACACATCATGGAAAGAGGTGTGTCAACAGATAGGCCAGGTAAAGGCAAGAAATGGAAGGTGTATGCCGTGGATAACACCAAAGTTTCTTGCTGAGCAGGTATGTGTGCGTGTGAGCGCCTGTAAACCCGAGTAAGACAGAGTGCGTGCATTTAAGCCGGAGTAAGCATGTATAAGGCTGTTTAAAGAGTTGTAAGCGCGTTTGCACTGGTGTGCGTGCGTTTTAACCCGAATAAGCAAGTTTTAGTCTGTGTAAGCATGTGCGCGCGTGTGAGCTGCTGTGAGTGTGTTTGTGCTTGTGTGCGCGGTGCTGCCCCCCAAGGAAACAGAAAGGAGAAAGGAAGCACAACAAATAGTAGGAAGCTACCAGGGAGCACTAGCAGAGCTAGTAGGTGAAAACAATCAGAATCAGGCAATTACACAGGCAGTACACTAGCCCAGCCTAGCACTTAAAACTCTGCAAAGAACAGTCCATTATGTTTCTCACAACAGACACTGCAGTAAGCTAATAGAAGTGAAAACTGAAAAAGCTTTACTGAGACAAAGAAATGTTAGGGGCTGCCATTGCTGTTATAAGGCAACATATGCAACATGCTGAGGGTGGTGACAATGGAAATGCTGCTGGACAACCCACAGTGAGGAAACGGAGAAAAGTGTACAGGCCCAGGGTAACCTACCAGGGGCTACATGAGCTGGAGATAGTGGAGCACTATAGAGTGGACAGTGACCTCCTGCAGCAAATTGTTGAGCTGTGCAGGCCACGCCTCACACACAGAACAGAGGGGAACCCATCCCAGTGGAAACCAAGGTATGTGTTGGCCTAAGAATATTAGCAACAGGTACCTTCCAGAGACCAACCGGTGATATGATGGGGATATCACAGGCATCAGCATCCAGGGTACTGCACCAGTTCCTGGATGTCATGTCAGCACATGTCGGTGATCATGTGAGGTATTGGCCAGCAATATGCATCTCTTCCAGCAAATAGCGGAATACCCTGAGGTAGTGGGTGCAATAGACTGCATGCATATACGCATCAAAGCACCAGCCGGCGAGCAGGGTAGGGTCTACTTCAACTGCAAGGGCTTCCCCTCCATCAACTGCCAGGTCGTGTGTGATGCCCAGGGTATAATACTGAATGTGTGTGCTGGCTGCCCTGGAAGCTACCATGATTCCCATATCTGGCATCTGACACAGCTGTACCAGACATTTGCCAATGGGGACATCCCACATGGTCACCTAGTGGGGGATGCTGGCTAAGCACTGGAGCCGTGGCTGATGACACCCATCAGAAACGCACACACAACTGAACAGGAACGCCATAATGAGGCACACGCACAAACACGTAATGTAATTGAGCGTGTGTTTGAGCTGCTCAAGTCACGGTTCCGGTGCCTGGACACATCTGGTGGAGCCTTGCAGTACTCACCAACTACATGTACCCAAATTTTCATGGTATGTGCTATGTTACATAATATGATCCTGTGAAAACAGCTGCAGCAGGACCAGCATAGGGCTGGGCCAAACAGCCCCCCACCATTGCCAAGGCCATCACAGGCAGAGCGTGACTCGGAGGAGGAACAACCTGAGCCTGCCCCAATAGGTAGAAGGAGGCATGCCCAGTATGCTTTGGCCTTGGCAAAGAGGCACCGCATAGCACATACACTGGCTCAGTAGGAACTCTGGAAATTATACCTCTCTCTGACTTGCACATATAGTAAAAGGGATGCCTAAGTTGACACTACCTGCTTTCAAACATGTACAGGGAGTGTAGTACGTGCATCAGACATAGGCAGCCCTGCAGCATCACCTGAGGCATGATTGCCATTTGTTAAGCAATATAAAGCAGTGCTAAACAGCATTTACCACCATGTAGTATATGCAAACAAAATCGCACACTCCAACTAGCACAACTGTGGTTAATGTTGAGTAATATTGGGCAACATCCAGCAATGTCGGTGAATACTGAGCAATGTCGGACAAGCCTGGTCTAAGTAGGGCATAGCTGAACAAAAGCCAACATGCTCATATTTGCTTAACTGGCCCTTAAGCAGTCTGGTCTGCTCAGTATGAAAATATAAAGCAGTGATGGGCCTCGAACCCAGGATACTGTGCACTATAGTTAAAGTACTGAACCACTAAACCATGACAGTATTGCAGTGGTCAGCCTGTATGAAGGAATGTTGATAAGTCTATGCAAAGTATCTCATGGAAACCCTGCAGGCACAGCATAATCCATCTCGAGTTATGACACAAAGGTGAGTCCTGCAGTAAGAACAGAACCCGACTTCCAACACACACAGTATAAATGTTAATATTGGTCATGTTCACACACATCAACAAATGTAGTGGACCTCAGATAGCAACATACTCAAAGGTCACACTGGGCATGCTCACACACTTGAATAAATGAGACAAATCTCAGGCAACAAAACACGGAAAGCCTGAACTGGGCATGTTCACACACTTAGGCCATGTCTGAGTACAGCAGTGGGCCACACATATCTGGCAGTTGCATGTGTTAACCCAGGAACCTCTCACTATCCAGCAATCTGCCCTGTGTACACAGTTATATGACAACAGACACATATATAATATAGTGGAACCCTGTCATAATCAAATATGTTCTGCAGATATCTAAGTTGTTCATAGAAACTGGTAAAGCAAAGATGATAAAGACCTGCAAACAGTATCAGCAATAAACATTGTGCATCCCGAACATTAGCATAGGTTCAGAGGTCGATACTAGGCTATCTGCCCTAGGGCATGTACAAGCCTAGCCAGAGTGTGTTTGGCATTCGCAACCCTGTCAGATTACTACACTGTGCGTGTGAATAGTAGGTCACACAAGATAGCCCATGTATGTTTAGGCTAATGTGCCTCTGTCTAGCAGGTACACAGAAGATATCCCAAGGGTAAACATATGATCACCCATACAGTCATCAAGATGTCTCCTGTAGGTGGTCAGTGGGTGGCTCTGCCTATGTGAAACTGGGTTACAATCCGAAGTGAGTGGAGCCTCTGGGATAAGAATCTCCCTCCAGCATGTCCTATTAACATCTGTGCTGAGGTATATGTCCCTGGAGTGTGTAGCTACAAGGGAGTCGGATATCCTGAGGTGGAGCATGTCCAGTAATTCTGGGTTGGGTATATCTGTAAACAACAGGCACACATCATATCCAAGTAGATGGTAAGCGACTGAGTAGAGCTGGAGTCACTGCATCCGAACTGTGCAGGGCATCCATGTGAGTCCCTAGATTTGTTTGGTGAGGAACTTCTGTGGCCAGTACAGTTGCTGCAGGTGTTGGGTAAGGTACACCCCAAATGTGGCATTGTAACCAAGCATGGTTGTGATGAGTATAGGGGCACAATGACCTCACTCGATCTAGATGTGAAACCATATGGGATAAGGTGGCCTATATAGAAGGTCTGTCCAACCAATTTGGCAACGTGATTGTCAAAGGCGACAGTACGAACAAGTCATGCCCCCAAACCCCTAACAACTCCTAACATATGTAATGGAGTACTACCTATGTGGTAATGTGTGGGCATGTTTTTATTCCCAAAGGGGATAACTATGCAACTAATGGCATTTATCTGTAGGCCATGGCTCAGGCACCAGTCATCCATCTCTGTGAGACCCTGTTTGAGTATGCATGTGGCAGCTGGAGAGTTGATTATGGCACCCAGTTTGGAGTCAAGTGCTAACATGGTCAGCCATATTCCCCCTGTGGTAGCCTGTATGTCAGACAAATATATACTGAACAAGAGAGGTCCCAGGACCGAGCCGTGTGGGATGCCATGTGTAACTGGTGTATAGTCAGACATGGCACCTGCAATTCTGACCATGTTGGGTGCTATCCCTGATCCTGGTTGCAATCCATAATGTGAGATATGTGTCCATATCGACGCTGGTGAGCCTATGCATAATGGCCCAGTGCGTTATTGTGTTGAAGGGTTTTGCAAGGTTCAGGTAGGCTGGGTGGACAACTGTCCCTATGTCAATGGACCTGTTAACCGTTTAAAGAATACAGACAGGTTCAAGAGGCAAGATCTGCTCACAACAATGCTGAAATGTGTAGGACACAGTGTCAGTAGGTTCTCAATGTCTATGTGTATGAGTCTCATGACAATACGCTCCATAGCTTTGCAGAACAGGCTAGTTAGGCTTATAGGGCAATATTATCTGTGGTCCGTTGTGGCACCATCTCTGTGGAGTGGAACCGCTGTCGCTGTACGCCATTCCTTGGGTACATATCCTGTATTAACTCCAATATTAAACAGTGCTGTAATGTAAGGGTTACGTCTGTCATGAAGCTCATGTAAGATGCAGGCCGGGACACCTTCTGGTCCCATTGATGCTGTGATGTATGCTTTGGGGAGGGCAGCACTCACCTGTTACTGTGTGATGTCAGGGAGGTTACACTCTGTTGGGATGGACAGTTGCTCCTTGGGGGGGAGACATCTGCACTGAACCTGTTTACCAGGATGTTGGCAATGTCAGTGGGTTCAGGGTAAGTTTAGTCAGTATGCAGTAACTCACAGCATATCAGTGAGTGTCCACCCAGGTTCCTGACATAAATGAAGAAGGCCATGTGATAGTCCTATGTGCCTGGTGCAATTATCCGGTAGAAGCGGCCCTTAGAAAAGTTCATGAGTGATCGTAGCTTTCTGCTAGTACAGATCACAGATGCCTTCCCCGTCTGGGATTATGCTCTATCATGTAGTAGCTTCCCACTGACATTGTACAGCTTATTAATGGCTGGGGTCTACCAGACAGGTCCCCTGCCATTGGAGGAGTGAGTCCTGTTGTTATTTGGGATAGCACAATCCATGTAGTCCACTAGGTGTCCATAGAATGTGTATGTAAAGGATTCAGCAGTCTGAGCCGTATTTGCCACTGTCTCAGGGTCTCTGAAGGATACCACCTTGCTTTGGTGAAGTGAGACATTGGCTCATGAGAAGTTCACCAAGATTACCCAGGATGGGTGTGTGAAGGGTATATGTATTTCCAGTGAGATACATGTATGTTCTGACCTTACCAATGAGGGGTATATCACTGGTGTGGAACATAGATTCCCCATGTTGTTGATGATCAGGTCCAATATGTATTCCCCCTTGTGGCTGTGCTGACTGGTTGTGCCATAGCATATGAGTCTACAAATTGTAGTGACTGTAGTATCCCCAGTCAATATCTGTGTATTCGAAGTCATCCAATATAATGGTGTTTGTGGAGACCTTCATATTCTCCATAGTTCCCATGAAAGCCGAGTGTGGTTCCTGAGTTTGGGAGGGTGGTCTGTAGCAGGCAACAAACTGAAAGGCAGTTTTGCACAATGGTAGTTATATATGTATGGTCTGTGATGCTTTGTGCAGTGCTACTAACCCAGAGGTGTGTCTATCTGTGATGTATATGGATACTCCCCCTAGTTGTGTTGTCTGTTCCAAGTCTTGTGGTCAGAAAGCATGGTATGAAACATAACCTGGTAGTGCTGTTGTGCATAAGTGAGCCTGAACTAGGCGTCTGTTAGTGCACAGATATCGCTATCCTCCATACTGAGGAGAGTCCTGAGTGGCCGCAATATGAGGGTAACACATCTGATGTTGAGCAGCATTACCCTTAGTTTCATTTAACCTGTAATGTCTATGGAGGTGGGTTTGTCTTTTGAGCCCTGCTTAAGAAAGGCATTATGGTGGTAGCAAGAGCCTTAGCCAGCATTTGAAAGTCCAAGGGTGACAGGTGCAAGCTGTCCATAGTGAAGCTATGTGGCATGTCACCACAGGCTGACAGACACTGTATCCCTTATGAAGGACACCAATTTGTTAGCCAACTGTTAAATGTGATATGTTTGTCTGTATACTGTGACATCATGATTGGTGGGTGTAAGATGCTAGACAAGGTCAGGGTCATACTGGCCTGGGCTACATGATCAGAGTGTTCCTCCATGTATCATGTTATGTGGTCCAGGGAGTAACGTCTGAGGTTTTATGCACCAGCATGGACAATGATGTTGCCAGTCCTGTACTTGCTTTGGAGTGACCTGACTGCATGTGTTATGTGGCAGATCCTGGCACCCGACAGACAGCCCAAAGTGACTATTCCCTTGTTTGGGCTGGTGAGTGGTACATCAGTGTGTCTGACAATAAGTGTTGCCTATTACAAGTGTATTAGGTGTGTTGTTTAGCCCGAAGGGCAGTGACTGTGTGGCACACTGACATTGTGAACTATGTGATATGTGGGTATTGTAGTGGGGTAGCAGTTGTGTGTGTGTCTGCTTTGGAGGTCTCTGCTGCTTAGGCAGAGTTCATTTACAGCATCCGAGTATGTCTATGTGTGATAATGTGGTTTGAGTGCTGTCGCTAGAGGATATGTGAGACTGATATGTGGTGTGTGTGGTTATCTTCACCACCTGATAGACTGTGCCAGTCATGGGTCGAGAGAGTTCAGTACCCTGTATGTCTATATAGGTGCATCTCACACATATATCTGAGTTTGTCAGGAGGAGGAGAGGGTTGTCTGTGTACATGAGGCAGATGTGACATTGTGTCAACATCACAATATTCACCAGCTGGACTGGAGAGTACACATGAAACTGACCCCTGGACATGCCAGGTTATTATGATGACATACTCTGTAGCCTGATCACAAAGGATCAGTAGGGTGTTAAGTGTGTAAAAGAGTATAACAGGGATTAGTGCTCAGGTTCGTTGGTGTTTTGTGAAGAGTAGCTGAGAAGGAGTCCAGACTGAATCATGACACCACCTTCAGCTATGTCATAAATATCAATGTACACCCACATATGTCCTGAGTCAGGGCCAACTGTACCTGACTGACAATGCCGACATCCTGACAGACAGGCCCATATATATATATACATACCCACCTCCCACTGATGATATCCATATCATCATACCAGGAGATATCACATGTAGAATGGATGAGCAGCTACCCCCAATGCCAAAAGCATGGCAGCAAGTGGAATACATTGATTCCCAATATGTGTCATGCATAAACTACAGAACAAACAGATCCTGCACCTGAACAGTCAGCTGAGCCTCACCCCCTACACAGGATGTGGAACCGTTGAATGTGTTACAGCAACATATGGCACTCCCCACAAGTGTTGGTGCACAACACACCATGGGAAGTACAGTCCAGTACGCCTATGAAGTCTGATCTGCAAGGTCATGGAGTCCATCATGGGTGAAGTCATAAACAGAGCTATTGGAAGCTGATATACACACAACCCTACCAACTGTGGTATGTTCATGTGCGGATCATTGTTCTCAAACATGCTAGACTGTTTGCAAGGCAGCCACCCAGGACATACATCACTGAACACAGCTACACATGTCTCACATAGACTTTTAATAGCCCTTTATCAACATCCCAGACACATGTAGTATCCACAAAACCAACAAGCTGTGCATAAATATGTGTTGACATATGAAGGAATGTCAATGTGTCCACAGATAGATCACACAAGGTAAGGATTATGAGGTCCTGTTCAAGCTGTTGACACCTGCTGACCCACATGGACCATTCCTGGAATGGCATAAAACAAAGTGTACACACATCACCATGTCCAGTCTGATGATGTTGACTTTTCGAAACAGTCACCAAAGCCATTGATGAGGGAAAGGCAGTCCATACAGCCTACCTCGATCTGGCTAAGGCCTTCGATACAATACCCCACTCGGGTATCATTGAAAAACTCATCAGCTTAAATGTCAACCCATACATCACAAGATGGGTTGCAAACTGGCTGAGTGACAGAACCCACAGGGTCAGAGTTGCTGGCGCCATGTCAGACTCAAAGCCTGTCACAAGTGGTGTCCCACAGGGCTCAGTCCTGGGCCCACTCTTGTTTGGCATCTACTTTTCCGAGTACAAGCAAACACAGGAGGTTATGGCTGACAAAGTTTGTAGATGACTGCAAACTGGGCGCCATAGTAGAACACATCTGACACAGATATCCTTCAGAAGGGTCTCACAGAAACGGATAACTGGTGCCAGAGCCACGGCCTAAAGTTAAATGCCAAAAAATGCATAGTCATACCCTTCGGAAAAACAAGGTTACCCCTAGCTACCAAATAGGTGGCAATCCACTGAGCACAGAAGAAGTTATCAGGGACCTGGGGACCCAGGTTGATAGTAGTCTGTCATTCGACACCCATGTAGCTAAAGTAGTTAGGAAGACCTTCTACATTGCCCACCTTCTCATGAAGGGATTCTCATCTAGATCAAGGGAGGTCATAGTCTCCTTTACTCATCACTCATCAGACCAATGATTGAGTACAATGCCCCATTCGAATGTATCTGACCCGACACTTGCAGCAGCTGGAGAGGCCACAAAAGTTCCTCACCAAAAGGATAAAGGGTCTCAAAATCTGTCCTATGCTGCCCGACTGAAAGAACTCCAGCTCTAGTCAGTCGCCACAGCTTGCTCAGAGGTGACCTTTGCCTAACATACAAGGCCATGTCAAACCCAGATTTGATGAATATGCTTCACCTCAAAAATCTAGATCCATCAGAGCCACAAAGGCGG
The DNA here is from genome assembly GCF_019279795.1 of Protopterus annectens. Classification (NCBI taxonomy): domain Eukaryota; kingdom Metazoa; phylum Chordata; order Ceratodontiformes; family Protopteridae; genus Protopterus; species Protopterus annectens. Next base: position 1,030,599,399 of record NC_056735.1, on the reverse strand, counting down.
GAGACTTAAACCTTGACACGGCTATTAATAGGACGTGCTGGAGGGATAGATTCATCGCCCAAAGACTCCCTATGCTGTGGAACAAAATCCCGGTACATGTGAGGCAGAGCACCTCGCTGGCCTTGTTCAAGAGAAATCTTGACCAATGGATGGGAGATCGCAGATATACCCCAGGGATTACCTCAGTGTCACTGCTCGACAGAGGCACAGCAAAATAATGGGTATAGTTCCCCATACTAAAGGGGTGGCGTAAGCCACAAAATGATGGGCTAGGCTTGTAAATGCCCTCAGGCAGATAGCCTAGTATGAACCTATGAACCTATGTCACCATCCTATAAATACAGCAGGAGAATGGAAAGCAGCCAGTAAAGCAAATAGCGTGCCGTGTTAATGCGTCTCTCTCTAGTATCATAACATAGTTAGGTAGGGGTTTGAATCCTGCAAACACTGACTGTGTTTGTGTGTGTGTGTGTATATGTGTACAGTTTCCTTTGAGAGGAGTGCCCTTTTTGGAGACTGGGAAAACTCACTAAAAGAGGTACATTCCTCTTTGGAAAGTCTGATGATGTCACCATCCTACAAATACAGCAGGAGAAGGGAAACCAGCCAGTAAAACAAATAGCGTGCCGTGTTAATGCGTCTCTCTCTAGTATCATAACATAGTTACGTAGGGGTTTGAATCCTGCAAACACTGACTGTGTGTGTGTATGCATGTGTGTGTGTGAGTGTGTGTGTGTGTGTGTGTGAGTGCAGTTTCCTTTGAGAGGAGTGCCCTTTTTGGAGACTGGGAAAACTCACTAAAAGATGTACATTCCTCTTTGGAAAGTCTGATGATGTCACCATCCTACAAATACAGACGGAGAAGGGAAACCAGCCAGTAAAGCAAATAGCACACCGTGTTAATGCATCTCTCACTAGTATCATGACATAGGTAGGGATTTGAATCCTTCAAACACTGACAGTGTGTGTGTCACTGTTGGTCAATGTGGTGTGGGTTTTGGTTTTACTATGGTAGGACATATTATGATTAAAACAGTAAGTGCATTGCACACATCAGGTATCCACTTGGCAAATATATATGTGTACATGTCCCCTCAATCAGTACATAGGTGTGAAGCCTGCATACTACATGAATACATCTGTTTCCATTGACAGGTTGTGCCGCTGCTTCTCAGATCATAGGTCACATATGTATGTATGTATGTGACAAGGCTGTCCACTGTTGTGATCTGTGGCCAAGGTCATCTGTGCCACACACACCCATGACAGTTACTAAAGAGTAGTGTGAGTGGGGGTATATGCCTGGGGTATATGTCAGACATGTTCATACACAACAACAACTGGCAATAATGGACAGTCTGTATAGGTGTACAACTGCCTTGTGGATATGCATTCAGGCCTCTAATGTCTTATGTGATACACCGAGGGACTCCACAATACCTATGGATATGTGGATACCAAGGGACACATGACATAACACGAGGCTGTATGTACACATTGGTACCCAACATACATGTTGAGGTCTACCATCGATGTGATACGGACGGGATAGTATGTATAGTAAATGTGGATGCCATAGCCGGCTTACTGGTATAAAGCATGCATCAGACAACAGGTATCTGTCTGTATGATACCCTTGTGTAGGATATGCGTCCCATCCAGGGAATGCATTGTAGGCCAATGCATGCATTTCCAGATGTGGATGGACACATCCCTATTGTGTTTGCATGTACCTAAGGGGGCTATATGCCAAACAGGTGTGGTCCCAGGAATGGGTGGCGGTTAATACCACTGGTTAGTGTATAGTACCGGAAGGATCCAACTGTTACTGAGTTCCCTACAACTGTGTGTCATTTGTCAGGACATCATCCAATGATTGCTTATAGTCATGCTGTTGAGGTTGTGTATACTACCAGACCACAAATCATTGACAGATATTATCAGTATCACTCACAGCATAGTGTCAACCCATGTCATACACACGTGGACCCATGTTAGTACATAACTGTAGTAGAATGCATACTGGCCATTGAAAGTTACTATGAGATGTTAATGTGTACAACAGGGTATGCCACACGTCCCATGTGTCCACCATGCACGTACATGCAGACAGTGCGTACCCACAATGTTCACAGATATACACTTGCTAATCTGTACTGCACACATCACACACGTACTGTCCACTCACTAACATATGCTGGCAACACATTAAATTCAGCCAAGTGGCACATGGGTGGACAATACATACTCAGACCTAACAGTGGTGTAAACAATGCAACATTGACAATCAGAGCTTTGATTCTTAAAGCCTGCTCAGACATACCTACAAGGATGTCATTACACTTTCCTGTTGACAACTTGCTAATATTGCTACACTGCTATAATGTCACCCTGTGCATCAGCACCATGTTAGCCTGTTCCTGCATCAATGTTACAGATGACAGGAGGTGACACAGGTATCATCATATGCACAGGGTGTGTTGTTGTTTGCCAGAGCCTGACATTGACCCATCCAATCGACGTGTGTGTGTGTGTGTGTGTGTGTGAGGGACAACAGTACAGCATGGGCCAACATTGATGTAATGTGTGTGTGTGTGTGTGTGTGAGGGACAACAGTACAGCATGGGCCAACGTTGATGTAATGTGTGCGTATGTGTGAGCCCTAGTTGTTTGGTTAATGTGTGTGTCTGCATGCACACAGCTCCACCATGTGGCTGCCATGTACGGTAGTTTGTGGGACAGCCACAGACTGTACCTGCTAGGCTGTACAGATCACTGTCTCTGGCCATGGACACAGTACCTGTGCCTGGCAGGGGTGCTAAATACAGTATCGGGTACCAACCCCGACTGGGTACTGTCATCAGAGGCAGAGGTACGACAACTGGACCCATGTCCCTGCTGGGACTGGCCAGAGCCATGTGCACATGGTCTACTGGGACAGTCAATGGACAGGCCAGCCCCAGCATGGCTGGGGCTGGAACTGCCACTACGGGAGCGGCTGTGAACTGTGGGCCATCTGCGACCACTGCCAGCTGTTGCTGTTGCTGGCATGCGTCCGCGTCGACATCGCAACCATCCCGCACGGTCCTGGCTCATGGAAGACATATTGTGGAGGGCATCTACTGTCTCCCCTCAATGTCTATCAATGACCTCGGTGTAATTCCGGATGGCACCGGCAAGGTCACGGATGCTGTCATTGATAGCGGTGTAATGGGCCCTCTGCGCCCTAAGTCCCTGTCTGGTGTACCGTTCCATAAGTGTCTGAGCCTGCATTACAGCCTGGAACATACTGGACATTATAAGACCTGTGAGGGCACATCTGCCAGGGGCAATACCATCAGCGGTGCTCCACTGAGAAACCCTGGACCTATGCCTATGTGGTACCATTCCAGGAATCTGGCTATGGCTGCTGTGAGGGGATGCAAGTGCCATGGGTACCACACTCTCTTGGTCAATGCCAACTGTATGTTGTCCCTCGCCTATGGCCATTGGTGATGAGGGATGTATTGACAGTATGAGTGTGTGCAGAGATGTGGTTGAACGCTGTGTACTGTCAATTGGCGGACCAACGACAGACCCTGTCAAACCTTCCTGTGCCAGAATACATGTCTCATCAGCACCACTATTTGTGGCAGTGGCTTCAGGTTCCCTGCTGCTTTCAGCCACCCCTAACTCAGCACCTGTGAGAGGAAGACAGGAAACACACTTTACAGTCTGCACATGATGCATGCACACATGAAAACATGCACACATATACACTCCTCACTACAGCACATACATACACACACACACACACACACACACACCAGCAATCCAACACATACTCTATAGTGGGTGAAGGTGGGTCCCAGTATCACAAGGCAAAGAGTCACCACACACGTGTCAGCATGCAGAATATGTGTTGCACAAGACCATGCAGTGCAAGTGTAGGTGCCCCTATTTCATGGCAGTGTACATGGCTTTGATGCAACTGTGTAGTTGTTCAGTGATTGGCTACACCCTGGAACACAATGTGTACCTGGACACAACATTGTTGTGCAAGTATTATCAGCTCTGCAATGCCCTGTGCACCATCATTCACAGGTATACATGCCATGGCTGCATGTGGTATCTGTGAGACACATAGATTTCCATGTCTGAGTACAGTGTCTGTGTCCATAGCAGATAATAGTGGGCACAGGTGTAGCACATGCATGCTATGTACACACTTGGGATGAGTGGTGCATGTTGACCCCAATGCTTGACATGGCCAGTGTACAGTGGTTATGGTGCGTGTGGGACATATTACAGATATGTCGGTGCCAGCCATGGCATGGCATGCTACACGACTGCAACATTAAACACCACACATACCTAATGTGTGTCATGTGACCTATATATCCACTAGCATTCCAGGACATATATGTGACACTTTGTTCGGATGGCGACTGCTGTGCATATTGTGTATACTGGCATATGTAAGCACACACACAACATTCTATGCATATTGTGTATAGGTGCATATGTTTGCACACGCACAACATTGAGGTGCACAGCAATGACTGCTATGAGTAGTTCTCTGGTCACTGTAATTGGATGGGGTGTAGTACCCCGTGCCATCATCATCATGCATCTTGTGGTCACTAACAGCTACTAATGTGTGCAAGACCAACCCCTAGCATGCTGTACCTGAACTGCAATGCCGTGGCTACGTTCACAATTACACAGCCACTTTGTACATGGGTGTGTGAGGTGCGTGATAGGGAGCATTGCCTAACATGACTGCGTTATGTGTTGAAGAGTGTTGCACAGCCCCATGATAGGCCTCTACCCCTGAGGTACATCATGTGTGTGTGCATGACATGTGGGATACTGAAGTGGGACCTTACTGCGGGTGTGTGGTACTGCCAAATGTAGCATGTTTTTGTGTCCTGCGTATGATAAACGTGCTCTGTTGTGTACAGCTGTAGCAACTATGCATATACAATGTGCAGTACAGTGTTGCCACAAATGTGTCTGCTGCTCTGTGCATTGCATGTGATTGAGACAGCTACTGACTTTACTGAGATGTTTAATGTCTCACAGCAAACATGCACAGCATGCATTATGCATAGGTGTGTTATGTGTACATGGCCTACACCTCACCTATGACATGCACATGTCATTACCAGTATTAAAGTGTTAACACACTCACCAGCATGTATCGTCTGCCCTGCTGTCACACCAGAGGGACCTACAAGAATATGACACAGTTTGTCAGTGGCCACAACTGTGGCATTGCTACTGTGAGTGTGCTAAACTACAGTAGAACAACAGTCAACAGTCACAGGTGTACAGATACTATTCCAAATATCAATATTGCACACAATAGGCAGCACAACCGCTGAACACACAGTACACATCTCACATATGCATATTCTAACAATACAGGTAACAGTACTCTACAGCTAGGGCATATTACCTGCACGCTCCATGTCATCATGCTGGGTGGCTCCGGCCTTCATAATGACATGTGTGATGCTGTTGCTGCTGTAGGCCAGGAGCCACCACGCTTAGGAGCAGCTCCTCCACTCTAGTGAGGGGGGGGTGTATGGCCGCCTCACCACCTGTGGCAAGCTGTTGTCTATGGATATCAGGCACACGTTGCCAGACATGTCTAATGAAATCACTGCAGTGATGGCGTACCTGCTCATATGTCCGATTATGCATGCCTATGTCATTTACCCGACTAACAAGATCTTGCCACGGTGCAGTATGCTCATGCTGGTGCTGGCTGGCCCTGGAAAACAGCAGTGTATAGTGCTGCACCAGGCTGTTATGTATTTCCTATTCCTCCGCAGCTGTATAGGATGGATTGTGTTGATGAGCCATAGCCCTGGAAGACAATTAAACAATATGTGTGAGCAGGTCATGTGGCACACTTAACATTATTAAGTACAGATATCACTTAACTGCCATATATAGCATCTGTCTGTCAGAGGATACACATGTTCAATACCACATATCAGTGCTCAGCCTACAACTGACTGACAGTGCCTGCCACACTCCATATAACAAACCAGTATACACCAGTACTCGGCACAATGTTTGGGATACAATGCACAACCTCGCCATGGGGGTATATATATCAAGCTAATGCATGAAGAAATATGTCATCCAATGCAATGAATATAAAGTACATTTACAGTATTACCAGTAAACCAGCCTAGTCGTTGATGCTATACCCCTACCTAACATATGTGCACAGTTGTTAATATAGCTGGCATACTGCTGTAACAAAGTATACATGTTGCTAGGTACACACATATACCCTGTAACACACATGTGATTGTGGGCATGGTACATGCATCATTACACACACATCAGACATACATACAACACACAAATGTATGCCGACACAGATGAGCATTACCTGTGTACTTTACAGTACTGTGTGCCCCTACTTACAAATACATATGCCTGAGGTATGTAATCTGTGCAGACTACAGGAAACACACAAGACAGTGTTACCAGGGAATGTGAACATACACCATACTGTGCTGTTTAGGCCTACAGCTTCAGGTAGTACAACAGTTCATATGTGAGCTGGATTCACCAGCAGTACCACTTACTGAGCATGCATGTATTGCTTCAGCCTACAATGGGACACCACAGTCGTACACAAGGAACTACATCACAACATATGCCATCCTACTATGTCTGCATCCCAATAACTGACACATCTTTCTCTGGCCTCACACCTAGGATACAAACTACCATGACAGAAACAACCTCACACTAAGCTAGCACACCTTTACAGACCTTGCACACATTCACGGTCACACTCATTCCACCTCACATAGCAGGTATTGCACTGAGTAAATCTGTGTGCATTGTGTCATAGGTAGGTAATACTCTATTGGCCCTAGGGCCTAAAGCAGCCTAGCCATATGCTACCCTGGCCTTTGACACACATGTAATGTCATTTCACATGCTCCTGTCAACCGGATACACAGAGGTGACTCCCAGGGCATATTACTCATCTCCCAAACAATCACCAAGGGTATGTATGACATCTGCTAATGAGGAGCCTTGTTTGTTAATGCTGGGTGGTTTAGTCCAGAGTATGGCATATTTGTGGATAGGAATCTGTACCTCCAGTATGTGCTGTTTAGTGAGGTGGTGAGGATTAGGGCCCTAGGTCATGTAGCCTGGAGGGATTGTGAGGCGTTGACATGGTGGTTGGCCGACTGCAATGGGTGTGACATACCTCTCTATGTCCGGCAGAGGTAACCTCTGGGTGGGCGGTATGCAACGCACTCTAGCTGTGGTTTTGTGAGTCAGTCTGCATAGGGCATGTGTTTGAGGGCAGTATTACTCTTTGTGAGGTATGCCTGTGGCCTTTCCACTTGCTGTAGCTGTCATGTGAGGTACATACCACATGGGGCATTGTGATGAGTAGAGGAGAACACTGCCTATATTTCCCTAGATGACACACCTTTTGTGATGACACGTACCACGTAGACAGATTACAAGACTATTGTGACACTGTGATTATCAAAGGGGAGGCTACTGTCCACCTGCGTCCCATGTTCCCTTCTGACCTATATGGTAGTTACTGAGTAGAGTGTTTTGGAATGGGGTATAGCACTGCAGTACCAACACTGGTGTTCAGTCCATGCCTTGGTCAACAGGCACCTGTTACAGTACGTATGACCCCGTGTGTCTCTCTCTCTCTGTGTATATATATATATATATATATATATATATATATATATATATATATATATACATATATATATATATACACACACACATAGCTATACATATCTATACATATATATATATATATATATATATATATATATATATGTATGTGTATATATATACATACACATACATGTATACATCCATTGCTGTACATATAGATGCACATATAGGCACATATACTGTCCACCTTTCATGGTGGGGATGTCACTTATGCAACAGTTGTGAGACATACGGTTATGTAATAATATTGCACAGTGTTGTGCAGAATGCATTTTGCTGTCCTCAGGCCGTATAGCTGTAGCAGGCCTCACTGCCTGTAGCTCACTCCCACAGCGTTTAACCACCCCATGACATATACCGGCACTGCTTGCTGTCTGCAATGCCACACACTACAACCTACATACATTTGTGCACATAGCAACCTTCAACAACATATATATGTCCAGCTTTCACTAACAGTTGCAGTAGATCCCTTGCCCTATGCACATGTGCATATACATATAGATACGGACTGCTGCCACATATGGATGATTCACAGTATGTAGAGTACCCTTTAGACACATCATTCGGATGCCTGCAAATACATATCTGTTACATACCTTACCTTTGTATTCCTCACCTCCGTCTGTTGTAGCTGTTGCTTTGTTTTATTTTTTGGTTTTGGTTTCCTCTGTGTGTTGGTCTTTCTTTTCAATGTCTGTCTCTTACAGCCTGTTTGTCTCCGTCTGTCTGTCTCTGTCTCTCTCGCTCTCTCAGTTGGTGCAATGATATTATTGCATGTGTGGATAGCAAGTACAGGCTGCTTTTCTAGGTATCTGCACATGTTCATGTGATGGCCTCTGCACCAATTGGTGCCTATCATTTAGTAATTGCATGCAGCCTGCTGTGTGGTAATTGCAGTACTCACTGTGATTGCAGGACACTGCTATAAAATGCTAGGTTAGGTAGGCGTAGCCCTTTCAGTTGTGCAAGGTGGGGCCCATGCTTATTTGCTGTGGACAATGTTGTCTCAGTCAGAAGGTTGGCGGCATAGGTCTCATATCTGAAGCTAGGGTTGTAGCCAGTGATATGCATGTTGTACTGAAACCTGACTGTTGCTTCTTCCAGTGCACTCTTCTCAGTGTGTAAGTTTACTCGCACCTCCTAATGCTAACACTGGATACATGGGAGTATGTACTTTCTTTTCGAATTAGAAAATTAACTGGCATACAACTGTAGTTATTGCAATGTGTTCCTATGGCTTTCCTATTTTCCCTTTACATTCACTAATACATGATATATTTCTTACAGCACCAAGTTATTGTATATCTGCTGTGGCTTAGTGGTACTTCATGCAGACTGGTGAGTCCAAGGTGTGGGGTTCAAGACTGACAAGGATATTTTATTTTGCTGCTGAGCAGTACAAGGGCCCTGTCATACACAGTGACTAAGGCAATTTTAAGCAGTTGTAAGCGGGTTTCCGCGATGCTTACCGATTCTTAGCTAAGCGCACACATGCGAACACTGGTGCAAACCCACTAACTACTTCTTAAAAGTGCTTACTCCCACTAACCCCCGCGCTAATTTCTTGTAAATAAAAGAAAATGGGGAGATAGGAAAGTGGTGAAAAAGGGGGCACAAAGAGGGACACACAGTAGGTAAACAAGCTCAGGATGTGCAGGACGGGTGTAGGGAAGGTCCATAGCTGCCCATTTCTTTAACAGCAACAGCTGTGCATATGCAATGAATTTGGAGTGAAATTTGAAACCTTCCACCCCTGGGAGAGGGGTGAGGACAACAAAGTATGTTGTACTGCCAATTCTAATTATCAGCTTACATGTTTGTCCGATGGATATGTGTGCGAAATGGGAAGCTATGTATGGGGCGTAATTTTTTTGTGGGTACAGATTGCCCTTTTTTTTTTTTCAGGTGAGAGTGGGAAGTGAGGTAGAGGAAGTAGGTATGTCCAGGGAGGTAGGTTGGGAAGGTAAACAGACAAGACAGACAAGACGCATACAAGGGGCGGTGTATGACAAATGAGGTGGGTGACACAATTGACGGGGTCAGATGTTTGGAAATCGCAATCCCATGAGCCCACAGATGGTAACAGTGGAACTGAGATCCCCACCCATGGGCAGTCATCACTGAACCTTCACAGCCCTGAGGGTGGCTGTGCTGGGGGCTTCGCAGGACGGGCAGGTTCACCCATGAGATGCGCCACTCTTGCCTCAAGCTGGCGCAGGGGATCAGTGACTGAACACTGGATCTCCCTACGCACCACAGCCCGGACCCTTTGAAGGGTGACAGGTGGCCCTTCTCCACCCACGCTTGCATGGGGGGGATGAGCCCCCATCCCCTGCAGCGCTTCCTCCCAAAGGTGGCACAGGACCAATGGAGGAGGGGAGCCCGGGCTGGACACCAGACCTGCTGGTGCCAGGTGCACTCGCCGGATGAGGAGGGACAGGTGGGTCCGCTGGGACAGGCCTTCCCATACGTTCTGTGATTAGGTGTGTTTAATTACAACATAAGCAAAACAGCATTCCAGATTAGTTGTAACAGCATGCAATAATATTTCCATTAACCCAACACACCAAGGGTACAACAGTTGAACAGCAAGCATAACACATGCATATATTGAACCACAGTGGTTATTCCAACAGCATGCAGGGATGTTTGGTAGCAACAGGCCAACATGATTGTGGTGTTTAAACAGGGCACATGCATCAACGTGAATGCAAATATTTATAGAACAATAGGACATATGTCCCAACAAATATTTAAGATTACACATACCCATTGAGGTGTGGAATTGCATGGTTTATGCACATACAATAGGGTGTATAAAAAACCTCAGTTAACATCTTATAATGACCTTTTAGTCTACACTACATTCCTAGTGACTGCAAGTGTATATCCCCTACCTGTATTATTACACTTGCCACCATACATTAGGTTGTGTACTGGGTTTGGCTAATTCAATATATGCCTGACCTATATCTGACATACTAACTGTCCAAGATGCAGATGTTACTGCTACATATTTCTTGATTGCATTTATATTTATTTATCTACATATCTGGGATGTTTTCACATGACATTTTCACTTCAATTTGTACAGAACCCTGCATTTCTTGACACACACTCACATTTCTGGGGAAAAAAATAACATGCTACACATGTGCCAGGTTTACTTATTCATGCCAGCCAGTAACTGCCTGTTGTGGACTATATATATGTTTCACAGCTACTAGTACTTTCATCACCCACTTTATATGGGACTGCACAACTCTGGGTTGCCAGCACCTTTTCAAACAGTACTGTTTGTATACTGAAAGGGTACAACAACATTTCAGACTCTGTGACACAGACACACTCTGGGTTTTAGACCATTATTAATGACATTACACACTTTTCCGCAGGCTCACTCCTTCATTTGTTTTAACGGTGTATATGGCAGACATGTTCAAGACATATAATACCTTTATTAATAGGTTAGAACAATCTTTTTTCAGGCTCACTCACTTATTTTATATGATAGTGCCTGCAGAAATATTATTCCAGACATATGTTACCTTTCTTAATGGGTTTCTAAACTCTTTTTCTGCCTCTCTGACGTTTTTATCTGACAGTACATGCAGATGACTTATTCAGGCAATTTTATGGCTGTATTATTGGACTACAACACTTTTTTTCATGCTCTCTCCCATATTTTATATAACAATACATGCAGAATAATCACTAACCTGCCTGGTGGCGCAGCCTTAGCAGCCTATCAGCATAGGCTTGCTGATTCATAGCACTGTCACCTGCAGCTGTAAAGTAAATGAAGGGATATTGAGACATACCTATCCGTTATACATGCTCCATTATCAATTCTTACATACTGCATTCCATGGCTACATACTCAGTTGTGGGGCATCCTGCATCCCACGGGCCTCCTGTATCCATTGGCTCAGGCGGTCCTGCTTTCGTCTCTTCAGGTCTGCATGGTGGTGATGGACCTGTTCACCAGTCCGAGGAACGCTTGTGGCACTGGTGACGTCATGAGCTAACTGGTTCCAAGCCTCTGCCTTGTACTCCGTCCCTTGGAACTGGCCCTGCAGGAGTCTTGACTCGTGACAGTGGACAAGGAGCCAAACCATGTATTTGGACTCCTCGATGCCCCAACATTGTGCTCGGAAGCATGTTCCCTCTCCGACACCAGACATTCTAACTGCAGATGTGAGCTACAATCAGTTATGGTGTGTATTCCCGCCTGTGGGGCTTAAATATGCAGCATTTCCCACACTTTTTTGTGATTGGCCGTTTTGTAAAATTCTCGGCTAACTGCAGACCTGCTTAGTAATGGTTAAACTACCATTCATAAGTATGTGAATCTTAATAGTGGCTGTTTCCCCTATGTTGTCATGGCTTAGTGGTTCTGTACTTTGCTTCTGATGTACAGAGTCCTGGGTTCAAATCTTGTTATTCATTTTATTTTCATACTATCCAGACAGGCTAGGGGGTGTGGCTGCATTTAAGCAACTTTGCTCTACGTTGCTCCTCGGTGCCCTGGTTGGCATGGCGTGCACATCCACACAAACACATTGCGCTGGGTAAAGTGCCATTGAACTATGGGCACCTCTATTGCGCTAGGTAAAGCGCTATTAAACTATGGGCAACTCTATTGCGCTGGGTGAAGCGCTGCTTAACTGCAGGCAATTTTATATCAGGATCCTTTAAAATATTTATTTTGTTCATGGATACATTGGCCATTTCGCTGCTTTTTGGTAATGTTTAAACATATTTGTCAGGTATTATTTCATATACTGATTTAAAAAATAAATACGAAGGGGAGTGGTGGGACTCGAACCATGAATGCCTCTTCTTTGTGCGAACGCTCTACCATTACGCTATTGCTATTTGGTGCAATTTGCATTAACATTCTTTCTTATTCTCTTCCATGTCAGAATTGCTAACTCTAGCTAAGCAATGGGCACACCCCCACACACACACTCGCAAATACGGGCAGCTATTTTGGGGATTTAAAAAAATATATTTAATGTTTTGCGTTTTAGAACTGTGATAGGGGTTTACAATATCAGGGAGTGTGGTATTGGGTGCAGGGACATTTGAGCGGACTCGCTCTTGTGTGTGTGTGCTTTGTTTAGTTTTCAAACACTTGCAGTGGCATGGACATTTAGACTGCTCGGCAGTCGGACACACCCCCTGCTTTCTTACACGGTCCATGTAAGACTTACGGTTGAGTCAGCATGCCCTCATGCATATTCATGGCACGCTGACGTCAGACCATTCAACTGCAGCCTATGAGTAAGACTTATTAAGTCTTACATGGAGGATTAGTGAATCCGGGGGAAGTTCTTTGAACCATCGCTGTTTCCTCTGCCTTTTTAGAAACTTTAACTGCCTCTGCAAGCCATCGCTGCTCATAAAAAATGTTCACTTCCTGTTCTTCCTTACCTTGCCTGCTGTCCATCATGTGATTATATGAACCAATGGGGACTTCTGCACCATGGCAACCAGCATAAATTTCATTGTGATTAAAGGAAGCAGATACAGGGTAAATAAATTTATTGGAAATACTTCTGGAACCACTTTTTTTTTGTGAAAAAAGTTCTATGAACCTTAACTTTCCCTTCAAGGAGGAGACTTCTTGTTTTAACAAGTTTAATAAAGTATTTTCGCTGACCACACCAGATAATTCCAAATGGTCAAGAGTGTCCATGATAAAGCCAGGACTCATTCTGTGATGTAGTAGAAACTATCCAAAACCAAAAACGCCAATATAATAAAGAAAAAATGATCCAAGCACTGCTAGGTTCACACTCCTTTATTATAAATCTGAGAATTAAGTGCTTACATCTCTGCCAGTGGAGACTTCATCAGAATAATGAAGTTAATAAAATGCATTTTATATAACCATTTCAAATGTAATTGACATCTTCCTTAGCCTATTCAAACACTAATTGTCACAAATATGCAGCTTCACAATGAATGGTAAAACTCCATCCCTTTAAAGTCACCATACAATAACAGTATTATATAAAACTTTTTATAAAAAAAATTCTCATAAAAAGTTTTTTTGTATATTTTTGATATTCATATATCAAAAGCAAATACAAACTTTAAACATAAAGCAGTCAAAGGCTATTAGGTTTTTTTATGTAGCATAGGAATAATGGATATAGCATCACTGAGACCTGGAGGGAGCATAGCTGCCAGCCTAAACTGCCACTCTGTTTCCTTTTTTCTTAAATTTCTCCAGTCACCACCCCGAGGTTTAAGTTTTATATTTTCGAATATACCAAATTCTGAGAATGCTTAAAGCTATATCTTGTTTTTTTTATTTTTTATATCATTTCTATGTTCATATATTCTACTTCTGAGGGGATGCTCAGTCTAGGCTATTGTTCCTGAGGCCCTTACAAGACTAGCCAAGAATTTAGCCCATGTTCCAACAAGTCAGCACCCTATGCCACTGTCCAGCAGAGACATAGGTGGAATCCCAGGGGTGTATTTTCTGTTCCCCATCCAGTTATCCAGGTTGCACTTAAAAAAGTTTAATGAGGTACTCTGGTTTACATGGAGAGGGAGTCTATTCCACAAAAGGGGGAGTCTCTGGGACACAAATCTGTCCTGCCAAAAAGTCCTATTGATGTCACGGACCAGGTTGAGGTCTCGCATGCGGGTTACTCAAGTGGATCTTGACTTGCAGATATGCAGCAGTCTCATCAGGGCGGGGGTCTGAGATTGCGTTGTATGCCAGAGATCACTTCTGAGGAATCTGTAGGAGACTGAGTAGAGGGACAGGGCTTTTAGCTGACATGTGTAGGGTAGATGTTTGAGGCTCTGGATTCTCCGGGTAAGGAATCTCTGTGGTCTCTCCAGCTGCTGCATGTGCTTTGTGAGGTACATGCCGAAAGGGGCATTGTATTCAATAGCCAGTTGGACAGGGATCTTCAACTGGCTATGACTTGAATGGAGGTCTTACCCACCATAACCTGAACTTGGAGTAACTGCATGGAGTTGTCCAGTCTAAACAGATGGGAGGAGAATGTATATCTAATATAGATAGAAACACTGCCTCCTTTGTTTTTCACATGTTCATTTTGATGTCTGAATGTGTGGAAGGTATTGTAGCCTTGCAAGGCCAGGGTACTCCCTGAAGCCTTGAACCAGGTTTCAGTGACTGCACAGACATTCACATCTTCCAGTGATAGAAGTGCTTCCAGGGTGTGCAGTTTTTGGTTTAAGCTCCTAACATTTAGCAGCATGACCCTTATTTTGTTTTGATTGGCA
The DNA here is from genome assembly GCF_019279795.1 of Protopterus annectens. Lineage (NCBI taxonomy): Eukaryota > Metazoa > Chordata > Ceratodontiformes > Protopteridae > Protopterus > Protopterus annectens. Next base: position 1,030,584,393 of record NC_056735.1, on the reverse strand, counting down.
AATTTCATGTTGTTGTTTGTTTTCGAGACTTTGCCTAAAAAAGGCACTATGGGGGAGGGCAAGATCCTTTGCCAGTAGCCAAAAGCCTAGAGGTGCCAGGTGCAAACAGTCTCTGACAAAGCAGCAAAGTTTGTCGACCATGGCTTCCCAAATTAACAAGAACTGGATCTACTTTGACACGGGAAACTAAGCCAATTACTGAAATCAATCATTTTTTCTTTATACTGTGGCATCATTGTAGGTGACAGTAGTATGCTGCTGAAGGCTAGGGACATACCTGCTGGGGACACATACTCAGAGAGCTCAATCAAGTCTATCTTCATACAGTCCAGTGAGGTGTGTCTCAGGTCATTCACTCCAACATGAACTACGAGAAAGTCATAATGGTACTTATTGCTGAAAGATCCGACTGCACGTGTGATCTGATGAATCCTGGCAGCTGTGACTTTCTCCTTGTCCAACCTGGTGAGTGGTACATCAGTGTGTCTCACTATTGAGTCTCCAATGAGTGCCAGATTTGTTTTTCTCAGTGTTATGCATTATGGGCTTGGTAGGTGTGACACTGGTGTTGCTGTGTGTCATATATGCTGTGTGAACCGTGTTGGTTATAACAATCTTATGTTTTTGAGGTCTCTGGTGTCTTGGTAGGGTTTTTGAGAGAACCTCCGCATATGTTGATTTTTGTGTTAGACGTGTACTGTGTGTATGAGTAGTGGTACTATGTGCATCACTAGTAGTGGGTGGGTGGGTTGACAACCTCTTCCGTGTTGCTATTTTGAGTGTGAGAGAACATGGATTCAAGATTCTTGGTGCTGATACATCTCCCACACTCTGTACTAGAGTGAGTTATTAGTAGAGGGTTGTCTGTGTACATGAAACATTGCTACACTGCCTCAAGAGACCCAAGTCAACAAGATTGGCACAACTGCCCATAATGCTAGTATAAAGACTTATCACTAAGGGGGGCAATGCAAGATCGATCAAGGAAGAGCTTAGTGGGATTGCTATTTCTGGGTTTTTTTGTTGGAAGTTTAATATGTTTCAGCTCACTAGCAGTACTACTTTGGCCGTGAAAGTACTAAGGATGAGTTCTACAGTAATGTGCTACAGCTGCATCTAAGGGAAAACCTGTTACATTAATCTGTCCAGATATGGTGCACAATTCCGCAGTCCTGTGCGATGTGCAAACAAGCAGAAACCTGCTCAACTGCAGGGCTTAAATACCAGAAGCTAAAAACTAAAAAAAAAAACTTTAAAAAGATTCAAAAGGACCAATGAGTATGCTTACTCGTCCAAGACCACCACCCTTCACCAGACGGGTTCCAGTCAGCACAATCCTCTCACTAAAGTGCAGAAAGTCCTCTACCAATTCAAGATGGCTTGAAAAACGTGCTCAGAACAAACGGCCACTACCACTAGACCCAGATGCAGCAAACCACATGATACAGCTACTAACTACTCTAGCTTTGGCAGGAACCAGTAGAGAATGTTTAATGCAGCAGAAAGATAGCAGTGAGACACAAAAAACATTTAAAATCATCAAGGAGATACCAAAGAATGTTTTAAATAGTTAACAAATCAGTTATTTTAACGCTGCTTGGTGGGAAAATCAGAACAAGCAGAAAGGATTATTTTGCAACAGTGAAAACTACCAGCAAATACTTCAACAGTTAAAATAGCAAAAAGGGCTTTGTAAACATTGAAAACAGCAATAAAATTCAATTTAACAAGCACTGTAAGGCAGACAATTGCAGTACAACAGTGTAGTTTAGTTCACAGTATACAAATACAATATTAAAGTAGGTGGATGGCAATAAAAATGTGCAGTAAATAAATAAGCAAAAAAAACCAACAGGTAACTTATATTTTTTGTGAAGCTCAGAAGCCTCCAGTTGTCTGGTATCTCAGCTCAAAGTTGTGGCTGGTAGCCACCTCAGTTCAGCTCAATACAAATCTCTTCCACTTATTACAACTTCCTAGTACTGATGCCACCCTTAGGAATGGAGGAAGGGTTTAGTCTCAAGGAAACCATATTCTTATGAAACATAAAAGGAAATTTAGAAGAAAGGGCTTGTAGCTCTGAAATATTTTGCTGAGGTGACTTATCAAAAACAAGGTTTCTAGGATAGAAACTTTAAATCAGCAGTAGCTGCTGGTTTGAATGGGTGTCTGGGTATATTAAATATCCCAAGGAGGAAATGGACTCCCAATTGGTGGCCCAAGGAGTAAGATGCCTCTGAGAAATTCTTTGACTACCTTAAAGGACCACTATGGGCAAATGATGTAGAAAACATATATTTTTAGATATCAACATCCCACCCCCACCCCCACCCCCCATTAAGGAAACTACAGTAAAAAAAAATTCTCCAAAGCCAACTTCATGCTTCTTAAGACAGAAGTGGAGAACTTCATGACACCCATGCAGATGGACAATACAGTTATGACTGCTGAATCCTTCACAAATGCATTCTATAAACACTTACATGAGTGCATGGATAAGCTATCCCAAACAGAACCAAGAAGCTATCCTCCAAAAAAAGGAAGCCGATCTGGTGGTCCTATGCCAATAAACAAACTGTACAACAGAAGGAAGAAACTGTTCCAAAAGAGAGTAAAATCCCATGAGTGGTGGAGCTCCCTGGTCAGCCTCAGTAAGAAGCTGTGATCCCTTATAAGAGCCTCCAAAGCTAGCTATGAAAATAAAATTGCCACTGATTCTAAGGACAACCACAACACATTCTATAGCTATGTCAATAATCTTAATGGCAACACCCAGATCTGCTCTGAGTTACAGCATAAACGGCATGAAAATTACAGAACCAACTGATATTGCCAACATCCTGGCACATAGGTTCAGTGCTAACTTTACCACCCTCTCACACCCTAAAGGGCCCATATCTATACAGGAAGAATGCAGAGTCTGTGTAATCACAACTCCACAGGTAAAAGCTGCACTCTCTAAAGCCAAAAGCACAGCATTCATGGGACTGTACAACATCCCAGGCTGGGTTTTACATGAACTTCAGAATGAACTGGCTCCCCATCTAAGCACCATGTTCAGTCATAGCCTCACATCAGGCTTTGTGCCCACTGAATGGCGCACAACAAAAGCTATCCCACTCCACAAAGGGAGAGCCACCACTGATCCCAGGAACTATCGCCCTATTAGCCTGAGCCTGGTCTGCAAGGCCATGGAATGTATCATCATGGAACAAATAAACAAAGACATTGGTAACCTCCAAACTCTGGACCCCACCCAGTTTGGGTTTGTGAAAGGCAGATCATGCATCCTGAACCTAATCGACTTCTTTGAGGCAGTCACCAAAGCCGTAGATGAGGCTAAGGTGGTTCACACAGCCTATCTTGACCTCGCCAAGGCTTTTGACACCATCCCCCATTCTGGAATTATAGCTAAATTCACTAAACTAGGTATAAATCCCTACATCACAAGATGGGTTGCCAACTGGCTCACTGACAGAACCCACACTGTAAAAGTTGCAGACTCCAAATCTGACATCAAACCAGTGACAAGTGGAGTACCACAGGGTTCATTCCTGGGAACTCTCCTGCTAGGTATTTACTTCTCTGAAGTACAGGCTAACACAGAAGGCCTCTGGCTAACAAAGTTCACAGATGACTGCAAACTAGGAGCCATAGTCGAGTCCATAAATGATGTGGACATCCTACAGAAGGGCCTCATTGAGACAGATGCCTGGTGTCAGAGCCATGGCCTCAAGCTCAATGCCAAAAAGTGCATTGTCATCCCCTTTGGTAAAAACTCTGTACCCATGAACTACCACATAGGCAGCAGTCTACATAACACCAAATGTGTGATGAGACCTTGGGACCCAGGTGGACAGTAGTCTCTCCTTTGATAATCACATCGCCACAGTAGTCAGGAAGCCCTTCTACATGGCACACCTCATCACAAAAGGGTTCTCATCCAGGAAAAAAGAGGTCATTGTTCCCCTCTACTCGACACTTATTAGACTCATTATAGAGTACAATGCCCCTTTTGGAATGTACCTCACAAGACATCTGCAGCAGCTGGAAAGGCCACAGAAGTACCTCACAGAGAGGATTACTGGCCTCAAATGGATGCCCTACACTGACCATCCCAAAAAATTCCAGCTTTACTACGTAGCATATCGCCTACTCCGAGGTGATTTCTGCCTAACATATAAAGCTATGTCAAACCAGAGCTGTTGGACATACTCCACTTAAAGAAATCCCAATCCCTCCGTGCTACTTGCTCTAGGGACCTAAACCTTGTCACCACAATAAACAGGACATGCTGGAGGGATAGATTCCTGTCCCAGAGACTTCCTATACTCTGGAGCAAGCTACCCATCTATGTCAAGCAAAGTTCCTCATTAACACTCTTCAAGAAAAATCTTTGAGTGGATGGGAAATAGGAAATATACCCCGGGAATCACTTCTGTGGCTCTGCTCGACAGTGGCACAAGAAAATAACTTTCTTGGGTGGCATAAGCCAGGGAAGCTTGTTGGCTAGGCTTACTTAGGCCCTTGGCCGATAGCATAGTTCCTACCTATGAACTTATTATTAGACTAAATACAATATTATGTAGCATTGAAATGTGCTGACATTATAAGGGTGACAGTTCATTATTTACTTATAAAGCAAATGTCAGAGTGGAAAAGTTCAAATAGTGGATAAAGAGGAGGAGGGGAAAAGAAAGAGTGAAAAAAGGTATTTGTTAGAAGTAATAATTAAGGCAGATATGGGAGGCAGGAGAAAAAATGAGTAAATGTAACATTACAAGTAAGAGAAACAAAACCAAGGAAAAGAAGAAATAACATGGACAACAAGATTTACAGCTGCAGACTGTCAAGTGGATTGGTAGCAGGTGTCATAAAACTGGGTTTGGAGAAAAGTTTGGTGACTTTGAACAAACAGATCTGTCTGCATTAACTGTGTATCATTGTGTGTGTGTGTGTGTGTGTGTGTGTGTGTGTGTGTGTGGTGTAAAAGAACTATAAAGCAAATCTGCACTGATACCTGCTTGCTGCCCTGCTGAGGGGGACACTTGTGCAAGTCCAGTGGACTGGCTTCAGTAGGAAGGGATGGCAGCATACCTCTCAACATCATAGAACAAGAAATCTGGACAAGGCCATAAATAATAGGGGACAAAGGCCCAAAAAGTGGGACAATTTATAAATATTGCACTTACAAACTTAGAAAGTTGATGAACAGGTTTTGCATTAGAGTGAATTTTCTTAAGGAGATGAAGTCTTAAAATCAAATGCCTGTCAACTTTCTGACTTCAGTGTTCAATGATTTGCCAGTGATTTGACAGAAAACTGCAATTTTATGAAAAACAGACCAAAAATCTGGACTTTCTGCAAAAATCTATACTGTTGAGAGATATGGATGGGAGCCCTGAACCAACACTCATCAATCATTTGTATTTGTTTGCCAAAGCCATTACAGCAGTGTTTTGCAGAGAGGTGGGAAAAGCCTTAAATTTGACTGGTATGGTGTGTGGGTGTGGGTAGCTTTGTTTGTGGAAGGTGGAAGTGAGCCTTTGTAAGTGTGGTACGAATGTTATGGATTATGAAATGGAGAGATTGAGTAAAATTGTGCTCAGTGAAGTCCCTTGCAATTTCATCACTGCTTGATTCAGACACATAGATTCAGACACATACATTCCCCCCTGTGTTTGTCAGTACTATGCTTGAGTGCATTGTTTTGGAGTGTGGTATCACTGCTACAGCTGCTGCTACTCTTTCAATACAAGTATCTGCTTTGGAAGTTTTCTCCAGGAGTCTGTTGCCGAGAAAATGAGAGACATGCTACAGGTATACAACTAAGACAAACTAGATAAAGCAATAGTAAGAAAAAGTACTAGGTCACATCAGAGGCTTGGGAGGTCATTGTTAAGAAACTGAGAACTGTTGTAAAATTTATCATTAAATACCATAAGTTCAGGTTATACTATAAGAGAATAACTATGTAAAGATAACCATGTCAGCAGCCAAAATGCATTACAAGTTGAATATTTTACTGTGCACATTTTAAAAAATGGACAGACTGGCCTAAACTCTGGACTGATGTTTACTTTTTTTTTTTTATTATTCCTGGGAAATGCTATTCAGAAGTGGAGAGACATGCAAGGGAACAGATTTAGTGGCAAACCAGGCTGTAATTTTTTTTTTATGTCTATTGTCATGCAAAGTTGACTAAATAGTTGAATCTAGTAAAGCTGGAAATGTGAGACTGTGGCACACTGAAGGAGGGGAGATGGGAGGAGTAACCTAGTCAGGAACTGAAACTTGCAAAACTGCTCCTTGTGAAAAGTCTTTTTTATCTCAGTAATTTGTTGGCACTTTTGCAAGTTTCTTTCAGAGAATGTGTAGTACATCAGTAGGAACAACATTTGTAAACCTCAGCGCATAGCAGTCAATGACACACGAGCTGCAGACTCTCAAACTTGGCAGTTTTTTTCAGGTGTTCCATTCTAAGTGAATGGAAGTCCAGTTTGACATCAAATGGTAGGGCTATTTGTTCTCAGTCTGTGCATTATGGGACAGATTTAGCTTTCCAAAGGAATCACAATGTCTGCCCCCATGAGGGCAGACAAGAGTAAAAACAAAATAAAATTAGGAATGAGTACTTATTTTGCTGCAGGCAGCTTTAGGAGGTGCAGTAAATCATGGCAAGATAAAAAATATATGTTTTTTCATTGTTTGTCCATAGTGGTCCTCTAAGAGATGCTATGGAATGATTTTCTTGGCCAATGTGAAAGCTAGAGATAGCAGCCAACTGCACTTTAATAGTTGAAAAACTAGAGCGCTTTTGAAAAAATTATGAAAAACACTGAAGAACTTCAGCAATTGGAGCCCAGATGAAAAATGTTTTCCACTAACTACAACTTCTTAGTACTTTCCCTCTGTGAAGCTGTCAAATATGGATCACTTGGATTTGAATACCTGGCATTCCTGGCCATTGTCAAAATTGCAGGAACCATGCAGTTAAACTGATGACTGCAAGATCCAGCAGAGGATTCCTGGATGGATGAGAAATGAGTTCTGGGCTTTGAGGCAGTGTCCAAGGAGGGCAAAGTAGATGAGGCCACAGTGAGTGGGAACCATATCTGCCAGGACCAAAAGGGAGCAACGAGGATTACTTTTGCCTTGCACTGTAGAGTTTTCTGAAAGCAAAATGTTATTAGGGGAAAGGGTGGAAAAGCATAAAGGAGACTTGGAGGACAACTGTAGACTACAGCATCCCTCAGTGACTGTCCCTGTGGATGCAGTAAGGCAAAGTAACTTCTGCACTTGAAATTCAGATGAGATGCAAATAGGTCACAGCAAGGTTGGCTTCAGAGACAGTCTCTGTTCAAGCCGTCTGCCAAGACATTAGAACTTCCTGGTATGTGCATTGCTATTAGAAATTGATGAGAGGCAATTGCCCATTGCCAAAACCTTCACGACTTCCCAGCAAAGAAGTTATGATCTGGTCTCGCCATATTTGTTGAGGTACCACAATACAGACACGTCTGTCTGAACCGCAATTACACCTGTTGGAAGAAAGCCTTGATAGGCCTGCAATACATTTAGGACTGCTCTCATTTCTAACACACTGATGCAAGAATAAGCCTCCAAGGGAGACCAGGTAACTTCGACAGTCTTTCCCTGGTAATGAACCCCCCCACTCTAAACGGGAAGTGTCCATGGTAAGTACTGCTGGAGGAGGAGGGGAAAATGGGTATAGCTGTATCCTAGTACCCTCCACAGATGTGCAGTAGCAAGGCCTACCCAAACCCCACCCACCACCCAGTGACATTTATGAACATTTAAGGAATATTCACGGCAATGTCCTCACTGGCCTCATGAATATTTATCAGGTATTTGGCATGTCACTACAGGCTAAATGCATTAAACAATTTGTGTAAAAGTAGAAGGATACAATTATGCCCAAAACACGTGCCCTGCAGTTATTCCTATTATAAGGACTTAAATGCTGTTAAAAGCAAACAAAAGGAATCAAGCACTTAAGTGAAACAATGATTTTTAAAAGAACTGTGCAGCATAAGTTCACATTTTCAACTTGTTAGCAAATATTGTTAAAAGCGTAATAAAGGAATCAAACACTTTGCAGTGCTGCCTATAATAGCTCGTTTTTTTTTTTTGTTTTTGAAATCATGCTGTTGTCCATTTACCCACATCACAATTTCATATTATTAACAAAATATATGATTTAGGGAAATAAACACTGCTTTTTAAAAGAACGATGCAAAAGCATATTTCTTGAAGGATTTGCAATTCTTAACACTGTGTAGCATGCAACATTAAGCTTTGTCTAGTGAGTTAAACAATTCACATAACAGTAAAACGTACAACAGCACTAACTTGCTACAGAAATATATAATTTACTACAGAAATATACAACTGCTGTCACTTATCTGAAGATGTTTATAGTATTAAGCATGAATATGGCATAAATACTGAAAAAACAAATTCGAGCAGAAATGATGCACTGGACAGCATTCTTATGAAGAGCTCTGTTTAATAAAATGCAAAAAAAAAAAACTGAGATGAATATGAGGCGCACATTTTCTAATACCTAACACCACACACGCACACGCAACAACCAGTGTATGCATGATGTCATTTGGCAAATCTGCATGTCAATCATGTGGTATTTGCGTATGACTTCAAATGCATTTAGTGTGTTCATTACACAGACCGCACCCATGTCTGCGCAGTCTGACCATGAGGGGTACGACGATGCAATTTTGCTGGGAAGTGGACATCCCTGTAGCAGATGAGGTGTATAAAGCCATCATCTGTGTTTTGCAGATTGGAGTAATGCTGATGGTGGTTTTCAATGAATGGTGACACTGTGACCACTGGAAAAGTGAAGTCCATTGAAATACCCTCATATGGAAGCAGGCCAGGGGAAAGTACAGCTGTGTAAAATCTTACCCTGACAGTAGATGCCCTTATCTTCATTGTTGCAGTATTTTTAAGATAGGAGATCCCCTGCCAAGGATATCCAACCATTTGGCCCATATAGCAAAGCCTTTAGGTTGTAATGGGTAATGCTATATGTCATACGTATGCTCCCCATGCAAGGTGCAGGGCATAAGGGTGACATATGGACATACCATCCTCAGAACTGAAAAACCCCAGTAGGAGAGTACAGTTGTGTAAAATCTTAACATAACAGTAAATGTCCTTCTCTTCACTGTAGCAGTATTCTTAACATGAAGGATCCCCTTGCCAAGGGCAACCTGATGTTCAGCCAGTATAGCAAAGCCTTTAGGTTATCAATACATCACGTGTATGCTCCTCATGCAAAGCATAGAGCATAAAGGTGATGTCCGGACATATCATTCTCAGAACCCCATGAGGAACCCAGTCCTAGGATACCAGAGGGGACCATACACATCCAAAGTAACAAAAGACCAGGGGGAGGAAAGAGGGAGCAAATACTGCCACAAAGTAGACAAGGACATCTACTGTTATGGTAAGATTTAACACAACTGTACTATGTCCTTCCATTTCAATGTTGCAGTATTGTTATCAGGGAGTGTGCAAAAGCTCAGGGAGGAAGACGGGCCAACAGAACCTTCTAGGAACCCATGAAGAATGACCCTAGCAAAACCAGCTCTAGCCCTGGATATGCCATCTAACTTGTAATATTTGGTAAAGGTATGCACCGAAGACCAGGTAGCTGCCTTAAGGATAGTAGTAGTATCCAAAACCCTTGAAAAAAGCACCAAAAGAAGCCACAGCTCAAGTAAAGTAAGCCTTAACTACAGAAGGAAGGCTCTTACATGATAAGAACAAAAATAAATGGCTTTAGAAATCCAAGAGGAAATAGTCTGCTTGAAAACTGCCAAACCTAATGATATAGAATAAAAAGAAACAGAAAGCTGATCAGATTTTCTAAAATCTTTAGCTTTGTCCAAATAAAATCTGAGTTGTCTATGTACATCCAACATGTGCAACACTTTTTTAATAGCAGATTGTGGAGAAGGGAAAAAAAAGTGGGCAAATTAATAGACTGATTAAGAGACAATTAATTCACCACCTTAGGCATAAAAGAAGGAGTGGTATGAAGAGAAACACCATCCGTAAGAAAAATTTAAAAAGGGGAAACAGCCATAAGAACTTGAAGCTTAAACACCTGTCTGGCAGAAGTAAGGGCGAACAAAAGAACAGTCTTCCAACAACAATGTTGCAAGGAAGCTGAAGCTGCAGGCTCAAAAGGAGCCTGAGTCATCTTTTCCAAAACATAATTAAGACACCAGGGAGGAGGAATAGGCTTTCTGGGAGGTCTAACATGAAGGACGCCTTAAACTGTTTGGCCTCCAACCTAAAAGGAGGAGCTAAAGGCAGACAAGCAGAAACAGCTGAGAGGTGGGCTTTAACAGAAAAATATGCCAACCCAGCAGTGAGCAATTGACATAAATAAGAAAGTGCCAAAGGAAAATCCACAGTAAGTGGGTCCAGGTTATGAGATGCACTAAACAGAAAACCTCTTCCATTTTGATAAGTAGGATTCCCTAGTAGTGGGTTTCCTGGCTTCCTGCAGAACCTGAAGCACGTCCTCAGAAAAAAGATGCCTATAGGGAATCAAAATCCTATCACCCACAGTGCCACATGAAGAGTGGACAGGTGGGGATAGATAAGAGATCCCTTTTCTTGTGTGAGAAGGTCTGCCCTGTGAGGTAACTTGTGATGATTGCCCTTGGCTAAGTGCAGAAAAGGAGGGAACCAATGCTAGTCTGCACAGGAAATAAGACCTTGTCGTCCCCCCCCTGCTTTTTGATATACATCACTGTGCTATTGTCTGAGAATCCTGAGGGGCCCTGGAATGAAGAGCCAGAAAAAGGGCTCTCATCTCTTTTGACATTGATGTGGTCTTTCTTTTGTCAAAGAGACCTAAGGCTCTGCACTTTCAGAGGGCCGAAGGAGGCCCCCAACCCATGTCAGAAGCATTTTAAAGAGCTCCAGAGATGGGACTGGAGGTTGAAAAGGAAGCATTGGGTTGAGGAACATCTGATGAATCCACCATTAAAGTTCCAACTTGAAACATGGGAGAAGGGGGACTAAAAAACCTAACAGGATGAGAATGTTGAAGCCAGACTGATTTTAGAAACCACTGGAGCTTTCTCATCTGAAGCTTGGCCAGAGGAAGCATAAGAATGGTGGACACCATGTAACTCAGAGCCCTTACAAACTCCATGGCTGTAATGGAAGCCAAAGGAAGAAGGGAATGAAAAAGCAATCAGTGTTAAAGGCTTGGGAGAAGGCAGAGATGCTAGCGTTGGAACAGTCTGGAGCCTGCATCCTAGAAATACAGGACCCCGAGGAAGAGTCAGGAATGATTTATGGAAATTCACAGTAAACCCCAGGCTCTACAGGAGACAAATAGCAAAGTGTATATGCTCCAGAGGAGTGAGGTATTTGGTGAAGACCCTTGGTGCAGTAGAGAAGTCAAAGGGCAAAGCAGAGAACTGTAAATGCCAGGAAGCAACAAAGAAACGTAAAAACTTCTTGAAAAGGGGGATGAACAGGGCTATGTAGATAAGCATCCTTAAGATCCATGGGAAACTAGAAAAGCCTGAGGCAGCAGAAAGGGAAATAATGTTTGAATGGACAGCATCCAAAAGGAGGAAACCTTCAAAATGGCATTTAGCTGAGTGATCCAGAATGGGTCTTCCAAGTGCCTTCTTTCCTGGAAACCAAGAACATTCTGGAGTAAAACCCACTTTCTCTTCTGAGGAGTTGGAACTTCTTGAATAGCCCCAAGCCAACAGACCCTGAAATACCTCTGGAAAAAAGGGCAGTTGTTCCTGAACAGGCTGACGAATGCCCAAAAAAAAAGAGGTGGGGAAGCCATTTCCAAACCATGTAATACCCCTGGCGAATTCTGGAAAGAACCCATGAATCTTGAGTGATAATTAACCAAACAGAAAGGGACAGTGGAAAGATAGACAGAGAGAGACAGGAATGTGACTGAGAAGAGAAGGGCAAGGATAGTCAGGCAGCACTTGGCTTGTCTGGAAAAGGAGGCTTCTGAGCTGAAGGGCTTTGGGTAGACTTAGCAGGAGGAGCCCTTCTGCACCCCATCTTGCCTTTGGGGGGAGGACGAGACTGTCTACAGACAAAAGCAGGCTAATTAGGGTAATTTCTTTAAAACTTGGGGACAGGTGAAACAAAAAAATGTTTCATATCCTGTAAAGCTTTACCCTTTTCCAGGAGAGACTTAAATAATTTAGCAAAGCAGCCCCAAAAAGATGATGATCAAGAGAAGCATTCATCAACTTAGCCTTAATATCATCAGGCAAAGGTTGAACTCAAAGCCAGGAATATCTCTTCAACACAGAACCAAAGGCAGGAGGCCCTAGCTGAGGCATCAGCTGCATCATAGCTGTACTGGATGGAAAGGCAAGCAACCTGAGATGTCCCTAGTAAAGAAAGAGCTGAAGTCTTTCCCTCAGTCAGGAAGATCTGAAATAACCTGACGGGCTTGAGATAGAAGAGCTAAAATAATCTGATCATATGGGTCTGATAGTTTACAGCACTAAAGGCCAGGGTAGTAGAAGTATGCACTTTCTTACACAACCTCTGCAGAGTTCTGCTGTCATTGTCAGAGGGAAGTAACTTTGTAGAAGGCAAAAGTTTATGGGGCTTATCAGAGGCAACCAACACCACAGATGGGTCAGCAAAGGGGAACTTATAAAGAAATTTGCAATCTTCAGGAGCAGATGGCAGGGAATCAAGACCCTGAGAAGCAGTGGAAAAGAAATCTAGAAAGGCAGCAACAACAGGAGACCTGAGCAGAATCCCACTTAAAAAAACTCCATCATATGAGAAATTGTGTCACCAAAGGAAATCCCCACAAAAGGACATTCAGGCCTAATCGACTCCTCTTCATCAAAACCATAATCTAAGGGAAAATGAATCTAAGAATAAGTCACGGATTCTTCATCAGAGTCTGCATCTTCAGAGGAAACCTGCTCCTCTAGGCCTCTTAAGAGGGGCAGAAGACCAAGGGGGAGCAGGAACAGAAACCCCGAGGAGGCTTTAGAGCCATAAGGGCATTAAATAGGCCTTGAGTGAAATTTTGTCATTCACTGAGGCTTTTTGGGAGCAGGAGAAATATGCTTAGTTTTTTGCTTCTAATGGGACGTTAGCCTTAAATATCTTAGGAGGTTCAGACTCCTGATGACATTAGTGTAGTTGGCATCTCTTCCCTTACCAAAATTTGAGGAACAAACCTAGGCCCTTTGGTTATTATCAGCCATGGGTCCCCCTGAACATCTGAAGTGGACATCTGGAAGGTCTCTGTGGGCATGCATGAAACGAGATCCATACTGGCCTCTGAAACAGTCATGGTGGAGGAATCAGACTGAGAAAATGGGCAGTCCTCTGAATTTTCACCAGCCTCAAGACAGACAGCTGGCTGAGGGTGTACAGCAGAAGAATCTGACTGAACTTTCTTGGTTGTCTTCTTCATGGACTGCTGACCCACTGGCTGTGAAGATCCTTCCATAGTATCTTTAGCCAACAGTTTAAAATACCGGTTTTCTAAATAAATCACTAAGGAAGAGAGCCGACTACACAACATCTTAGAACAAAAGCCTGGCAAATAGCACAAAACATACGGTTGTGGGAAGCACATAAGAAAAATAAACACTGCTCATGATGACCTTCATAGGAAATTTGTCTCCCACATTGGCATTTTCCCTTTCTGGATGACATGAAACTAATTTAAAAAAAAAAACCCTCAATGGGGCACTTATCTGAAAGTGGCTTTGCAGCCAACAGAAGAATAAGCTTTCAGACAGACCATCAAAGTTGGCGTTTGGACTGGTGGCAAAGTTCTGAGGATGGTGTCCAGATGTCAAATTTATGCCCTTAACAGTGTGCGGGTAGCATGTGTGTGACATACAGCATACCCATTACAACCTAAAGGCTTTGGTACACTGGCCAGATGTCAGGCTACTCTTGGCTGGGGATACCCATTGTAAAGAACACTGCAAAAGTGATATGGAAGGACATCTAGATTTATAGGGGACATCATCAAAACCTAGAAGTTGCAAGATTATTCTTACTGGAGGTTTTGAACAAGACAGGACCTGTAGAACTAGATATTGAAGAGATTCCACTCTTATTTTGGGTAGAAAAACGTTCTGAATGGTGGTGTTCATGTGGCATCTGATGAAGTCTATTGACTGCACAGGGGTGAGATGGCTCTTTGAAACACCCACAGTGTCTCCCAGATAATGAAGTAATTAGAGCAAACAATCTCTCCTAATAGATTCCTGGTCAGTGCAACGAGGAGCCAATCCTCCATGTATAGGAACACCTGGAACCATTTCAGTCCTTTAGGAAGAATCCCATTCCAAATACCTTTGGCTAGGGTTCACCTTGGCTGAGAGGGTGGAAAAGGAAGCAAGTATGTGTGCTTGAGGATATCCTTGCAGATTACCTGATAGGGAATGATTTTGATAATGCAGTATCTTGCGTGCATACAGTGACACAAAGTCAGGCTTGGAGACAGGCATGTGGGTCTGGTAGCCTCGGGGGGCCCAGACAGACCGCACACTTAAAACCAGGACTGGTGAGGCGGCTACTTCAAGGAGGGAGCTGCCCTGTTGAAGTGAGACTGAAGATGAGCTGCTGATGGGTACTGATGTTCCCTTGGACACAGTAGGGCAAAGGTGAGTAGTAGTACCCAGGCTGACAGTGGATACCAAACTTCCTGTGGAACAGGAGGTGGGAAGGGTTACAGAGAGAGTTGAGACAGACTCAGCTCTACATTACAAGGCTTGAGGGAGATAGCTAGGGAGGTGCTGATTCTCAAAGAAAAGGTGATTCTATACACTGGAACAAAGGGTTACTGTATGGAGAATGGAAACCTGAGGGCGGGCTAGAGGGTGAGAGAATACAGAAGTTGATAGTGCCCAGAGCCTCCCATCTGGCACTTCTAGCCATAGCCCATGACATTCCCTTTGCAGGTCATATGAGCATAGAGAGTACCAAGAGATGCATTATGCAGAACTTTTATTGGCCTAGGATAGCAAGGTATGTAACAGGGTACTGCAGGACCTGTGAGTAGTGCCAAAAAGTAGGCAAGGCAGAAGACAAGGTCAAAGCTCCTTTGGTGCCTTTGCCTGTGATTGAGGAGCCAGTTCAGAGGGTAGCTATTGATATTGTATATCCTAGTGATAGATTATGCTACCAGATACCCTTAGGTGGTGACTCCATCTTCCATCGAGGCAGAGGTGGCGGCACATGCTTTGATAAGAGATTTTCAGCAGGGTAGGTTTCTTAAGAGAAATACTGATGGACAGAGGTGCCAATTTCATGCCAGACCTGCTGGCTTGTCTGTGGAAGCAGAGTGGGATGAAGCACCTAAAGACCCCCCCCCCCCCGACTAACGGTTTTCTGGAGAGGTTAAACTCTACACTAAAGAGCATGCTATGAGAATTTCAGTCCAGTTTGAGAGAGAGTGGGACAAATATTTGTCCCATCTGCTGTATGCATACAGAAACACACCACAGGAATCCACAGGTTTTTCAACCTTTGAGTTGCTGTATGGGCATTGCTCATTCCTCAGATTTGATTAAGGAGTCTGTTGTGGCATATGTTCTAAGGCTCAGGGAACTCATGGGCCTGGCCCAGGAGGACCAGGCAGAAACACAACAGCAGAAAGGTCTGGTATGACAAGAATGCTCGAGCCAGAGATTATGCTCTGGGGCAGCAGGTTATGGTTCTCATTCCTGTTGGACACATGCTGCAGGTAACATGAGATGGACCTTTCAAAGTGGTAAGGAAGGTCAGTGATGTTAACGACATGGTAGAACTGCTTGGCATGAGGAAGGGGCACAAATTGCACCATGCTATCATAATGAAAGCTTATCATGACAGGGAGGCCCTTGTACTGAGTTATTTGCAGTAGGAGACAGGAGTCATCTAAGGAAGATGGAATAGTTGTGTAAAATCTTACTATAACCATAGATGTCCTTCTCTTCCATATTGCAGTATTCTAGGTGTGGGATTTCCTGCCCTCAAGTGACTCGTACGTCGGCTCCTATACAAAAGCTTCAGCTTGGCTGTTGCAGTGTGTGTGGGACATCACACATAGGGCCATAAACCCGGGGCCTTAAATGTGATGTCTGCACGCACAATCCTCAGAACCTTTCATCTGCAGACCACAATCGCATCGTACGATTGCCTCTTCACAGACGTCACATCTTAAAGATAAGTAACCTGTTGGTTTCTAATTTTCTTATTTTTTGCAGGCTTGGTTGTTGTAGCCTTTAGCTGATGTCAGGGGAAAAAGGGAAAGTGCCAATGCAGGCACCAGATACCCCATAAAGACACCCATGACAGGTGTGTTTTTTTGCCTAGGCCAGTAACACGATCACTCCTCCTGCTCTATTTGTCAATCGTTTGTGCCCAAGACCTTGAGCAGCCATCTAGCTGCGTTAAATCTGTACCTAGAGATGCAACGCTTTAAGCAGTTTGCCCTTAGAAAGGATCCTGCATCAGAGGCTGCACCCGAACCTCCGTGCAAGAAAGGCCAAGATTCTTAGGCCTTCATTGCCTGCCGCTCTGCTTCCAGATGCACTGCCGATTTAGGGGTTGAGGCACGCTCAGCAGATCCATCGACTGCAGCGACGTCCCTCGAGGAAGCAGTTTTGCAGTCGACGACCAGCTCATCCTCAGAGCTTATCCAGACATCGACGGCCATCAATGTCAAGGGAGAAACAGGTTCGGTGGTACCTCCAGCTGGGATCCAGACTTCGGACTGGTTACTGTTTAAACCCGATGCCAGGCCACTCTCTACTTCCTCCCTGGCCAAAAAGAAGCAGAAAACTAAACATACCTCCACCTCTTCAGAAGCCACTCCTGATTGGCAGGCCTTCACTTCTTCCCCTCGTGCAGGCCTTCAGCCTCAGCTTCCTCCACCCTGCCTATTCTGAGCCCTAGGCCTGCTTCTGCTTCTTCCCTCCCACCCATGACTCCTCAAGTCAGGGAAGAACATAATTCTTCCTTCTCTTTCTCAGAAGAGTCCATTTCTTATGTTTCCCAGATTGCTTCTCCCCATGAATATTACTCTCCTGATGAGGAATCTGTGGAGGGGATTCCTCTCCTGAGGACGTTACTTTGGTGAGACCATCACCAAAATGAAGGATTACTTTAAATGGGATATGTTCCAAATGATTGACACCCAGAAAAGGTACCTTGTGCTGCTGCAAGTAGAATCACCCTCTCCTTCAGCAGTACCCCCTGTTCTGCCTGCTTACTTGGATGCCTTCAACGCTACTTCCGAGGCCCCTGACTCCCAGCCTCCAGCCCCTAAGCATCCTGACCGCTTCTATAAAGTATATGATGACCAAAAACTCCTGGTTAAACCACCCTTGGTGGACCCAGCTGTTATTGCCACCACTGCAGATAAGCAATCTAGACTGCTTCCCTCTGCCTCCCTTCTGCCCACTGACAAAGATAGCAAGTATATGGATAGGATGGGAAAGAAGGTATACACTTCTTCCACTTTCGCTTTCAGAGCCATAAATTATCAGACCCACATGACCAAGTATGCATTAGACTTGGTCTCCCAAGCCTCCTCCATGCTGGCAACTTTGCCTGACAGTCCCATTAAGACAGACATTACCTCCAAACTTTCCTTGGCCCAACAGGTAGCCAGGCATTCCATCAGATGCAGCTACGATGCTCCAGAAGCATCAGCCAGGTCTGCAGCATCTGCTTCTGCCCTCAGGACTTACTCATGATTAACACTCCAGAACCTCCCAGAGGATTCCAAGTCTAAGATCCTGGATGCCCTTCTGGACCACAATGTTCTTGTTAATAAACAATTTGCTGACCTTTTTAAAGATCTGCAAGAAAAAAAGCAAAGAACTTAAGGACATCAAGCATTTTCTGGTGTCACCAATCCCCAAGTATTATAGAAACTACACTGCTAAGGCCACCTTTGTGAGACATACTCCTCAGCCTTCCTCCTCCTCCTCTTCCAGATCTAGGAGAGGGGCTTAGAAGACCTACCACCTCCAGACCCTCAGCTCCACCACATCAACCCATCAACCCAGATAGCCCTTTCAGGACAGAGGAAGCCCCAGTAATATGTGACTGCCTTGCCCACCTCCCCCTCACGGCCCACCTTTCCCACTGTCTTCCCTGTTGGCAATCCATCACTACAGACCAGTGGGTCTTAAACATTATCTAAAAAGGGTACTTCCTATCCTGGAAAGAGAAGCCACCCAGAAGAGGCATTCCTCCCCCCCCCCCAAAAAAAAAAAACAGGCCAATCTCATGCCACAAGTTCCGGCAGACCTTCTAAAGATAGGCATCATAGAACCAGTCCCCCCAGAACAGGAAGGAAAGGGATTCTACCCAGTCTCTTCCTTGTGCCCAAAAAAGATGGCCCCTGGAGACCCATCTTAGACCTGTCCTATCTAAACCTCCATCTTCATGTACCTTCCTTCAAAATGCTCTCTCCCCCTACCCTGCTGCCTCTTATTCCAGCCAAGGCCTTTATGGCCACTCTGGACCTAAAGGAGGCCTACCTACACATACCCATCTGGAATTCCCACAGACAATTCCTGCATTTCTCTTGACCTGCCTCTCATTTCCAATTTACTGCCTTGCCCTTTGGTTTATCCACCCCCCCCCCGAGTCTTTACAAAGTGCACCAGCCATTGCCTTCTGCAGAACTCAGGGTATACAGATTTACCCTTACCTGGACGACATCCTGATACTGGCAGAGTCCAGCGATGCTCTATCAATGCATCTACATTTCACCCTGTTCCTTCTACAGAATCTAGGATTCACCATCAACCTCCGCAAATCCTCCCTGATCCCAGGCCAGGACAAGATTTTCTTAGGCTGCAGAATCAGAACAGACACAATGGAGGCCTTTCTCCCACAAGACAAGGTTCTTTCTTTGACTTTCCACTTCCAAGAAGCCCTACTATCCCAAAATGTGATGGCAATTTCTTTGTATCCTGGGTTTAATGGCAGCAACCCTCCCCATGCTACCACTGGCAAGAATCCACATGCACAAGTTACGGTGGTTCCTGAAGAACATCTGGTCCCAGCACCTACATCCCCTAAAGCAAGTCATTCCCCTTCTTCCCTGCCTGAAAACAGAAATCAGCTGGTGGATCCAGCAAGTGCAATTAAACCCAGGGATCCCACTACAACACCCCACCCCAACCCAAGTAATGCATACAGATGCCTCAGATTCAGGGTGGGGAGTAATTCTGGCCTCTTACAGGATCCAAGAAAAGTGGCATCCCTCTCTTCAGGTCAAGCACATCAATATCAGAGAAGTGACCGTCTTCTTTGCTCTAAAGATTCACCCCCTTCTGGTTCCAGGGGTGTTCCAGATTGTCACCAACAACGCCACGGTGATGTGGTACCTCAATAAACAGGGAGGAACAAAGGCCTATCAACTGTGCAGACTAACCCTGCTGATACAGAACTTAGTCTCTCATCTCAAATTAGTCCTGCAGGCAGCCTACATCCCCTCACAGGACAACCACCGAGCAGATCTCTTGAGCAGGACCTCCACATGAATGGATGCTGAACAGGGAGGTCTTCTTAGACATAGTCCACTGGTGGGGTGCTCCACAAATAGACCTGTTTTCCTCTCCCCAGAACAGGCAACTGCAGAACTTCTGCTCAAAAACCCACTCCCCTCTAGCATGGAGAGTGGATGCTTTCAGCATCGGCCAAGGTAGCACTGGTTCACCCTACTTCACAAACTAGCCAAGGTCAATCACTTCAAGTTACCCTACAAGGTGGACCTACTGACCCAAGACAAAGGAACTCTCCTACACCCACACTTACAGACTCTGTGGGTGATAAACTTTTGATCCCTTTCAAACACCACTACTCAGAGGACGTGCTTTCAGTCTTAAGGGAGGCAAGGAAACCTACCACCAGAAAATCTTACCTGGCTAAGTGGGAAAGATTTGAAAAATGGTGTCTGCACAAGGGAAGGGACCCTTGCTCTGTGGAGGTTCACCTGGTTCTAAACTACCTGTGTCAATTGATAAAAAGTGGGCTTTCTTATTCTTCTGTAAAAGTAAACCTCTCTGCCATATCAGCCTGCCTGCCCTTGGATCCCCCCTTGCTGGCCAGACTCGATGTAAAGCTCTTCCTTAAAGGGGTCTTGCACATGAGACCACCTAGGAAACCTATCCCCCCACCCTGGGACCTTAACTACATCTTAGAGAAATGAACCCAACATCCCTTTGAACCAGCTGGCACCTCTTCCTTACAGATGTGTACATGGAAGACTGTCCTGCTGGTGGCCATCACTTCAGTCAGAAGAGTGTCAGAATTGCAGGCCTTAATGGCTTGCCCCCCTACATCATCTTCCACAAAGACAGGGTGTCCCTGCGAACCAACCCCTCCTTTATGCCCAAGGTGGGCAATGACCAGTCTCTTAACCAATCCATACATCTACCCACCTTTTTCCCCTCACCCAGTAATGAAGGGGAGAAGATACTGCACTCCCTGGATGTGCACAGACAACTTAGGTTTTACCTGGACAAGACCAAAGCCATCAAGAAGACTAACCAGCTCTTTGTCTCCTTCTACCCCAGAGCCCTGGGCACGGCAGTCTCCAAGCAAACCATCACATGCTGGATTAGGAAAGCTATTTGCTTCTGTTAGTCCCACCATGGAAAGGCAACTCCAGTGCAAATTAAGGCCTATTCCATTAGAGCTGTGGCCATCTCAAGGGCTTTCATGAAAGGCCTAGACACAGCATCCATTTTGGAAGCAGCCACTTGGGCCACTATCCACACCTTCACCAAGCATTATAAACTTGTCCAAGGAAATTGGACGACATCTATGGTTACGGGGAGCCAGACAGCAAAATCCCAAGTTACTATGGTGGAGCTTAAGGTTACAGGCACATGATACGACAGTGCAGCACCACAGTGGGGTTAGCAATGCCAATGCAGATGGGCTCTCAGACAGAGTATGGGGTAATGTATTCCCAAACAGGTTCATTCTTCTGAAGTAACGTTTATCAAGGGGTACTTGAAAAACTAGCTTGAATCTTTAAATATCGACAATAGGAGGCACTGCCAAGCACAGCTAGCTGCAATTCTATAAATAATTATATGTCATTTGTGAACATCAAATTGATTTATACAAGATGCTTGTGTTATGTTATTAGAACTGTATGTCATGTGTATATCAAACTGATTTTAACAGGTGTTTTTTGCAGAAAATGTATTGGTAACGTGCTTGTGCTTAAAATGTATCAACAGTGTGCCCTACTGGGGAGAACAGAAATACACATGCACTACTGTAACTGTTTAAATGTACATGTTTTATCAGAGGAAACTGGAAGACAGGAGGTTAACCTCAGTCCAGCAAACTTAAAAATATATCTGAAATTAAATGACTTTATGGGCTAGGCCATACAGATGCTATCTCACAGGTTTCAATGGAGCCCCAGACACAAAGTCTGTACTACAAAGGTTTCTGCATTGTCTATTCTGGAAGTGTGGAGGTATGAAATTGTTTACGACTTCCAGCACCTGGGACAGATTTGAGCAAAAGCCCTTGTGTGTGTACTTGTACAGGTAGGTGGTACATCCTGCCAGCTTCCAGCAATGGGGGGTTTGCATGGGAACTAGAAGTCAGATGACCAGAAGTGATGTCATTCTGCAAGCTATGCCAGAAGTAACATTTTGGATATTATTTTGAGAAGTCTCTTAGTGAGACACAGTATTCTGTTTGGTACCTGACTAGCCAACATATTTCATCTTGCCTTGCTTAAGTAAGTTATTAGGGAATAGCATAATTCTCTTAGATTCAGCCAGGAATATAACGAAGCTTAGTTTAGATATTGCTTATTATTTGAGTCTGTCCTTCAATGTTATTTTAAATATTTCATGTGATTTTGAACTCTGATATCACTGTGAATAGATATTTGGTATTGTCTTGTTCTTTTATTTTTAAATATATTTAAACCTTTCATTGTGGCTGATCTTTGCAAAGATAGTTAAGTTTTGAGAGTATCTGCATTTGGTGACACTGTGTGGGCCACTCCTAACAGGCTTGCTCTTGGTTGAACTACCATTTGTACTAGTATTAATTTTACACAGTAAAATTGGACACCCTTTGTTAAGGGCTTTGAAGTAGCTGGTGGGGTGTTCTGGTGGCAGTGATAACTACCTTCTAGACTGGGAAAAGGGGGGCACAGCTAGCAAACATGTGCCAGCCTTTCCCAGGTTTGTGTGTGTGTGTAAATCAAATCTCAAAGACTTTGTGTGTCAGCTACTTAGGCAAGGACATGAAGCACTGGTTAGATACAATGTTGCAGGACTTTGCTTGCAACCCTGGCTAAGGACTCAACTCTATAGCTGTGCCAGTTGGGAATCTTGTTTGGGATCTGGAGAAAGAGAGGAAACCGTCCCCAGACTGACCGTGTTTCCCTGTGTGCTCTTAATGGAAACTGTGCTTGATGCAGAGCTGCATCTGGAGATACTGTATGTGCATCTGTTATCCACCTAGTGAACGTTCCCCACAGGTGCCAGTGGCGAAGATTGAGGCTCCTTGATTACTGGCCTAGAAGTAGGGCATCACAGAGGTAATGAGTGTGGATGACAGGTAGGGGAGGAGTCAGAGCCCATGATCCATACATTTAGAAGGTGCCAAGACTGGATCCTAGACCCAAACAGTGAACGAGACAAAAATGGACATCAGATCTAAATTTAAAGCAGATTTGTTTCTCAAGAAATCATCTCAAAGAAAACATCCCTCAGTTTCACAATTAGTCAGAATAAACTAAAGCTTGTCAACATAAAATTCTGAAAAAAAACCAAAGTTACAAAAGCATACACCTTTTCCCCTCATTCTTATCAATAATGTTCCCATCCTTGTCAGAAAAAGGATTGGAAGTAAGCAGATGTTTAGCTGCAGTAGGATTAAATAAAACTATATTTGCTGGGTTAGGTTTATTTACACATTTTACCTGCTTTTCTAGGTGCAGCAGGCTATCAGGAAAAAGTACAGTTGTCTACACTTACCATAAACGTAGATGTTAGAGTGTATTCACTGTTGCAGTCATCACATTTGGGTTATCTGCCTGCAGGTAGCCCTCAGTCGGCCTGAATACCAGAGTCTTGGGAGTTTTGCGTTGATTGCTGTCACCTCTTCCATGACATCAAGTCATCAGGGGTATAAAACATGCAGCAGATGCCATTACATCAGTTTTTCTTACCCCAGATGTCAGAAGCCCCCAAAATAGGAAGCTATTACTTGGTGTGGAACACCTCCAGTAAAAAGTAAATACCCCAGCCATAAAAGATGGCCATAAAGAGGATAGGTAGAAAGGATATGGAAAACCAGGGGGATGGAGGGAGGGAAACCAGAACTGCAACAGTGAATACACTTGAACATCTACATTTATGGTTAGTGTACACAACTGTACTATGTTCTTCGTGTTTCACTGTTGCAGTCATCACACTTGGGTTGATTCCCAAAGCTGAGGAAGGGTGGAGGCAGTCAAGAAGTGTTAGGGCTGGCAAACAGGCCCTGTAAGACTGCTGTAGCAAATCCAGCTCTGGATTTAGAAAAAATAGGTAAGTGGTAATGCTTGGTGAAGGTGTGTACAGAACTCCAGGTTACAGCTTCCAGGATGTCCCTGGTAGGGACTTCCCTGAGAAATGCTGTAGAGGTTGAAGTAGCTCTAGTGGAATGAGTTCTGATCCTCAGAGGGGTAGGTTTTCCATGGTGCTTGTAGCAGAAATGGATGCAGTGTACTATCCATTTGGAAATGGTTTGCTTTGAAATGGCCTTGCCCTCTGGCACCTGTAGCAAAGCTGACTAGCAGCTGTTCAGATTTTCTGAAAGGGTTAGTCCTGTCACAGTAGAACCTGAACTGTCTGTGCACATCCAAGGAGTGCAGGATCCTTTCCCCTTTATTCTGAGGATTAGGGGAAAAAGGTTGGCAAATGGATGTTTTGGTTTAAAGCCACACTGGATACCACCTTGGGCATAAAGGAAGGGTTAGTCTTGAGGGAAACCCTGTCAGCATGGAAAGTAATGAAGGCCTCCACCGCCATTAGTGCCTGTAACTCAGACACTCTTTTTGCTGAAGTAATAGCTAGAAGTAAGGCTATTTTCCAAGAGGAATTTTCACTCTGCTGAAGCAGCAGATCCAAAGGGAGGAAAGTGTGATCTTCTCCAGTACAAAGTTAAGGTCCCAGGTTGGGGTGGGAGCTCTCCTAGTGGGCCTAAAATTATTAGATCCTCTCAGGAACTGTTTGCTGAGAGGGTGAGAAAAGAAAGGAGGCTCAGTATTATAATGAGCTGAGATGGTAGAGGCATGAATCTTAATGGATGAGAAGGATAGGCCTCTGTGGAGCAGCTCTGCTAGGTAATTAAGGATTTGAGGTAAGTTGGGCACAGCTGCATCCTTTCCTTGAGATGGACTCCAAGAACAATATCTTTTCCACTTTTCAGCATAGGATTTCCTAGTATTAGGCCTTCTGGCCTCAAGGATGATGTCCAGCACCCGTTTGCTGAAGGATGCTGGTGGTGCATTTAGGGAATAAGCCAGGCTGCAAGGTTTAGGGTTTGCAGCTGTGGATGCAAAATCTGTCCCTCCTGCTGAGACAGCAGGGAAGGTGTGTGATGTAGGTGCCAGGGTGGCACTGCTATCAGACTGCATAGGAATACGTACCAGTGCTGGCGTGGCCAGTCTGGTGCAATAAGGATTTCCCTTGGCCTGTCCTGTTTGATCTTGAATAGTACTTTTGAGAGGAGGGGCAGAGGAGAAAAGGCATACATTGAGAGGTTTTACCATGTAAAGGATAGGGCGTCCACCTTCCAGGCTCTGCTGTGAGGGTTCCTGGTGCAAAATTTGCTCAATTGGTGGTTTTGGGAGGAAGCAAAAAGGTACATCTCTGGTGTTCCCCACCTCTGAGTTAGAAGTTTGAATGAGTTGGGAGTCCAGTTTCCACTCGTGAGGGTCCAGTAGATTTCTGCTTAAGTCGTCTGCAAGTGAATTTGCTTGCCTGGCAGGAACTGAACTTGTAGGTTTACTTGGATGCTCAAGGCTGTGTTCCACAGAGCCATGGCTAACCTGCAGAGTGGGTAAGAATGAGTTCCACCCTGCTTGTTTATGTACCACAACTGTGTTGTCTCTCTATCAGGAGCTGTCCTGGAAGGATAAGGTATTTGAAGACTGTCAGAGGATTCTGTACAGCTAGCATCTCCTTTTGATTGACATGCAGGGGAATTTGTTCTGGGCTCCATTTGCCTGCTATGTGAGCCCCCCATGCATAGTTTGATGCATCTGTTGTCAGGGTTTGGGCGGTGAGGGGTTGAGTGAAAGAGTCCTTTGTTGTGATTGCATGCCTCTGCCCACCAAAGGAACTCTGCCCTTAGACAAGGTATGATAGGAATCACTGTTTCCATGTCCTGAGAATGTTGACACCAGAGACTTTATAAGTACCATTGAAGTTTCCTCATATGCAGTCTTGTATTCGGAATTAGCAGAATGCATGAGGCCATGAACACTAGGGCTTGCAGTACTTTCCTTGCAGATAGCTGGGTTTTGTTGGCCATTAGTTTGAAATAGTTGGTCAAATGGACATGCTTTTCTGGAGTGAGGAATGCCATCTGGGAAGTTGTGTTCAAGCTTGCTCCCAGGAATACAATTTGTTGGCTGGGCACCAGTTGTGATTTCTTTTCATTGATGGTGTATCCCAGTGAAGTTAGAAGTCCTTTTACAAATGCCAGGTGCTGAAGTAGCAATTCCTGTCTCTCCGCCTGAATCAGGCAATCGTCCAAGTATGGGTAGATTTAAATATCTCTCTGCCTGCAGTATGCAATGGCTGGAGCCAGGCATTTTGTGAATAGTCTGGGTGCAGAAGATAAGCCAAAGGGAAGTGCAGAGAACTGATAGTGTATAGAGCCTGCCCTGAAATGTAGATATTTCCTGCAAGACTCCCTTGTGGGGATGTGCAGATAAGCTTCTTTTAAGTCTAGGGTGACTAACCCAGGCATCCTTGGCTAGCATAGGAAGAAGCTGTTACAGTGTAGGCATTTTGAATTTTGGGACCACCAGAAAGGTGTTGAGAATTGATATATCCAGGATACGGAGCCAAGAACCCTCTTTACTGGGGCACCAGGAAGTCTAGAGTAGAAAACCTGTCCCCTTTATTCTACTGGAACAGGTTGAATAGCCCTGATATGGAGAAGGGAAAGTACTTGCTTTTGAGCCTCTGCCCACTGCGTTGGAGGAATGTCTGGCAACCAGTTTGGAGTTGGCAGTAAGTGGAAGCAGAATCTGTATCCCTGGGATACAATGTTTAGAACCCATCGGTCCTGAGTAATGGACATCCAGTTTTTTGCAGGAAGGGTAAGTTTTCCTCCTAGGGATGCAAGTACTTGGGCATGGCTGGGAAGGATAATTGGAAAGTACAGTTGTGTACACTTACCATAAATGTAGATGTTAGAGTGTATTCACTGTTGCAGTCATTACATTTGGGTAATCTGCTTGCAGGTTGTCCTCAGTCGGCCTGATTAACAAAGTCTTGGGTCCTGCATTGGTTGCTGTCCCTTCTTCCATGACATGAGGTCATCAGGGGTATAAAATATGTAGCCAACGCCATTACATCAGTTTTTCTTGCCCCAGATGTCAGGTGTCCCCTTAATGGGAAGCAATTAAACAAAAGCACAAAAATATACCTCCAACAAAAAAGCAAATACACCAAAAAGGCTTTTAAGCATAGTAAAGGAAAGTAGAGGTATAGCCAAAAGAAGTTATGGGGCTGGAGGGAGGGCAACCAGGACTGCAACAGTGAATACACCCGAACATCTACATTTATGGCAAGTGCACACAACTGTACTATGTTCTTTGTGTTTCACTGTTGCAGTCATTACATTTGGGTAGATTCCCAAAGCTATGGTTGGGAGGAGGAGTTCAGATAACATTAGGGCCAACTATAAGGCCCTGCAATACTGCAGTGGCACAGCCAGCCCTGGATTTAGAGAAAATTGGCAAATGATAATGCTTGGTGAAAGTACGTACAGAACTCCAGGTAGCAGCTTCTAGGATGTCCCTGGTAGGGACGCCTCTGAGAAAGGCTGTAGAGGTAGATGCAGCCCTGGTGGAGTGAGGTCTGATCCCCTGGGGGATAGGTTTTCCATGCTGCTTATAGCAGAAATGAATGCAATGGCTTATCCATTTAGAAAAGGTTTGCTTTGAAATAGCCTTCTCCTCTACCCCTGCAGCAAATGCTACCAACAGTTGTTCAGATTTCCTTGGAAGCTTAGTCCTATCCAAGTAGAATTGAAGTTGTCTGTGCACATCTAAGGAATGCAGTATCTGTTCCCCTTTATTCTGTGGATTGGGAAAGAAGGTTGGCAAATGAATGGACTGATTAAGTGCCACACTGGATATCACTTTGGGCATGAAGGATGGATTAGGTCTGAGTGACACCCTGTCCGCATGAAAGATGATGAAAGGCTCTACTGCCATAAGGGCCTGTAATTTAGATACCCTTCTAGCTGAAGTGACTGCTAAAAGGAAAGCAGTGTTCCAAGAAAGAAATTTTAAGTCTGCAGTAGCAGCTGGCTCGAAAGGAGGTAGAGTAAGTTTCTCCAAGACAAAGTTAAGGTCCCAGGCTGGGGTTGGAGCTCTCCAGGATGGTCTCAAAATTTTGGCCCCTCTGAGGAACTGCTTGAGCAGTGGATGAGAGAAGAGGGGAGGTTGTGTGTTATAATGAGCTGAAATGGCCGATACGTGGATTTTAATGGAGGAAAAAGACAGGCACTTGTGAAGCATCTCAGTTAAGTATTGTAAAATCTGAGGTAAATTGGGCGCTGCTGTGCTCATCCCTTGAGATTGGTTTCAGGCACAGAATCTTTTCCATTTTACAGCATAAGATTTTCTAGTACTAGGACTCCTTGCCTCTAAAATGATATCCATCACAGGTTTGCTGAGGGATTGTAAAGGAGAGATTAAGTAATTAGCCAGGCTGCAAGGCTCAGTGTTGGTAGCTGAGGGTGCAGAATCTGGCTCTCCTGCTGAGACAGCAGGGAAGGAGTCTGAGGCATGTGCCAAGGAGATAACCGTGACACACTGCGCAGGAGGGGATACCAGTGTTGGCACAGCCAGTCTGGAGCAATCAAATCCATCCTTGGTTTGTCCTGTTTGACTTTTAGTAGTACTTTGGAGAGCAGAGGCAGAGGGGGAAGGCATAGACTGATAGGTTTTTCCAGCTGAAGGACACAGCATCCACTTTCCAGGCTTGTTTGTGGGGAGTCCTTGTGCAAAATTTGTCCAATTGGTAGTTCTGGGGAGAGGCAAACAGGTCTACATCTGGGCCTCCCCCATTTGCTTGTCAACATGTTGAAAATACTTGGTTCCAGTTTCCACTTGTGTGGGTCCATGAGGTTTCTGCTTAGTCCGTCTGCCAGTGTATTTAATTTTCCTGGCAGGAATTGAGCTTGTAGGTGCACTTTGTAGCTCAAGGCTGTGTTCCACAATGACATGGCTAGTCTGCAGAGGGGGTAAGAATGTGTACCCCCCCTGCTTATGTACCACGTAACAGTGGTGTTGTCAGTCTTTACCATTAGTTGCCCTGGAATAATGTGGTCCTTGAAGGCTGTCAGAGCATTCTGTACAGCTAACATTTCTCTTTGATTGATAGGTAGGTGCATTTGACTTGGGTTCCATTTGCTCTGAATGCACTTCCCTGCCAGGTGAGCCCCCCATGCATAGTCTGATGCATCTGTTAGGGTATGGGCAGCAGGGGGTGGTGTGAAAGGTAGTCCCTTGTTTTGGTGGCAGGCCTCTGCCCACCAAAGGAACTCTAGGCATAGGCAAGGTATGATAAGAATCATTTCTAGGTTTTGAGAAGGTTGACACCATAGACTTTTTAGATACCACTGTAGTTTCCTCATATGCAGTCTTGCATATGGAATTAGAAGAATGCATGAGGCCATGAACCCTAAGACTTGCAGTATTTGTCTTGCAGATAGCATGGTTTTTGTGGCCATTTGTTTGAAGAAGGTTGTCAAATGAATTCCTTTCTCTGGCATGAGGTAAGCCATCTGGGAAGTTGTATTCAAGCTTGCCCCCAGGAATATAATTTGTTGAAAGGGTACCAGTTGTGATTTCTTTTTGTGTATGGTGTATATCCCAGAGAAATTAGAACCCTTTTCACAAAGGCCAGATAATTCAAAAGTATGTCCTGGCTTTCTACCTGAATTTGACAATCGTCCAGGTATGGGTATATTTGAATATTTCTGTCTGCAAAATGCAATAACTGGAGCTAGGCACTGTGAATACCCTGGGCGCAGTAGATAAGCCAAAGGGCAGTGCATAGAACTAATAGTGCGTGTAGCCTGCTTTGAAGCATAGGTATGTTCTGCAAGATACCCCGATTGGGATGTGCAGGTATGCTTCTTTTAAATATAGTGTTGCCAACCAGGCATCTTTGCCTAGTATAGGAAGTAATTGAAGAGTCAGCATCTTGAATTTTGGAATCTCAAAAAAGGTTTTTAGAGTAGACAGGTTCAGGATAGGACGCCATGAATTGTCTTTCCTGAGTACCAGGAAAAGTCTCTAGTAGAAATCTTGTCCCTTTTCCTCTTCTGGTACCAGTTGAATAGCCACCATGCTTAAGAGAGAAAGTACTTGTTTTTGTGCCTCTGCCCACTGATTTGGGGGTAGGTCCAGCCATCCACTTGGTGTTGGCAAAGTGTGGAAGTGAAATCTGTATCCCTGGGACACTATTTAAAACCCATTTGTCCTGGGTAATGAGTTCCCAAGAACAATCTTTCCCCCCAAAGGGGCAGTCAGATAAGTGCTTGGAAATTTTAAAAGGAAGTTATTGAGACAGTTTACCATGGGGGGAGTCTTATTATTCCCAGACTTGGAAGTGGAGGCCCCCCACTGCTTAGTTCTGAGAGTCCACTGGGACTGAAACCTGAGTTGTTGCTGTGTCTGGGTTTGGCTTGAGAAGACCTGGAAGGGGCTGGAAAGGACCAATTTTGAGAGTGCCAGTGCCTACTAAAGCTAGGTGGCTGAACTTGGTTCATAGGTTGGTACTAGGCTATCAGCCCTAGGGCCTATACAAGCCTAGCCATAACAATTCCCTGGCTATTTCTTCCCACATTATTTACTTTCCTGGACCCCTGTCTAGCAGGACGACTGACGTGATCCCTGGGGTGAATTTCCTTTCTCCCATCCAAACGTCAAGGTTCCTCTTGAAGAGGTCCAAAGAGGCACTCTGCTTGACATGTATGGGCAATCTATTCCAGAGTCTGGGGAGTCTCTGGGTCAGGAACCTATCCCTCCAGCATGTTTTGTTTATTGTGATGACAAGGTTTAGATCCCTGGAGCGTGTAGCTCTGAGGGATTGGGATTTCTATGTAGCATGTCCAACAGCTCTGGGTTTGACATGGCCTTGTATGTTAAGCAGAGATCGCCTCTGAGTAGACGATATGCGACAGAGTATAGCTGGAGTTTTTTAAGGCGGTCAGCGTAGGGCATCTGCTTTAGGCCTGTGATTCTTTTAGTGAGGTATTTCTGAGGCCTTTCCAGTTGTTGCAGATGTCTTGAGAGGTACATACCAAATGGGGCGTTGTATTCTATAATGGGTCTAATGAGGGATGAGTACAGTGGGACAATGACCTCCTTTTTCTGGATGAAAAGCCCTTCCTGATGAGGTGTGCCACATAGAAGGATTTCCTGACTGTTGTGGCGATGTGGTTATCGAAGGTGAGACCACTGTCCACCTGTGTCCCTAAGTCTCTTATCACACTTTCTGTGTTTAGTGTACTGCCACCTATATGGTAATTCATGGATACATGTTTTTTCCCAAAGGGGATAACAATACATTTCTTGGCATTGAGCTTGAGCCCATGGCTCTGGCACAAAGCATCTGTTTCTGTAAGGCCCTTTGTATCCACATCATTTGGGGATTCAATAATGGCTCCCAGTTTGCAGTCATCTGCAAACTTTGTTAGCCAGAGTCCCTTAGTGTTGACCTGTACTTCAGAGAAGTAGATGCTAAACAAGAGCGGCCCCAGGACTGAACCCTGAGGTACTCCACTTGTCACTTGTCTGGAGCTGGATTTGGAGTCGGCTACTTTTACAGTGTGGGTTCTATCAGTAAGCCATTTAGCAACCCATTGGGTGGCATAGGGATTAATACCCAACTTAGTAAGTTTATCTATGATTCCAGAGTGGGGGATGGTGTCAAAGGCCTTGGAAAGGTCTAGATAGGCTGTGTGGACCACCTTACCCTTGTCCATGGCTCTGGAGACTGATTCAAAGAAGTCAATCAGGTTCAGGAGACAAGATCGGCCCTTCACAAACCCAAACTGGGTGGGGTCCAGTGTTTGAAGGTTGCCAACATCTTTGTTTATAAGTTCCATGATAATACGCTCCATGGCCTTGCAGATAAGGCTTGTCAGACTGATGGGACGGTAGTTTCCGGGATCCAAGGTGGATCCCCCTTGTGGATTGGGATAACTGTAGCTCTATGCCACTCAGTGGGCACGAAACCTGAGGTGAGGCTATGATTAAACATGACACTTAGGTGAGGTGCCAGTTCATATTGTAGTTCATGTAGTACACAGCCCGGGATGTCATCTGGTCCCATGGATGCTGTATTCTTGGCTTTAGAGAGTGCATTTTGTACCTGTGTGGCCATTATTACTGGAATTTGGCAATCTTCCAGTATTGAGATGGGCCATTTAGGGGGTGAGAGGGGGGTGAAGTTGGCACTGAATTGATCTGCCAGGATATTGGCAATATCCTTTGGATCAGTATATTTATTGCCAGTTTGCATAGATTTAGCTTTATCTTCCAGCTTTTTAAGAACTTCTTCAGCCTTGTTGCCAAACAGGCGGTCTGATTTAAAGGAGCATCCAACAATTTAGCTTTAACATGATCAGGCAAAGATTGCTCCTTAAGCCAGGCATGCCTTCTGAGCACAGACCCAGTAACAGCAGCCCTGCAAGAGGCCTCGAATGAATCAAAACCACATTGCAAAGTATGTTTTCCAACTTGTTTGGCAGAATGCATTAAATCCTGTAATTCTTTATTTTCCACACAGTCAGGAATCAACATAATTTTCTGTTTAAGCAGTCCAATAAAATGTTGCTGATATTTTAACATATGAAACTGGCAGTTTAAAGCCCTAATGGCCAAGGTTGCAGAAGTGTAAACCTTCTTACCCCCATCTATCCAGTGCCCTGGAGTCTCTATCAGAAGGGGTAGGATTTTTAGCAGTAGAAGCCTTAATGCCCTTGGGCCCCTGTGAAATAATCTCTGGATCTGCAATAGGATTTTTGAAAAGGAACTTGTGGGACTCAGGGACCCTGTAGTATCTGTCAGATTTTCTGGGAGCAGGAGGCAGGGAATGAGGGGCCAAACTAGATTCCGAGAAAGCATCAACAATGTCCAGTACAGGAGGAATAGCTAAAGGCCTATATGCTGAGGTAGGATAAGGAAATCCCTAAGCCTCTTTTTTGAATCAGAGCAATCCTGGCTTTCCCAGTGGAAATGCTCCCTTAGAGAATGTAAGGTTTCCCCAAAAGAAAAATCTTCAGGAGGGGAAGCAGAGGGAACAGTCCTCTGCATCAGAATCCTCATAAGTAGGTAAGGACAAATCCAGGTCATCAGAAGAGTCAGAAAAAAACAGAATCCTGATCAGAAGATACATAATCAACCTCAGTCCTAGGCCTCTTAGAAGGGGGGGGGGGTTGGCTACCCCTGATTACAGTTATTAGATCTTCAGGCATTCTTATCATTTGTTTTTTAGGCATAGTGGCCTGAGCATCGTTTTTTTAGATATGGATCGAGATTTCGGCCTAAGTAATGAAGGAGGCGTCGATTTAATATGCAAGTCCATAGGCCTGAATACACCCTTAGAAGCCAGTGCCTGCACAGCGGCTCCGGACCCATCCAAGGTAGAGACATCCGTGGGTTCCATAGTTGAAGCATCTCACAGCATACCGGACTCCGAATGAGTCTTAGTAGAGGCCTGCGAATGAGAAGTAGCAGGTATCAGGGGCTGCGAAAGCACCTCACTGAGTACCGGCAAACTGGCGACTGGCTTAGGAGAAGCGTTGTCAGCAGTTTTGGACCTCTGCAGCATGTCTCTGTCTTTATCTTTGCGTTTTTTCAGAATCCCGGTAGTCAGATGGCTAACCAATGACATTTCTGGATAATTAAACCAAGAACCGAAATATTTAGAGGCAAAAATATACTAACGGCGGATAGTGCACCGATTAAATAAAGCACAAAACCGACAAGATACGTCGTGGTCAGGGCCTAGGCAAGGAATTCAGTACAAATAAAAATCTTTATGAGGTATTTGCTTTCCACAGGTAATGCAATTATTAACTTTTACTGACAATAAAAAGGGGTACTTAGCTTTAGTTGAAGACTTCAATTCTGAAACTCGAAAACGAAAATTTCAGGAGTCGGCCGACTGGCACTTGTGAACTGCTTCTGCTTCAGGCACCGTACGGCAAGAAAGACTGATGTAATGGCATTGGCTGCATGTTCTATACCCCTGACGTTATGGAAGAAGGGACAGCAACCGACGCAGGACCCAAGACTTTGTTAATCAAGCAGAATAAGGGCAACCTGCAAGCAGATTACCCAAATGTAATGACTGCAACAGTGAAACATGAAGAACATAACTCCATTGTTTAGATCTCTGCATACCATGAGACTAGTCTTGGTGGTCTGTTTCCCCTGGGCTTGGACTGAAAAGGCCTGAGAGGGACTGGAAAGGACCAGTTTTTTGAAGGCCAATGCCTACTGAATCTAGGTGGCTGCAACTGTAAGAAATCTGACGGTTTGCATACATTTAGCTTTTTCTTCCATCTTAAAAACTTATTCTGCCTTTGCGCCAAGCAAATGCTCCTGATGTAATGGAGCATCTAGTAATTTTGCTTTGACATGGTCACGCAAGACTTGTTCCTTTAGCCAGGCATGCCTTCTTAGTACGGACCCAGTGGCAACAGCCCTGCAAGATGCTTCTAAGGCATCAAAACCACACTGCAAAGTATGTTTGCTAACTTGGTTTGCAGAATGCATTTAACTCTTGTAAATCTTTTTCTGCATAATCTGGAAGTAACATCATTTTTGTTTAATTAGTTCCATAATATGTTGCTGGTACTTCAACATGTGAAACTGGCAATTCAAAGCCTTGATGACAAGAGTTGCAGAGGTATATACCTTCTTACCCCATCTTTCTAAAGCTCTAGAATCCCTGTCTGAAGGGGTAGGGTTTTTGGCTGTAGGAGCCTTAATGCCTTTAGGTCCCTGGGAAATGCTCTCTGGATCTGCAGTAGGATTCTTAAGAGAAATCTGCTAGAGTCAGGTACTCTGTAGTACCTGTCAGGTTTTCTAGGAGCTGGTGTAAGGTGTCAGGAGTAAGAATGGACTCCAAGAAGACATCTACAATATACAGGACATGGGGTATAGCTAGAGGCCTGGGCTGAGGCAAATCTAAAAATGCCCTGAATCTCTTTTTGGACTGAGGATAGTCCTGGCATTCCCAGAGGGAATGCTCTCTTAAGGTATGCAAGGTTTCACCAAAAGAAAAATCCTCTGGAGGGGAGGCAGAGGAAATGGATTCCTCTGCATGAGTCCTCATAGGTAGATAAGGGTATGTCCTGGTAATCAGAAGGGTCAGAGTCATCAGACTCCTGATCTGTAGAATCATAAGGAAATTCAATTCTTTGTCATTTAGCAGGGTAATAACGTCTTCAGCCATTCTAAGCATTTGTTTTTGTGGCATGGGAGTTTGAGCATGCGCTTTGGATGCCAGTTTTCTAGGCGTAGTGTGAACTCTGGGCCTGAGAAACTCGGTAGTTTTATTTGGAAATTAAGTTGTTAGTTTAATATGAATATCAGTAGGTCGGAATTCACACTCAGAAGCTGGTGCCTGCACAGCGGCTCCAGATCCATCCAAGGTAGAGACATCCACAGGTTCCATAGTCAAAGAAGCATCTCACGGAATACTGGACTCCAAACAGGTCTCAGCAGAGGCCTGAAAATCTGTTGAAGCGGGCATCAGGGGCTGCAAAGGCACCTCACTGAATACCGGCAGACTGGCGACTAGCTTAGTGGAAGTGTCGTCGGCAGTTTTTGATCTATGCGGTCTGTCTTTGCACTTCTTTGGAAGATCGGTAGTCCGATAGCTTACTGAAGCCATTTTGGAATACAGAGAACGAGAGCAAAAGAATTTAGCTACAAACAGCCCGACGATGATTGGTTCGGGCGTTAAACAAGGCATAAAACCAACAGGGAGGAACGTCGTGGTCTGGGCCTAAACAGATAACGCAGTAAAAATTAAAGTCTCTGTGAGGCATTTCCTTTCCACAGGCAAGACAATTGTAATTTTTTCTGACATCTGTTGGAGCTTTAGAAGAATTCAGGTCTGAAACTCGAAAAAACAAAAATTTCGGGTAGCGGCCGACTGGCACTTGCAAACCGCTTCTGCTTCGGGCTCCTTCTCAACAAGAAAGACTGATGTAATAGCGCTGGCTGTATGTTTTATACCCCTGACGACCTGTCACGGAAGAGGTGACAGCAACTGATGCAGAAATCCCAAGACACTGGTATTCGGGCCGACTGAGGGCTACCTGCAGGCAGATAACCCAAGTGTGATGATTGCAACAGTGAAACATGAACATCTGCAGGCAGTGATACACATCCTCCAGAAATGACTGAAATGGGGAAATCTGTGAAGAGTCCGGAAATTCCTTCTGCAACAGCTCATAGCATTTTCTGAGGGACTGAGAAAATTCAGTGTTCTCCCACTGATTAGCACTGGCACATTCTGGAAACAGTCTCAGAGAAAGAGAAATCACCACAGGGAGAATCAGAAACTGAGCTCTCCTCACAGTCTGGAGCCAGAAAACTGAGGGGGAAACACTGCATCTGTCCCCTTCACATTCTTTTCTAGATTCAGAACCTGGAATCTCTTCAGAAAAAGTGGTATCCCTTCTTGCTTTTATCAGAAACTACCTTATAAGGAGGTTCAATAGTCTGAATTTAACCCTGAGTCAGAACCCAGTAAATTACACCTGTCTGAAGAAATTTGATGAGTAGTAGATACAAGTTTTTGCTTGCGGTTTCTTTTTGAAATGAAAAATGGGGCCAAGTATTAATGGTGGTAGCAGCTTCCCTAGGGGTGTGGACAACATTCTAACTAAACAGGGAACCCTTCCCTGTTCCCTCTCCTAGACCAAGAGTGGCTCTCCCCTGCCCACAAAAGGACATGGCCAAATGCTGGTCCATAGTGGCTGTAGATGCCACACCAGAGGGAACCAGGGTAAAAGATACGTGGTCTGACGAACAAGCAAAAGCTGTTTGCTTACATTTTTTTTTTGTAGCTGGAAAGACTGATCAGGGGATCGGAGTTTGTTTCATGGTCAAGCCAAAAATGTGCCTCTTTCCTGGGGAAAACAAGCAGCAAAGCAAAAAAAAAAAAGCAAAAATTGAGTCTTTAAAATTCATTTTTCCCCACAAACAGTATGAAACGTAACTTTTTCCACAATGTTTTTTTCAGTTACTGCAAACAACTTTTAAACTGACAGGAAAAAAGTGGGCTCTCATTTAAAAATATTGTTAGCTTGTGACTGCCCATTAACACACAAACTCCTAGCTTAAAATGACTTTCCTAAACAAGAGAATACGATAAAACAATTGTTAATGTGGAAGGGTTTCCCCCCAAAGGGAACTTATCTGCAAAGCAAAGGTGCAAAAGCTGACAAACCTCGAAAGCCCAGAGAAGAATACTCTCCAATGGTAAAAAAGTTCTGGAGGGCTTGGGGCCCAAACCTGGACACACAAAAGGCACCTTGAAGCTTTGGAAGCTGACCGGCTGTTACATCTTTGACAGGATACGAGTCGTATAACTAAGGCTATTACAGCAGTGATCAAAATGATCATGGACGGGAATGCAGTAATGGCCTAATTGGATTTAAGGCCTTGAGCATATTTCCTCCACATGCTGGATCAACATAATGAAGTGTTGAATGATACTGGTGCAGTGGATGTATGCTTGGCTAATACAAAAATTCAGAAGTGATGTGTTCTGAAGGTCAATTTGTAGATTAAGAATAGTGTAAAAATCTTACCATAATGATATATGTCCTTTTCTTCTCTGTTGCAGTATTCATAACATGAGGGAGAATACCAAAGCTCATGAAGTAAGGGAGGAGGGAGTAGCAGAGGAGCTTTCCAGGAAGCCCTGCAGATTGGCTCTGGCAAACCCTGCTCTAGACTTAGAAATTACATCTAATTTATAGGATTTGATGAAGATTTGGACAGATTCATGGGGCTCCTCCATAACTGAGTTAGTGTCCAATCCCTTGAAAAAGACCTCAGATGAGGCAACAGTACTGGTGGAATGAGCCCTAATAGGGGAATGGACAGTCTTACCATGGTGAGTGTAGAAGAAGGAAATATTTTTGGAAATCCAGCAGGAAATAGTCTGCCTGGACACAGCCTGCCCCAGAGCCCTGGGGTGGTAGGAAGGAAGCTGATCTGACTTTCTAACAGCCTTGGTCTTAATCAAGTAAAATCTAAGTTGCCTGTGGACATCTAAATTTGGAAGACCCTTTCACTAGAGTTCTGTGGAGAAGGGAAATAGGTAGGTAAGTGTATGGATTTAGAGACAGGTTACTGACTACCTTAGGCATGAGGGGGTTGTATGCAGGAAATCCTGTCTTTGTAGAAGACCAAAAAGGGTCGAGATACCATAAGGGCTTGTAGCTTGGACACCCATCTGGCTGAAGTTAAGGCTAGGAGTAAGTTTTCCATGAACAGTACTGAAAAGAAGCTGAGGCAGCTGGGTTGAAGGGTGGGACAGTCAGCTTTTCCAAAACAAAGTTAAGGTCCCAGGAAGGCGGAACAGGTTTCCTGGTAGGCCTAATGTGTAAGGCACCTTTAAGAAATTGTTTTGCCTCAAATTTGCTAGCTAAGGGGGGAGAGAGACAGATAGGCACACATGGCTGATATGAGCTTTTACTTAACAGTACGCTAAACCAGCGCTGAGCAATTCACACAAATAAGTCAAAACCAGAGGAATTTCCACCATTAATGGGTCCTGCTTTCATTTCAGACACCAGATTGGAAATCTCTTCCATTTTGCCAAGTAACATTTTCTAGTATTTGGTTTCCTGGCCTCCTGCAGGACTGTCAGGGCATCCTCAGACAATAGATGTCTGAAAAGGATTAGTACCCTATCCACTGGTGAGATCAGATCACTCAAGCCGCTGAATCACTTACAAATGCCTCTACCAGCACACCTGCAGGACTGCATGATAAGGCAATCCCAAGCAAAACAAAGACTCTTCCAGTCTGGTGGACCCCAGCCATAAACAAACTCTACAACAAAAGGAGGAAGCTACTACAAGATAGAGGCAAAATCCTAAAGGTAAGACACCCTTGATCACTATAAGTAAAAACTAAGAGCTCTCATAAAAATCATCCAAAGCAAATTTTGAGAGAAAAATAGCTAAAGACTCAAAAGACAATCATAAGGCCAGAAACCTGGGAGGAAACTCCCAGATATGCTCAGAACTAGTTCAAAATGATGTGAAGATTACTGATCCTACAGACATTGCCAACATACTGGCTGACAGGTTCAGTGCAAACTGAGATATCTATACCAGCGATTGCAGCCCCCAAACATCTCCGAGAACTGCTCTCTCCAAAGCAAAAACACAGCATCCATGGGACCTGATGGTGTAGGAATTAAACCCACAGCTAGGACAGCTGTTTAATCATAGTCTTACCCTGCTAGGACAGCTGTTTAATCATAGTCTTACCTCAATTGTGGTCCCACTTCACAAAGGCGGTGCACCGAATCTGCAAAGCCATGGAGAGGATCATAATGGACCTCATAAATAAGACATATTTGGATCCATCCCAGAGATCATGCCTTCTAAACTTGGTTGACTTTTTCAAACAGTCACCAAAGCCATTGATGAGGGAAAGGCAGTCCATACAGCCTACCTCGATCCTGGCGGCCTTTCGAACAATATACACACCCGGTATCATAAAAAAAACTCATCAGCTTAAATGTTAACCCATACATCACAAGATCCCATAGGGTCAGAGTTGGTCAGACTCAAAGCCTGTCACAAGTGGTGTACCACAGGGCTCAGTCCTGGGCCCACTCTTGTTTGGCATCTACTTAGTTTGCAGATGACTGCAAACTACATCTGACACAGATATCCGAAAAACAAGGTTACCCCCTGCTACCAAATAGGTGGCACACACTGAGCACAGAAGAATATATCAGGGACCTGGGGACCCAGGTTGTAGAGTAGTAGATCTGTCATATGTAGCTAAAGTAGTTAGGAGAAGACCTCTACATTGCCCAATCTTATATCAAAGGGATTCTCATCTAGATCAAGGGAGGTCATAGTCTCCCCTCCATCATCATCATCATCATCATACCAATGATGATTACAATGCCCCCATGTGGAATGTATCTGACCCGACACAGCTGTGTTCAAGAGAAATCTTGACCAATGGATGGGAGAGATCGCATATACCCCCATTACCCCAGTCACACTGCTCAACAGAGGCACAGCAAAAAAAATAATAATGTATAGTTACCCACAAGATCAACTGAAGAATTGCCAAGTGGGGATGAATGAGGCTCCCTTTGCCTTGTATGAGGAGGTCCACTCTGAGGCAACTTGTGGTGATTGCCCTTGGCTAAATACAGGAGGAGAGGGAACCAGTGTTGTCTTGGTCAAAAGGGAGTCACCAGCAAGATTTTGGTTTGTCCAACTGAATTTTGGACAGGACCTTTGGTACGAGGGGAAGGGGAGGGAATGTAGAAAGAAACATCCCCGTCCAAGAGAAAGTGCCTCCACTTTCCAGACCAGAGGATGGAGCTCTCCAGCAAAAAACTGTGTAAGTTGTCTGCTCATGGGGGAGGCAAAAAGGTCTGGTTGAAGAGTACCCTAATGGTGGACAATGTCTAGAAATACATTCCTTTGAAGCATCCATTCATGTGATGGTGTTTGGGACCTGCTCAGGTAATCTGCCATACAGTTTTGAGAGGATGGGATGTACACTGCCTGAAGGGTTACCTGGAATTTTACTGCCAGCTCCCAAGCCTGAAGAGCCAGTCTTCATAAAAGATGGGATTTATCTCCCCCCA
Organism: Protopterus annectens; assembly: GCF_019279795.1. Lineage (NCBI taxonomy): Eukaryota > Metazoa > Chordata > Ceratodontiformes > Protopteridae > Protopterus > Protopterus annectens. The sequence continues at coordinate 1,030,544,188 of NC_056735.1, read as the reverse complement.
CCCCATATTTTCACATACCAGAAGACTGTCATGTTGTCTGTGAACAGCTTCAGAAATCCTGGCTGAAATAAGGGGCGGAAAGTCTGCATGACCAACAGCAGTGCTCTCATCTCCCTTACATTGATGTGTTCCTTTAACTAAGAGGGAGAACAAATCCCCCCTGTACTTTCAGGTGGCCAAAGGCTGCTCCCCGACCTATGTCTGAGATGTCTTTGCAGACCTCTTGGTGAGGAGCAGGAGGGGTGTAAGGGTAGAGCCCTGGGTTGAAGGACATGGTGTATCCACCTCTGAAGTTCCTTCTTCAGATAGGGGATGAGGGGTATGGTGAATTCTAAGGGGTGCTGGTGTTGCATCCAAGATACCATTGCCATCTTCTCATGTGGAGTTTGGCTAAGGGGAGCATGGGAATGGTGGATGCTATGAGGCCCAAGACCCTGAGGAACTCTCTGGCTGTAATGTGGTAAAGCAGTAGAATACTTTGGAAGTAACAGATGATGTCCTGTACCTTTTGTGGGGGGGGAAGAGAAATCCTCATAAGATTTGCTTGTATCCTGCAACACAGGAAAATTTGGTCCTGTGAAGGGGTGAGAAAAAGAAGTTATGTACCTACCATAACGTTCTATATTAGTTGTCTTCATCTCGCTTTCTTTCTTGCTGGTTGGGATTAGAGCCAATCCTCAGCTCCAACTCGGCCATCTTCTATAGCTCGAGAGCTGTTTACTGGCTCGAGGCTACCCCTTATCCCATAATGCCTAGCGATAGCTACCCAGATCTCATTTGAAATAGCTAACTCCAGACATAAGAGAATAAACCAGTCAAAAGGACTGGTTTGACTTATACCTCTCATATTCTCTAAATCAATAGAGGAAAACAAAAAGAACACTCAGCCAGTGAAAAAGGAACTCCTCTTGGTCCACTATGACAGGGGGATGGAGGGTGGGGACACAAGAAGGAAGGCGAGATGAAGACAACTAACATGGACCGTTATGTTAAGTTGTCTATCTTGCCTTCATTCTTGCTGGTTGGGACAGCGTCCCTATCACCTAACATACTGGGTGGCTCATTGGAACAGACTCTTCAGAACAGTGGAACCAAAGTCACCTCTGCTCCGGGAGACCATATCCAGCTTGTAATGAGAAATAAAGGTATAACGGTTTGCCCACGTGGCAGCTGCACAGATAGACTCCATGGGCAACCTAGACTGAAAGGCAACAGAGGTGGCCAAGGCCCTAGTAGAATGACCTTTCGGTTTAAAAGGCAACTCTCTGTTCCTTAACTGATAAATAAAAGTAATAGTGTGGGACAACCATCGAGATAAGGTCACCTTGGAAACTGGGAGACCTTGTTTGTTTATGGCATAAGAAAGGAATAATTGGTCTATTTCTTTAGTTTTATGCAGGTAAAAATGCAATTGTCTATGAACGTCCAATTGGTGGAGTTTGTATTCTGCCTTGTTGCTATGATTTGGGAAGAACACAGGAAGATCTATAGATTGGTTTAAATTATTTTCTGAGCAGACTTTAGGAAGAAATGAAGGATTAGTCCTCAGAGCAACTCTGACCTTATGAAACACCAGGTAGGAGGACGAACACACAGTGCCTGAAGTTCTGATACATGCCTAGCTGAAGTGATAGCTACCAGAAAGAGTGTCTTCCAAGATAGAAACTTGATGGAGCAGGATGCTGCTGGTTCAAAAGGGGGCAGAATTAAGGAAGTTAGGACTAAATTAAGGTCCCAAGGAGGAGGGGGATCTCTCACTGGAGGCCTAAGAGATGTCCCTCTCAAAAAAGCTTTACAGAGCTTATGAGAGAATGTTAGAATTTTACAACCCAACATGAAAATTAGAAATGGCCGCTAATTGTACCCTAATCGTAGCGGACCTGGAGTGAAACAGTTGTGCTAGGAATTCCAGAATTTCGTGGACTGGGGCTGAGAAGGGATCCACATTCCCAGCCTCTGCCCAACAAGAAAAACGTTTCCATTTGCTAGCATACGTTTTCCTCGTTGTAGACTTATGAGAGGAAACGATAATCTCAGAGACTGCTGGGGAAATGCTAGGAAGCCTGGCTAAGGTTGGAAGTGGAGCAACTAAGCTGTAAGCTGGAGAGTTTAGAGGGACTGATGCAACCCGCCTGACTGATGAACCAGGAGGTCTGGAATTGGGTCCAGAGTCCAGGGCTGATCGAGACGGTAATGCTGCAGGAACGGGAACCAAATCTGTTGAGGTCAGTAGGGGGGCAATGAGGATCATTTTGCAACCCAACGATATTGCTTTCTGTATGAGTTTCGGTATCAGGGGAAATGGAGGAAAGGCATAAAGAAGTCCCTGAGGCCAATCGTGGACTACATAGTCTCTGGCAAAAAGATTGCAGCAAGGCTGTCCCCATTTGCAGAAAATAAGATTCACAACTTCCTGATTCATAGACCACTTGTGAGGCATGAGGATAGCTCTGCTGAGCCTGTCCGCTATGACACTGGACCTCCCAGGGATGTGCGTTGCAATCAGAAAACGTTGGGAAGAAATCGCCCACTGCCAGAGTCTGAGTGCTTCTCGACACAGGGGGTAGGATCTGGTTCCGCCCTGCTTGTTGATGTGCCACACCACTGACATGTTGTCTGTTTGAATTGCAATGGTCCCGGAAGGAACAGAGTCTTGAAGAGCTTGCAACGCTAGCAGCACGGCTCTCATTTCTAGGACATTTATGTGCAGATGGTACTCGTAAGGTTGCCAAGTGCCTTGGACTGTCCTGCCCAGATAATGCCCCCCCCCACCCTATCAGGGAGGCATCTGTTGTCATTGTGGCTACTGGAGGGGGTTGTATGAAAGGTCTGCCCTGAGTAACTAGTGGGAGACCATCCACCAAGAAAGGTGTCTTTTGCATGCCTCCGTGATCAGGATCATGCAAGTCATGGGTAGCTCTTGGAAAGACCACTGCGTGAACAGAAGCCACTGAAGAATTCTCATGTGAAAGCGCGCTAGTGGGATTAGAAGAATGGCAGCTGCCATGGAGCCCAGAGTTTGAAGGACGTACCTGACTTGGATCCTTTTGCTCCGCATTAGAATTTGTACTTGCTGACACCCTTTCTAGTGGTAGCCTTGCGAACATATCCCTTGTGTCTAAAGTCTGCTCCTATGTAAGTGATAGTTTGACAGGGCAACAAGGCAGATTTTTCGAAATTTATTGTAATGCCTAGCTGGGTGCAGATTGAGATTGTATAATCCCGCACTTGTAGGAGTTGATGCCTGGTGGTAGCAGTGAGGAGCCAGTCATCTAGATATGGAAACACTTGGAATCCTTGATGTCTCAGGTGAGCCGTGACCACTGCCATACATTTGAACACCCTGGGGGCTGTGGTGAGACCAAAGAGCAGATCTCTGAACTGGTAATGTCTGGCCCCCACTCGGAAGCGAAGATATATCCTGGAGCACCTGTCCATCTTGATATGGTAATACACGTCCTGAAGATCTATCGAGCACATCCAATTGCCCTGACCCAGAAAGGGTAGAATGGACTATAGCGTGACCATCCGAAACTTTGTTCTTTGAACAGACCTGTTTAGTCTGCTGAGATCCAGAATCTGTCTCCAGTCCCCTGTCTTTTTTGGTACCAAAAAGAACCTTGAGTAAGTTCCGGATCCGTGCTGGTCTGCGGGGACTTCCTGGATGGCTCTTTTTTCTAGCAGTTTTGAAACTTCTATTACTGCTTGTTCCTTCAGATTGGGCCGAACATCTGGAAGGATTTTCTTTGACGGTAAGGGTGTTTGATGGAAGGGAATTTTGTAACCTCTGGATATAATGGACCGCACCCATCTGTCTTGTGTTAAATTTTGCCAGGCTTTTGGGTACAGTGAAAGTCTTCCCCCGACTGCCTCCAGAGGTGAACAGCTGGACAACCCTTCAGGGATGCTGGAAGGGCTTATCAGAGAAAGATTCTCTGTTGCCCTGGTTCTGTGGACCCCCTCTGCCACAAGGGTGGCGTCTATTGTTATTGTTTCCCCCCCTGTCTCTGGAGGAATAATCACTACGCGTGTCACGCAAGACTCCCTGAGATTTATGGAACCACATCTTCTGACCTTTGGGGTAAGGTCCGGAGGGAGTGGAAAAACGGACTCCCACGGCAGAGAGAGTCTTGCCTTCTTGCTCACACCTAGTCAACGTGTCTCTCACCTGTGTACCAAAAAGAAAGGAGCCATCGAAGGGGGTATTGTGATCGTGATCCAACAGCCTAGAGGATAGAGAGGAGTGAAAGGATCGGTGGCTACGCTAACTTTGAAGTAATGGAGACCAAGGAGCAAAATGCACCAACTCTAGGGAAGGGGACCTCAGCCTCTTGTGGCTCCATGACAGCTCCAAAACCTCCGATGGAGCCGACGGGGAGGTTGTCTTGTCGGTGCCAGCCAGAACAGACATTGAAGGAAAATCCTGTACCGGAGTTGGCTCTGAGAGTGGAGCCGACGGCTTAGTGGATTTTGGGGATTTCAGTGGCTGTGAACTCTTTGCCGGTGAATCCTGGGGTTTTAACAGACCCCTGAGAATCAGTTTATTTTTACGCTCCTGCAGGACGCTTGGACTAAAAGCATGGCAAATAGAACAAGAGACCTGCAGGTTAACAGTGCCTAAACAATAGACGCAACTAGTGTGCCCATCTGTCAGAGACATTTTCTGACAGCATGAGTCACACTTCTTAAAACCAGAAACCTTAGCTTCCTTAGACATGCTGTACTGACAAAAAAGGAAGACTAATTTAATACAGACAAAAAGAATAGTATTAAACTAGACAAAAAACACACTAATACTATCTATCTATAAAGGAAACCTAAGATATAACAGAGAAAGTTTCCCCCCCCTCCTATGACAATAGGAGAGCCTCTAAGTTAAACGGCTAACCTAGGGATGGGGGAGGGGATGGGAGAACTAACAAACGAGTTCTACAAAGAAGAGACTATAGAAAAACTAACCACCACCACCACAACACTCATCACTAAATCTAAATAGAAAGATACTAGAAAAAATTAAATTTTATAGAAAAGTTTACACAAAAAGTTAAATATACGAGCCTGAGCCAGAAACACAACACCCTCGCAGCTGAAGCGGAAAAGGAAATCTGGGTAGCTATCGCTAGGCATTATGGGATAAGGGGTAGCCTCAAGCCAGTAAACAGCTCTCGAGCTATCGGAGATGGCCGAGTCGGAGCCCCAGCAAGAATGAAGGCGAGACAACTTAATATCTGATTTTAACTTTATGGTGAACCCCAGATTTTGAAGATTGAGCAATATTTCATTCCAGCTCATCTGTTGAGATAGCTAGAAAGAGAAGGTAGTCCAGATGCGGAAAAAGATGTGTATTCCCTGGATATTGCAGTGAGCAATCATGTGAACAAGACATTTAATGAAGACCCTTGTTGTGGTAGGAATGCCCAAAGGGCAAGGCACAGAACTGAAAATGCCATGATGATTCAGAGAAGCATAAACTTCTTGTAGTTGGGATGGATGGGAATAAGCAGACATGCATCCTTGATATCCAGGGTAATCATGAAGGCTTGAGACAGAATACGTAGGAGAGGGTACTCTTAGGAAGGTATAGAGATGGGACATGTCAAGGATAGGTCTTCCAGGGACCTTCCTTCCTAGGCACCAGGAACAACCCAGAGTTAAATTCTTTGCCCATTTGGTTTTTGGGGACACACTGGATGGTCCCTTGGCTCAGTAATTATAACAGAACCTCTAGGAAAAAGCTGAGAGGTTCATGGATACCCCTGAAGGAGGGTACTTGATCCCACACCATGAAGTACCCTTGTTGAACAACTGAGAGGACCCAGGCATGTTGGGTTATGCTTTCCCAAGCTGGTAGGGATAAGGAAAGGTGCTAGGAAAGTGGGGTATGGGAGGGGGAAAAAGTCAGAGAGGATGGCTTGTCTGGAAAGTGGAGCTTAGGTGGCGGAGTTGCCGATGGGATCCTAGGCTATTGTGGTCTCCTGTCACACACTTTTGTTCTGGGTTGTATGCGACAGGAATGTCTATGCACAAATGTAGGTTTTGCAGGGTAATTTCTTTGGAACTTGGGTCCTGGGGAAAAATGTTCCAATTCCTGCAGTTCTTTACTCTTTTCCTGCAATGATCTGAACAGGTTAGCAGCTGGAGGTCCAGGCAAGGCAGAATTGTTCAGTGGAGCATCCATAAGTTTGGCTTTTATGTCCTCAGGTAAGGGCTGAAGTCTTAGCCAAGAAATCTTCTTATAACTGATCCAGTGGCAGCTGCTCTGGCAGAAGCCTATGCAGCATCATAGCTGCATTTTATGGAGTAACATGTTACTTGAGAAGAAGCCCCAAGCAAAGAGGTAGCTAAGGTTTTATTTTCTGATTCAGGTAAGCCTGCAGTTACCTGTGAAAGTTGGCACAAGTTTTAATGCAAACATGGCCAAGTGTGTTTGGCAATTTATGGCCCTGGATGCTAGAGTGGCAGACATGTATACTTTTTTTTACCTAGTCTATTCAGTATCCAGCTATCCTTTGATGGTGAGAGAGTAGTGGAGGGCAGCAATTTTGATGCCTTGTTAGATGCCACAGAAACTACAGAAGAGCATCTGAAGAGAAACTTGCAGTCCTATGGGACCTTGTAGAAGCAGCCTAACTTTTTTGGGAGCACATGGCTAGGACTCTAGTGCCTGTGAAGCTGAGGCAAAAGCAATGAGAAAGGCAAACAAGTAGTACAGTTGTGTACACTTACCATAAATGTAGATGTTCGAGTGTATTCACTGTTGCAGTCATCACACTTGTGTTATCCTGTCAGGGGTAGCCCTCAGCCCGAATACCAGAGACGTAGTATTTCTGTGTTGGTTGCTGTCACTTCAGGACTGACATCAGGTCATCGGGGGTATAAAAACAGGCAGCCGATGCCATTACATCAGTTTTTCTTGCCCCAATTGTCAGGATCCCCCAAAAAGGTAGTTAAGTTATGGTGGAAAAACACCACCAGTAAAAAGTAAATACCAATAGCCCTGTAAGAAGTGAGCAAGAGAAACAGAGAAGTAGAGAGAGACAAGGGGGCTAGAGGGTGGGAAACCAGGACTGCAACAGTGAATACACACGAACATCTACATTTATGGTAAGTGTACACAACTGTACTATGTTCTTAGTGTTTCACTGTTGCAGTCATCACACTTGGGTTTATTCCCAATGCTGAAGAATGGGTGGAGGGAGTCCAGAAGAGTTGGGGCTGGCTAGTATGCTCTGCAGGATTGCTGTTGCAAAGCCCGCTCTGGATTTGGAAAAGAAAGGCAGGTGGTAATGCTTGGTGAAGCTGTGAACAGAACTCCAAGTAGCGGCTTCCAGAATGTCCCTGGGAGGAACTCCTCTACAGAAAGGCTGTAGAGGTTGAAGTTGCCCTACTGGAATGCGTCTTGACCCCCTGAGGTTGTGGTTTCCCATGGTGTTTGTAACAGAAATGGATAGTGTGCTATCCACTTGGAGATGGTTTGTTTTGATATGGCCTTGCCATCTGCCCCCTGGTGCAAAGCTGACTAGTAACTGGTCAGATTTCCTAAAGGGCTTAGTCCTATCAAGGTAGAATCTGAGCTGTATGTGCATGTCTAAAGAGTGCAGGACCCTTTCCCCCTTATTTTGAGGATTAGGGAAAAAGGTGGGCAAATGGATAGATTGGTTGAGAGCCACACTAGACACCACTTTAGGCATAAAAGTAGGGTTAGTCCTGAGGGAGACCCTGTCAGCATGAAAAATAATGAAGGGTTCCCACAGCCATAAGTGCTTGTAGCACAGACACTCTTCTAGCTGAAGTGATGGCCAGAAGCAAGGTGTTTTTCCAAGAGAGAAATTTTAACTCTGCTGACGCTGCAGGCTCAAAGGGGAGGAGTAACGTGAGCTTTTCCAACACAAAATTAAGGTCCCAAGCAGGGGTGGGGGCTCGGCCTTAAGTTGTTAGCCCCTCTCTGGAACGGTTTGATGAGAGGGTGAGAGAAGAGAGGTGGCTCAGTGCTGTAATGAGCAGAGATGGCACAGGCATGGATATTAATGGAAGAGAAGGATAGGCCTCTATGGAGTAGGTCTGCTAGATAATTCCAGGATGAGAGGAAAGGAGGGCTGTGCTGTATCCGCTCCTTTACAGTGAATCCAGGAACAACATCTTTTCCACTTATCAGCACAGGAATTCCTTGTACTGGGTCTTCTGGCTTCACAAATGACATCCAGCACCTGCTTGCTTAGGCTGTCCACTGGAGGAGAGTTCAAGGAATAAGCTAGGCTGCAAGGTTCAGGGTTTGAAATTGCAGATGCAAGATCTGTCCCTCCTGCTGAGTGAGGAGGGTTGGGATCTGGGGTAGATGCCATGGTGGCACCGGTGACAAACTGCGTAGTGGGTACAAGTGTTGGCATGGCTAGTCTGGGGTAATCAAGATTGCCCTTGGTCTTTCCTGCCTTATCTTGAGTAGTACTCTTGTAAGAAGAGGCAGAGGGGGAAATGCATAATTTGAGAGGTTTGCCCACTGGAAGGATAGGACATCCAATTTCTGGGCTTTGCTGTAAGGTACCCTGGTGCAGAATTTGTGAGCTGGTGACTGTAGGGGGAGGCAAATAGGTCCACCTTCGGGGTACCCCATTTCTGGGTTAGAAGGCTGAAGGTGGTGTGGTCTAATTGTCACTCATGTGGGTCCATGTGATTTCTGCTCAAGTCTGCCAGAGAGTTTTGTTTGCCTGGAAGGAATGGAGCTTGCAGGTGAATATGCAAAGCTGTGGCCATATTCCACAGGGTAATGGCTAGCCTGCAGAGTAGGTGGGAGTGAGTTCCCCCCTGCTTGTTGATGTACCACATCACTGTGGTGGTGTTGGTTTTTATTAGAAGGGACCCCCGTGACCGTACAAATCTGAAAGCTGTCAGAGCATGCACAACTAACATCTCTTTTCAGCTGATGTGCAGATGAATTTGGTTTGGGCTCCAGTGGCCCTGAATACACCTGCCGTCCAGATGTGCACCCCAGGCATAGTCTGATGCATCTGTGGTTAGGGTCTGGGTGGCGTGGGGTTGTGTAAAGGCAAGTCCCTTGTGGTTGCATGCTGCTGCCCACCAAAGAAACTCTGTCCTGAGACAAGGTATTATAGGTATGATAGTTTCCATGTCCTGAGAATGTTGGCACCAAAGACTTAAGTACCACTGAAGTTTCCTCATATGCAGTCTGACATATGGAATTAGTAGAATGCAGGAGGCCATCAACCCTACAGCCTACAGGATTTTCCTTGTGGATAGCTGGGTTCTGGTGTCCATTTCAGCGAAGTAGCCTGTCAGATAGGCTTGTTTTTTGGGTCTATATTACATCAAACTCACAGGAGTCCGAACATTGTAATATCGAACCCAAATGTTTGAAATACGAAAATAGCGAAGCCACGGCACACCGATTTTTTTCCCCAAGGAAAAAAAAAATCGGTGGGCCATTTTTGGGGATTTGCTATTTCCTCCACTGTGGTGCAATCTCGGAGTTGGTATATTTAAGTAGGGGGGGTACACCCCTCCACATTAGTTTAAAGTGTGTGTTTTTTTTTTTAATACCGGAACAGCGTTTTTTTTCCCCTGGGGAAACCGATCTCTGTTCTGTGTTTTTGTAATTCTTGGGTTTCGAACTTCATGGTTCGATATTACATTGTTCTAACACCTGTGAGTTTGACGATGTAACACAGACCCTTGTTTTCCTTTTTTTTGTAAATATTTTTATTCATTTCCAAAAACAAGAAAACATATATACAGGTTATTTATGACCGTGAAGTATTTACAATTTAAAAAGGTTGACTAAAACCACTAAACAGATATCAAACATTAAAACCAAAATAAAGCATTTACAAGGGTGTCTGTTGTTGGCATATAATTGACTTTCTATACAATTGTTTCCTGATTATAATTTGCTACAGTCATCACTCTCCAGTATTTTGGTTACTTTTTGCCATGCTATATATAATGATGTAGCTCTGTCAGTTCTTCCTTTAATAGTGTTCATTTCCAATTGCGATACTGCTGACACCATATTCATGAATTGCTAAAGTTGGAGAAGCTTTGGATTTCCAGTTTGATGCAATGTTCTTCCTTGCAATGGCTAGGAGAGTCCACAAGATTACATATTTTGTTCTTGGTACACAGTCCGGTACAGATGCATTAAACAAAACAGATTTGGAAATCTGGAATTTGTCATTGAATACCATTTGCAGAAAATAATTTATTTTATCCCAATATGGTTTAATCAAATGGCATTCGTAGAACATATGTTGCCAGTCTGCTTTTATTGATAAATCACATCTCCAGCAAACAATATTTTTCTTAAACATAAGTTCCATTTTATGAGGGGTTATTACGCAAGATCTGTGTATGAATCGCCATGTAGAGAGTCTCCAATGTAATGAAAGTGATGTCTGCTTTGGAAAGAGAAGAATTAATTTTTTTTTGTCTGTCATTTGCCACATGTTCATTAACTGACCTAGAATAGTTCCACATTTTGTCATTATAGGTTTTTTTGTTTCTTTTATAAATAGATAAGTATCCCTTTCCAGTAATGGATTGATTCATTAGTAATATTATATGTTCTATAAGATTAGAAATATTCTGTCTTATTGATGGTTGCATTGTTTCTTGTTTGCTTAATATATATCGTCTTAATTCTTGTATATGTAGCCATGAACTATTTTCCATATTTAATTTCCTTTTAATTTGGTCTATTGTCAGACGTTTCCCAGAGTTTACCAACTGATGCCAATATATTAATCCCTTTTCTTTAAGCATGTTGACTATTTCAATATCAGTTATTATATTACCTTGTGTGTACGCTACTGGATATAATAAAAATGACCATGCTTTAATATCAGGATTGCTATTAAGGTTTTTGAAAATGTTTAATGTACATGTAATGTATTTGGAAGTTATATTTTTATGCTTATGTATCATATATTCCTTCATCAGCCATAGAAAATTATTTGGTATGAAATCGGTATACTTATTTGTTACTACAAATCCTGATTTTAACCAGATTTTCTCATGAACTAGCTTCCATTTTGTATTTAGCCATAATGATATTGTTTTAATAACAGATGAATGCAAATATACTTCTATGTCTGGTAAACCTATGCCACCCATATCCCAATCATCTAGATGATATTTCATAGCTATCCTTGGGTTTTTTGGATACCATAGGAATCTTACTATTAAATCATTTAATTGTTTTAGGTGCGATTTAGCTGGTGGCAAAGAACAAGCTTGTATAACAATTCTTTTGGAAATATGATCATTTTAATTATATAGAGCCTTTCTTCCATTGAAAAGAACTTATTCCATCTTTGTATTACATTTTTAATACTGTTTAAGATCTCTTTATAATTTGTTTCAATTGTAGTATCTAGATTTTAGTTATAATTCCCAAGTATTTAATTGTATTATCTGTGGGAATATATTTAGATCTTTTTTGTTAGTATTTATAAGCAATACATTTATTTTGTTCTCATTAAATTTAAGACACGAAAAGTTTTGAATTGAGTCCAACAATGCTTTTAAAGAGCTATTATTCTTCTTTAAGGTCATTAAAATATCATCAGCAAAAAGTTGAATTTTAAGCTCTAGGCTGTTGTCTAATTGCATTCCTTCAATATTTTTATCCATACGTATATTATTTGCTAAGGGTTCAATGACTAGTGCAAACAATAACGGAGAAAGAGGACAGCCTTGTTTTGTGCCCTTTATTTTAATAGATTTAGACAGACAAGATCCCAGTTTTATATAAGCCATGATTTTTTCACATAATGATTTTATTAACAATGTAAAGTTGTTTGAGAAGCCATATTCTTCTAATACTAGCCATAGATAATCCCAGTTCACTGAATCAAATGCACTATTTATGTCTAAACTAATAACATTCATTTTGCTTTTTGTGACATTTAATCAATTAAGGAAAGAATTCTTTTGATGTTGTCATAAGTGTTCTTATCTTTTATAGAACCTGTTTGATCCTCATCTATCAGAAATGGTAGCAATTGTTTTATTCGAGCAGCATGTATTGCCATAAAAATTGTATAATCTATATTAAGAAGTGAAATGGGTCTGTATGATTCACTGGGATCTTTACTTTGTTTCAGAATTGGTGATATTAGTGTGTACTTTCAAGAAGGAGGGATGTCTTTACCATTTTCAACTGATGTAAAGACATTCAATAACAGCAGCAAAGCCTCATTACATAGTAATTTAAACATTTCTGGGGTGATATTATCTATACTTGGAGCTTTGTTTAATTTTAGCTTATTTACTTGAGCATTAAGTTCTGTCATTGTTATTTGCTTATCTATTAGTTGTACCTGCTCCTCTAATAACCTAACTTTAACATTGTTTTTAAGAAAGGCTTTCAATACCGAATGTGTTTCTATTTTCTCATTTTGATTAAGTTTATGAAAGAATAGCCTAAATGCTTCTAGTATTCCTTCTAAATCAGACAATTTCTTTTTGTTTTTTATATTATGTATTTCCTAGATTTGATTTGTTTTAATAATCTTTTTAGTCCTATTTGCTATTCTTTGTTGATTTTTAGGGTTCGTTGAATAGGAAAGTACAGTTTTGTACCTACCATAAATGTAGATGTCCGATAGGTATGCATCTGCAGTCATAACATATGGGTTGTCCTGCCTTAGGCAGCCCTTCGGTCAGCCAGATTCCAAAGTCTGGGTCTGGCCTCGGCTGATGTCACACTTCACCCGACGTCATAGCTCCTGGGGTATAAAGGCATCAGCCAACGCCATTTTCCTCAGTGTTTCTTGCCCTAGATGCCAGGTGCCCTCTAGGAAGGCTAAATTTGGATAAATGTAGAAATTTCCAAACAGTAGAAAGCAAAATATATATATACATATATACATACAAACAAATACACCATAATAGATTCCCCCAGCTAGCTAAAAGAGGGGCAAGTACCCTAGGAATACCACAGAGGGGAAGGAGGGTGGGTAATCCTGACTGCAGATGCATACCTATCGGACATCTACATTTATGGTAGGTACAAAACTGTACTATGTCCTTCAAGGATGCATCTGCCGTCATAACATATGGGTAGAATACCATAGCCAAACTGGGGGAGGTGGCACTAATATAATGATGGTGTAGTTAAGATCCCTTGTAAAACAGCAGTTGTAAAACCTGCTCGGGATCTGGAGTATAAAGGAAGATTATAATGCTTGGCAAATGTATGCACGGAGCTCCAAGTAGCAGCTTCTAAAATGTCTTTGGTAGCCACTCCTCGTAGGAAAGCTGTAGTGGTGGCTGTAGCTCTTGTGGAGTGAGACCTGATATTTTCAGGAGTTGTCTTTCCATGAAATGAGTAGCAGAATCGAATGCAATTTCCTATCCATTTTGAGATTGTCTGTTTTGAAATTGCTTTTCCTTGCACTCCTGTTGCATATGCTACCAGAAGCTGGTCAGTTTTTTCTGCTGGCCTTAGTTCTGTCCAGATAGTAGCGCAGTTGTCTGTGTACATCCAAGGTATGTAGTAGTTTTTCCCCCCTGTTCTGTGGGTTGGGGAAGAATGTAGGTAAATGAATAGCTTGGTTCAAGGATACCCTGGATACCACCTTTGGCATAAAAGTAGGATTGGTTCTCAGAGACACTCTATCCTGGTGGAAGATAAGGAAAGGCTGCACTGCCATTAATGCCTGTAACTCAGATACCCTTCTTGCTGAAGTGATTGCTAGCAGGAAGGCAGTTTTCCAAGATAAGAACTGTAAGTCTGCTGTTGCTGCTGGTTCAAAAGGGGAAGTGTTAATTTTTCTAGCACAAAATTGAGATCCCATGCAGGCAGAGGTGGTTTCCTTGGAGGCTTTACATTTTTGATCCCTCTCAAAAATTGTCTGAGGAGAGGATGAGAGAAGACAGGAGGATCCATGTTGTACTCTGCTGAAATTGCTGATGCATGAATCTTAATGGAAGAATAGGACAGGCCATTGTGGAACAGTTCTGCTAAGTATTCCAGGATGTGTGCTAGGTTTGCCAGTGTGACATTTTCTCCCTTTTCTGCACTCCAAATGAGGAATCTTTTCCATTTGGCTGAATATGTTTTCCTTGTGGAGGGTCTGCGAGCCTCCAGGATAATGTCCTTAACCCTCTGAGATAAATCAGGTTGGTTTTGTTTTATGCAATTTTCCAAGCAGTTAGCTGCAGCGTTTTTAAGTTTGGATGCAGGGTCTTGTAGTTGTTCTGCGTTAGAAGTAAAAGACATAGAGGTAGAGGCCATGAGTGCTTCCGAGACATGCTTCTCAGTAGCGGGTACCAATGTTGCCTTGGCCAGTCTGGAGCTATCAGAATTACCTTTGGCTGTTCCTCTCTGATCTTCAGTAGAACTTTGTACATCAAAGGGAGAGGTGGAAAGGCATATACTGTCAGGGCCTTCCAGCTGAAAGAAAGGGAGTCCACCCTCCAAGCAAGTGGGTGGTATACTCTTGAGCAGAATTTCTTCAGTTGGTGGTTGAGTGGGGAGATGAACAGGTCTATCTCTGGCATTCCCCATTTCTTTGTTATGGTTTTGAAGATATCTGGATGCAGCATCCATTCGTGGGCATCCGTGGTAGTTCTGCTTAAGCTGTCTGCTAGTGAATTCTCTTTCCCTGGTACAAATCTGGCCTGCAGTTGGATGTTGAGATTCAGGCCCAAGTTCCACAGGTCCATTGCCATCCAGCATAGAGGGTATGAATGTGTGCCTCCCTGTTTGTTGATGTACCACATGACTGTGGTATTGTCCGTCCTTATCAGCAGGTGTCCTTGCTGGAGGAATGGTCTGAATGCCTCGATTGCATGCTTCACTGCCAGCATCTCCTTTAGATTTATGTGTAGATTCAGCTGGTCTTGGGACCATAGGCCTTGGATACACTTGTCTTCCATGTGTGCCCCCCAGCCTAGGTCTGAGGCGTCCGTGGTGATGGTCTGCCTTGGATGTGGTTTGTGGAAAGGCAATCCTCTGCTTATCTGACAGGCCTGAGCCCACCACAGGAATTCTTTTTTCAGACATGGAATGATTGGTATCAGGGCTTCTAGACTGTGTTTGTGTTGAGACCATACATTCCTTAGGTACCACTGTAACTTTCTCATATGCAGCCTGCCATGTGGGATCAAGATTATGCAGGATGCCATGTAACCCAGGGCCTGCAGGACTTTCCTTGCAGTAAGCTGAGTTTGTGTTGTTAATGCCATGAAGTAGACTGGTAGTTGCTTTTGATTTTCCTCTGTGAGAAAAGCCATCTGAGTTATTGTGTCCAGTTCTGCACCCAAAAATGTTATCCTTTGGGATGGCACTAGTCTTGACTTTTGTATGTTGACTGTGTATCCCAAGGCTTGCAGCAGTTGTATGACATTGGCCAAATCCTTTATTAATTTTGTCTTGTTGTCCGCTTGTATTAGGCAGTTGTCCAGGTATGGGTAGATTTGAATTCCCTGAAGCCTGCAATGAGCAATTACTGATGCCAGGCATTTCGTGAATACTCTGGGCGCAGTAAATAAGTCAAAGGGCAATGCTGAGAATTGATAATGATCTGATCGTGCAAGAAATCTGAGGTGTCTTCTGCAATCTGGTCGTATAGGGACGTGCAGGTATGCCTCCTTGAGATCTAGAGTCACCAGCCAAGACTCCTTGCCCAACATGGGAAGAAGTTGCTGTAGGGACAGCATTTTGAATTTTGGAACAATGAGATATGTGTTCAGTGCGGACAAGTCAAGAATAGGCCTCCATTGATTTTCTTTTCTTGGTACAAGGAATAGTCTGGAGTAAAATCCTTGGCCTTGTTCCATAGATGGTACCTTTTCTATTGCTCTCATCCTTAGTAAGCTGATGATTTGTTTTAGAGCCTCTGATTTCTGGCTTGGTGGAAGGTTTGGCATTCCTCTCTTTTTTGGTAGAGTGTGGAAGTGAAACCTGTAGCCCTTGTCTATTGTTTGTAAAGTCCATTTGTCTCCTGTAATGCAATGCCAGTTTTTTGAAAATAAAGCTAGCTTTCCGCCCAAGGGTGCTTCCAGTTGTTCCCTGGTAGGTGGAATCAGAGCCAAGTTATTGTGTCTGTCCTGTGGAAGTGGTTGCAGTCGCAGCTGTGGCGGCACTTCTCTGGTTGGCAGGTTGCCACTGACGACCCCTGTAGGCACCCCTTGATTGACCTCTGCCTCTTGGGCGTCTATTTCTGCCTCTCTGTGCTCTGGAGGTGTCTGGAAAGGACCAATTCTTTGAAGGCCAATTTCTGCTAAACCTCAGAGGTTGGACCTGCAAAAAATCCTCGACTGTTTGGACAGATTTTGCTTTTTCTTCCACTTTCTTTAGAACCTCCTGTGCAGGGGAGCCAAATAAACTTTGTTTCTCCATAGGGGCATCTAGGAGTTTAGACTTAACATGGTCTGGTAAGGATTGTTCTTTTAACCAGGCATGCCTTCGAATCACTGCTCCAGTCATAGCTGATCTAAATGAAGCCTCCAGTGCATCATAGCCACATTTTAAGAAATGATTACTGACCAGCTGAGAGTTGTGTACCAAATCCTGAAGGGACTTATGGTCTAAAGGTTCAGGAGAGGCCAGCTTTTTATTCAGCTGATCTAACAAAAATTCCTGGTACTGTATCATGTGAAATTGACAGTTTAAAGCCCTGGCAGAAAGAGTAGCAGATGTATAAACCTTTTTACCCCATCTCTCTAATGCTCTAGATTCTCTTTCAGAGGGTAGTGGGTTTTTGGCAGAGGCAGCTGCAACACCTTTAGGGCCCTGAGAAATGGTTTCTGGGTCTGCAGCATGAGCCTTATACAAGTGGAAGTGAGAATCCGGGACCCTGTAGTATCTGTCAGGTTTGGCAGGGGCCGGGGGAAGAGAATCAGGGGCAGTACTGGCATCATTGTATGCATCAACAACTGATAGTACAGGTGGTATGGCTAAAGGCCTATGCTGTGGTAAGTGTAAAAAAGTCCTTAGCCTTTTCCTAGAATCAGAAAAATCCTGACCCTGCCATTGGAAGTGTTCCCTCATTGAGTGTAGGGTTTCCCCAAATGAAAATTCTTCTGGAGGTGAGGCAGGAATGGAGTCTTCTGCATCAGAATTCTCATAAGGTGAGTATGGGCCTTCCTGATGGTCAGATAAATCTGAACCATCCGAGGAATAGTCAGAGGAGAGAGGTTCAGGGGGTTCAGTCCTAGGCCTCTTTTCAGGAGGGGGTTGTGAGGCCCTGTCTGGGTGAGGTTGGGATCCCCTGATCAGAGAAATAAGGTCCTCAGCAAGGCTGAGAATCTGGGAACTTGAGGTAGGCCTGTGAGAGGGAGCTTTTGTAGGTAAGGCCTTGGAAAGTTTGGCTGCTTTAGCCCTGGAAAAGGCCTTGATAGACATAGAAGCAGGGGGTCTAGCTGCCCCACATGCAGGAGTAGAGATGTCCAACGGAATAGTGTCAGACAAATCTTGTGTGCCTGCTTCTTCAGCAGGAATTTCTGTAGCCGACTCAGCCATGGCCTGTGTGGCCTCGGTTATCGGAGGCATGCTTTCAGCCGAAGGGAGAACCGAGGTCTCTGTTTCAGCCGAAACAGAGACACTCGCGGTAGGCCTAACCGTTTTTTCAGCCGAAACCGCGGGCCGCGAGTGTCGGTCCTTTTCCTTGCGTTTTTTAGCTAAATGTGTAGTCGGAGTCTCCGACGGCATTTTATATGCAAAAGTGGAGCCAAAAAACTCTTCTGCAAACTCCGACCGACGTCTAAGTGTCCATCGGTTGAAGGAAGCACAGGCTAAACAAGCTGATACGTCGTGGTCTGGGCCTAAGCAAGGAAAGCAGTAAGAGTGGAAATCCTTATGAGGTATTTATTTCCCACAAGTTAAACAATTATTTACTTTGTCTGACATCGGCTGACGCAAGAAAGAGTCCCCAACGGGGTACTTAGCTTTTTTAGAAGTCTTCGGTAGTTGAAATCTCTGGATCTGACCGACCGGCACTTGCGAACAGCTTCTGCTTCGGGCACCGTGCGGCAAGAAAGACTGAGGAAAATGGCGTCGGCTGATGCCTTTATACCCCAGGAGCTATGACGTCGGGTGAAGTGCGACATCAGCCGAGGCCAGACCCAGACTTTGGAATCCGGCCGACCAAAGGGCTGCCTGAGGCAGGACAACCCATATGTTATGACTGCAGATGCATCCTTGAAGGACATCATAGTTTAATTTTTTCTAAGTTGATCATTGTTTTGTGGTGTAGCGTCTTGAGTATTTATTAGTATCTTCCAGTTCTTTTATTAAGTTGGTGTTTCCATTTTGAATATCAAGCTTTAAATTATCCACTTTTGACTAATTCCATTAATTCCTTATTCCACTGTTTTTGTTTATTTTTATACCATCCCACCACTCTTCCATATAGGTATGCCTTCAATGCATCCCATATATATATATATTTCAGATACATCTTTCGTAAGATTCATATCCAAGAATGCTTGAGTCTCTAATATAAAATTCCTTAAAATCTTTGAGATTTGTTATGTAGGATGGTATTCTTGTTACCGATATCCTTCTCTTCAAACACAAGTCTGTCTCAAACGTTATGGTCCGAAAATGGACATGAAATTGTCTTGGCTTTATTTAATTTAGTGGTTAAATCTTTTGTTATGTACACTATCTATTCTAGAGTATGTATTACGTCTATGAGAAAAATGTGTAAAGAATAGTGAATCTGGGACAGCATACTCATGTCAACTATATTAAAAGTTTCAACAAACTCATAACTTTGTTAAAGGTGATCTCTTGCGTGCAGTTTTAGTATTAGTGTCAGTTTCTTTTATAATGCAATTGAAATATCCAGCTATGATTAAATTGCCTTTGGCATATTGTATAATGTCATTAAGTGTTGTTTGGCCACTCTAACTCCTAGTCCTGGTATCCAATAAATATTCACTAATGTATATACCATTTCATTGATCGATATTGTCACTAGACAAAACATTCCTGAGTTGTCATGAAACGTGTTTACGATTTTAGGCATTAGTGTTTTCCCACAAAATTGCTACTCCCCTTCGCTTTTGACTATAGGTGGAACTTACTAGTACTGTATAATTTTTATTTATTTTATTTATGTCTTCCTGTGTAAGGTGTTTCCTGTAAAAATACTAGTTGTGCTTCACATAGCTTTAAATATCTGTAAAGACTTCCCCTTTTGCAGCTATTATTTAAACCATTTACATTAACAGATATACATTTGCAATTGGATTTATATTAGCTTTGCTTTTATCCATATTCATATACTCGTAACAATGTGTAGATGTGTGTACATGAAGATAATGACTTTTCTTCTTCCAACAGTATTACAATAGATTACAGACACCCAATAAAAGTACATTAGAAGATCATAACTGAAAACATAAGATAAATAACCACCAAACCCCTCCATGAGAAAAGAAAACATCTCATCCTTGAATGATCTAACCGTTCAAGCGATCCCTCTAGATCTGCATATCAGCATCCTCCCCAGCCCTGCCACCTGGTAGTTTTATAATGAAAAGTATCTTGTATATCTTTTAAGTATACATGTATTTGTATTTACATATTACTTAAATACAGTCTATTTTTAATATTTTATAAAACAGTAAGGCAACACAACTATACCTAGATTTACTACTTAACTATTTGGCTTTGTTTAAATTGTAAAGAAAAATCTCTTATTTTAATATATCTTTTGTATAGCAATAACAGTTATGCATCTTAAAAGTAATATGCTTGCTGTTTATCTCCCTTATAGTGCAAATGGCATTCATAAGTATCAAACTTTTGTAATGGTCTATAACATTTTTTTTAAGTATTATATGCATCAGTTATTAACTATATTACAACTTAATTAAATCATGAAGTATCCATAATAATTAACATATTACACTTAGTCATATATCAGTAATCTTACACAGTTTTCATTTAATTCAAAAAGTCATTTTAGTGGCATAAATGTTACTAATTTGTTTTTGTCATTGGTATTATATAGTTTTAAGACTATTTCCAGGCAGTTCCTATATATTCTTAGTGCCACTGGCACATTTCAAGCTAGTATACCACGTATGTCATATGTCAAATAGCAACTCATAATCCTTATGATATCACAGGATTATCTACAGTGTTATAACTATAAGGCTGAAAGATAATAACAAGCATAGTAAACTTTAAACATGCTATAACAATTGTTTGGTACTTGTTACTGTCAACCTTTCTACATACACAGGAAAGGATAACCTTATATGACCACCGACCATTTTCCTTTTTTTCTCTTCATCCTTCTATTCTCCATTTTTTAATATTTATTTCTATTGTGGCTTCTTTGAATTTAGTGAGGGTACATATTAGAGATAATATAGAACATTCAAACAGAGAACATGCCAAATATAGAGACATTCTCAACTCAAATGGTCCACACCATATATTTATAACATTGCAGTCAGAAATATGCTAATGAATAAGCAATAACCAGCAGCTTTGCAGCATGTGTGTCTCTAACAAGTACACACCTATAGGATATTAAAAATAGATAGCAAGCTCTTCATTCATAATTAAGTGTATATAGCCTGGTATTTACTTTCATAGACCGAAATTAGACCTGCTATTTATATGCATATCATGTACCAACAGCAATATATTAGTAAATGCCCATGCTATTCAATTCATATTTTAATACTTATATAAAACATGACATATATAGATACTATAAAAGTGATTAATATGAGATACAGTTGACAATGGCTTGAGCATTTGTAATATATAATATATATTCAGTATTATAAGTAAAAAGTACATTGCATGTCTATTGTAATCTAAGGTTCAAGGCTCATCAATTAAGACATACAAGACAATCTCTTTAGCCTCAGTCATATAATGGGAGTTACTGCCTCTCTATACAACCATTCATTTTCAGTGAGGATGTTCAATATTAGTATAACTTGCTTTTAACAAAAGCATACTTATAATTCAGCAATTATTTTCTATGTGTGTGTGTGTATATATATATATATATATATATATATATATATATATATATATATATATATAAAACAATATCATAAGTCTGAGATTTTTTCTTGCTCATTACTGCTTAATGACTGTGCTACTCGACCAATTTAATATTTGCAGAGTATTTTAATAAACAGCAACTCCTTTTTTACCTTTAAAAATGCCTAATAACAAATAGCTACATTCATTAACCATAATTGTCTTACTGTCCTTAAGGTTGAGTACACTAGCTGCAATGTGTTTACAAATATGTTATATAGTTCCAGTCGAGGACTTAAATATATTAAATTTTCATAAAATTAAGTTACATTATAGTAATTTACTTGGGTGATGTTATCAGAGAAGATTGTAGTAAAGTCTGTATGTGTTAACTGTTCAGTTTCTTTCAAGTTATATACTTTTTAAGCATTGTGTGCTGTTTATGTGTACAATTCAAAATGAATAACAAATGTTACAATATAATAAAACATCATGCATGTGCTGATACCTTCTAAATTTGTTAGGTACTTCAGTGTACTTTTAATATTTGTTAAACTGTAAAAGCACTTTGCCATCTCAAATAGTGTGCTTCACTTGAAGAAGCTTAAGAGCTCAAACCACATCCATACTGCCTTATTTCAGTGCTTACATCACTCACAGTCAGTTTACTTTCATTTTGTGCCATTTGCACATTTGTAGAGGATTTTTAACACACACTAGTGGATTCTAACTGAATAATTTCCATTCTAGGGATGGTAAAACAAGAGCCTTCAGCTCGTGACCATGGCGGGAAGCCAAAAATAAAGTGAAGCTTTTAGAGCTTTTTAAACTGATCACAAGCTCATTAAACTGCTATTAGACTTCTTAACATTAAGGGGCAGATATACAAGCCAAACAGTTGTTTGTTAGTCAAAAAAGGCACTTTTGGCATCAAAGAATAGATTAGAAGTTATGTACCTACCATAACGTTCCATGTTAGTTGTCTTCTCTCGCCTTCTTTCTTGCTGGATGGGTTCGGAGCCGATCCTCGGCTCCGACTCGGCACTTGCTTTAGCTTGAGAACTCCTTTTACCAGCTCGAGGCAACCCTATATCCCATGATGCAAGGCGGAACTACCTCAGATCTCGTTTGGTAGCTAACTTACCCTGCTAAGGACTAACCTAACAATTAGGAAAAACCAAGTTCATAATAAGAGTCCTCATATGAAGGCTCAGGAGGAAACAACCTGATAGGAACTCTTCAAGATCTGTCCAGGCCAGGGGGAAGGAGGAGGGGCAAGAAAGAAGCGAGAAGACAACTAACATGGAACATTATGGTAGGTACATAACTTCTAAATGTTAAGTTGTCAATCTCGCCTTCATTCTTGCTGGATGGGACCGCGTCCCTAGCACCTGTATCCCGGGTGGCTCAATGGAACAGACTCTTGAGAACTGTGGAACCAAAACTGGCCCTGTCTCTGGAGGCCAAGTCTAACTTGTAATGAGAGACAAAGGTATGAGGTGTGGCCCAAGTAGCTGCTGCACAAATGGTATCAATGGGTAGTCTATCCTGAAAGGCTGCAGAAGTGGATAGACTCCTGGTTGAGTGTGCTTTGGTTTAGAAGGTAGCTGCTTGCCTCTGAGAGAGTACACATAGGAAATGGTGGAAGTCAACCATCTGGATAAGGTCACTTTAGAAACTGGAAGACCTATCCTGTTTTCTGCATAGGAGACAAATAATTGGTCCGATTTTCTGAATTGTTTAGTTCTATGCAAATAGTACCTGAGCTGACGATGGACATCCAAAAATGAAGCTTTTGTTCAGCTCTGTCAGAATAGTTTGGGAAAAAGACTGGTAGATCTATGGATTGGTTAATATTGGTTTGAGACACCACTTTGGGGAGAAAGGACGGGTTCGTTCTTAAGGATACCCTGTCCTTATGAAAACCAAGTAAGGAACGAATGCAGAGAGCTTGAATCTCAGAAACCCTTCTTGCTGAAGTGACAGCCAGTAAGAATATAGTTTTCCAGGTCAATAACTTCAAAGAACATGAAGCAGACGGTTCGAAGGGAGGTAGCATCAAGGATGCCAACATTAAATTTAGATCCCATTGCGGAGGAGGATGCTTTATCGGTGGCTTTAGGAGAAAAACTCCTCTCAGAAAGGCCTTGCATAATCTATGAGACAATGTTATTATCATGCAAGCCAACATGATACTTGGAAATAGCAGCCAGTTGAACTTTAACTGTAGATGAAGAAGATCCTGAATGAAAAACTTCAGCCAGGAAATCTAAAACAGAATGCACAGGAGCAGTAAAGGGATCAATATTCCTGGAATTTGCCCAAATAGAAAAATGTCGCCACTTGCTAGCATAAACAGTTCTAGTGGACGACTTTAAAGAAGACACTAAGATGTCTCTGACTGAATCAGAGATCATCGGAAGCCTGGCTAGGGAAGGAAGTGGAGCAACCAAGCAGTGAGGTTGAGAGAATGAATGGCCCGGTGCTGCTGACCCGACTGGTGGATCAAGAGATCCGGAACTGGGTCCAGATGCCAGGGCTGCACCAGGAGGTGACGATGCAGAGACGGAAACCAAATTTGTCGAGGCCAGTAAGGGGCAATGAGAATCAACTTGGCCCTCAAAACGGTGGCTTTCTGAATGACTTGTGGAATCAAGGGGAAGGGAGGAAAAGCGTGCAGAAGTCCCTGGGGCCCACCCTGGGTTAGAGAGTCTCTCAGGGGTTGGGCTGGTAGGGGAAAGAGGGTGAGAAATCGGGGCACTTGTTGTTTTGAGGTGTAGCAAAAAGATCGCAACAAGGTGTGCCCCACTTCAGAAAAATCTGATCCACTACAGATTGATTGAGAGACCGCTCGTGAGGCATCAGAATGGATCTGCTCAGCCTGTCCGCCAAGAGGTTGGACCTGCCGGGGATGTGCGTTGCTATCAGAAACCGATGAGAGGAGATTGCCCATTGCCAAAGTCTGAGAGCTTCTCGACACAACGGATAGGACCTGGTCCCGCCCTGCTTGTTGATGTACCAAACCACGGACATGTTGTCCGTTTGTACTGCAATAGTCCCCGTGGGAAGAAAGTCGTTGACGGCTTGCAACGTTAAAAGCACCGCTCTCATCTCCAGGACATTGATGTGCAGATGGTATTCTATGGGTTGCCACGTCCCGTGGACCATCCTGCCCTGATAATGCCCCCCCCCACCCGATCAGAGAGGCATCCATAGTAACTGTGGCAACTGGAGGAGGGAGAACAAAGGGTCGGCCCTGATGAAGAAGAGGGGAAGATATCCACCAGTTTAGATGAGTTCTGCACGATTGTGTGACTAAGATTTCGTGCCTCATCGGAAGACTGTGGTACGACCACTGAGTGAATAACATCCACTGCAGAAGACGCATATGGAAGCGAGCCAGTGGTAGAAGAACAATGGCCGCAGCCATAAGACCTAGAACCTTTAGTATCAATCTGGCTTTGACCTTGCTGCTCTGCAATAGAATCCGAGCAATTTTTGGATGTCCAGAATTCTTTGATCTGTTAGTCTGGCTAACATTTTGACGGTGTTTAATTCTGCGCCTATAAAGGTGATAGATTGGCAAGGCAGAGAAGATTTCTCGAAATTTACTGAAATTCCCAAACTCCTGCAAAGCTGCAGAGTGTAGTCTCTGGTCTGAAGAAGCTGACACCTGGTGGTGGCGGAGAGGAGCCAGTCGTCCAAATAAGGAAACACCTGGAATCCTTGACGTCTCAGATGAGCTGTGACCACTGCCATGCATTTGGTAAACACTCTGGGGGCTGAAGTGAGGCCAAAGGGCAGGGCTCTGAATTGGTAATGACTGGTCCCTAGCCGAAAGCGGAGAAACCTTCTGGAGCGCCTGTGAATCTATGTGATAGTACGCGTCCTGAAGGTCTATAGAGCACATCCAGTTGTCCTTGCCCAGAAAGGGCAGAATGGACTGAAGCGTGACCATCCGGAATCTTGCCTTCTTGACAAATCTGTTTAGACTGCTCAGGTCTAGTACTGGTCTCCAATCTCCCGTCCTTTTGGGGACCAAAAAGAATCTCGAGTAGACGCCGGATCCTACTTGGTCTGCAGGAACAGTCTGGACGGCTCTTTTTCTTAGGAGCTTTGAAACCTCCTGTTCTGCCAAATCCCTTTGACCGGGTGAGATGTCTGGAAGGGATTGTTGAGGTACGGGATACCTTTCGAAGGGGATTTTGTAACCCTCGGATATGATCGACTGTACCCACATATCTTGTGAGAGGGAATGCCAGGCTACTGGGTACAGCGAAATCCTTCCCCCGACTGCCTCCAAGGGTGGACAGTCGGGCAACACCTCAGGGGTGCTGAAAGGGCTTCTCAGGAAGAGACTCCCTGTTGCCCTGGTTCTGAGCACCCCCCCTGCCTCTAGGGCGGCGATTATTATTGTTACCCCTCTGCTTCTGGGGTAAACTGACCACGTGTGTCCGTGTAGCTCCTTGGGCTTTATGGAACCACATCTTCCCTCCCTTCTGACCCTTGGGATATGGTCTAGAAGGGGTGGAAAAATGGACTCCAACGGCAGAAAGAGTTTTACCGTCCTGCTCACACCTGGTCAAGGTATCCTTCACCTGAGGTCCGAACAAAGCCGAACCATCAAAGGGGGTATTGGTGAAGGACGCCTTAAAGGGGTCTGCAAAATTACAAAGCTGCATCCAGGCTTGGCGTCTAAGAGCCACTCCTGTGCCTGCGGCCCTGCTCGCTCCATCGGCCGCATAGGATATGAGCCGCATGGAGGAGTTGGATAGGGAGTTCAGGATTGCTAGTTGTGAGGCAATCTTTTCTTGAGCCCCAGCAGCAGAAGGATCCTGGACCACTTCACCCAGTTCCTTGAGAATATCTCTTTGAAGCCTGGTGAAGTGACAAAGGTAGCTCAGCGAACGCATAGCAAAGGTCGCTGAAGAAAACATCCACTTTCCATACCTGTCCATGGTCCTAGAATCCTTGTTAGGAGGATGGACAGGTACTGAAGGATCCGCCAGTTCCTTCTTAGTGGCCGCCACCACCATAGCATCCAAAGAGACGCCCTTGGAAAGAAACTGTTTGTCCGAAGGGGCCATAATAAACTTGGATGGTTTCCTGGAGATAGGTTCCACAGAATCTGGAGCTGCCCACGCCTTCCGAGCCACTACCTGCATAAGTGGGTCAAAAGGCGGAGACACCCAGGAGGTGGAGGGTCGGGATCCAAAAGCCTCCAGGTATACAGACTCATCCTCGGAGGGATCAATGGATGGCCAATTCCCCCTCTGTTTGAGGAGCTCAAGGATGTCTGAAAAGGAGACATCCTCAGAGGGGATCGGGGAACCCTCCGACTCATCTAAGTCGGTATCAGATGTAGTAGACTCGGGGGAGTGTGTGTGTTTCCTCTTACACGTCCTCTTCCGAGGGGGTTCACCTGCAGGATCAGGAGAAACTTCAGAAGAGGAGGAAATTCCCAATGGGGAAACCTGGGGCGATGGATCCCTGGGCCTGAGAGCAAGAGGCTGGCAAGAGGTGTCTACAGGCACCGAAGAGGGAGGAGCTAGAGGGATGGACCGTTGACCTGGCTCAGGAGCCAGGACACTCCTCATCACCTCAAAGGCTACCCTCCCCGGGAGACCGGAATTTCCCCGTTCCGAGGATACAGGAATTCCCGGCTCCACTGAGATGGAAGGCTCCGAGGCCGATGTCGGTGCAGAGCTTACCAAAGCCAAAGCCCCGAGAGGGAGAGCGGGGTCGGACAAGGGTCCGATGCCACTAGCCCCCTCGGAGCCGACAAGGGAAACCCGACGACTGGATCCCTCCAAGGAAGGTCTCAAGGAGGAGATTGGAGCCGAAGACGACGGAGCCGAAGGATGTATCGGCTCCGGCTGAAACAGTCGCTGTCCCGAGAAGCTCCGGCTCCGAACTCTGGTGGGGAGTCGGAGGAGGAAGTTCAAGGGGTGAAGCAATAGCCGAAGTCTGCTGAGATGGGCTATGGAGCATTTGGGCCAGTGCCTGCGACTTTAACAGCCTGCTTACCACCCTCTCTAAGTCGTGGTCAGACAGCCTGGAAGATCTTGAAGATTGGCTCCGATGGCTCCGCTCCGACAAAAGAGGAGACCTCGGAGCCGAGTGGATACTCTCCAACGAAGGGGCCGAGATCTCTTTCGGGACGAAGTCATCGGAGCAGAAGTCCCCTGAATTCCAGATGGAGCCGAAGGTTTCTCGGCTCCAATAATGGATAAGGTGTCGGCTCCAGCCGGAGCCGACAAGGCCACAGTAGACCGGGTATCGGAACCAATCGGTGCCGAACCCACTACCTTGGAAGCAGAAAGATCGGCTCCAGCCGGAGCCGATCTCGGCTCCGACGGAGCCGGAGCCACCGGAGGAGGCTTGGATACAGTAGCCTGAACCTTCGGTGGCTTAGAAGGTTTACTAGACCCTGTTTTAGAGGGAGAGCCTTCTGGCTTAAGTAAGCCATGGAGGATCAATTTATTCCTCCTTTCCTGCAGGAGACTCTGGAAGAGTGACACAAAGCACAGGAGTCCTGCAGGTGCAAAGGCCCCAGGCAGTAAACACAAGAAGTGTGACCGTCTGTCAGAGACATTTTCTGACAGCACGAGTCACACTTCTTGAAGCCTGAGACCTTGCCTTCCTTTGACATAGTTCTAAGGAAGAAAGTCGCACACACCCCAACAAACACACACAATTAATCCCCTAACACACAGACACACAGGTAGGGATTAACCAATGGGGTCTAGGCCTAACTTAACTGTTTTACAAATATAAAAAGAATTTAAAAGTTTTAAACTGTAAGGGAATAGGGTGGGCTGTAGACACACTACACACTATGAAAGTGTAAAAAGAGGGGGAAATAAATCCCTAACTAAGCTTTTTTGACAAAAAATTACTTACCTCAGCTGGCAAAGGAGACCTCTTTCGCTAAGCGGCAAATGAGATCTGAGGTAGTTCCGCCTTGCATCATGGGATATAGGGTTGCCTCGAGCTGGTAAAAGGAGTTCTCAAGCTAAAGCAAGTGCCGAGTCGGAGCCGAGGATCGGCTCCGAACCCATCCAGCAAGAATGAAGGCGAGATTGACAACTTAACATCTACTTTTCAAGGCACTTTTTGGACAGTTATTACTATAAGCTTCTATATATTATTATGTGAAATAAATGCAACCGTTTAGATATTTCATGCAGCTCAGTGTAAACAAAATAAAAAGAATCATGTTCATTTAAGCACACCACATTAATGTGTCAGTGTAAATGCATCATATTCTATAACCGTCTTTCAGCTTTTCCCGGTTAGGGGTCACCACAGCGGAACTCTGGTCCGCTAATGATTGGCAGTAGATTTTTACATGCTGGCTTGCCGGGCCTAATGCACAACCTTCAATGAAGGAACACCCATTCACACATGTCGACACACAGAAGACGCTCTGAGAATCGAACGTGCAACGTCTGTGAGGCGACAACACTACCGCAGCACCACCACCGCAGTAAATGCATCATATTCTATACTAGCAGTAAAAGGCAGGTAATTTATAAATGAATTATCTAAATATCATTTAGAGTTAGAGAAATCATGACTAAGTAATTACACTGTAATAAAGATATGTTACCTTGCTTTCTTTAGGGTTGTTTCCTTTAGTTATAAAATGTCCTGTTTATCCTGTATTTATATTGCTTCAAAGACTGACACATATGTAAAGCATGAATGCTTTTAAAGAAGAACTTTTTTACCTTACAGAGCAAATAGAAAAAAATAATGTCTGCCCTTTTCATGTGTCTGAGTTTCTTCTGTTTCTTGTCAGAAGTGCTCCATTCATTCTTTTCTGCATGCCTCTTTACCCCAAAGGAGCTCCAATCCATTTCTTCCACTTTATCCAAGGTTTTATTAGCTGAAAGACAAGAGACTGTTGCTTGCAGTGTCAAAAGTTTTAGGACCTTCAGTAAAAAAAGATTTTTATTCTTGCAGGGAACAGCAGGTGCACTTTAAGTTGCCTTTTTTCAATTCCTTTATCAGAGGGAGACATTATTTTCTTGTAGTTATAACTCCAGCAGAATAATCATTATCAATTCTGATTAAGTTGTCTTTGTATTTAACTGGAGAAGTTGACCATGCTGTCTTTAAAATAAGTTCCTTATCCTGTGATGAAAAAAACGTTATTGATCTTGGTGATTTTTTGATTTGATGGTTGATGAAGGAGCTCTTAAGGATCTATGGGCTCTTTCAATTCCATAAGAAAGAGCTTCAGGCAATTTTAAAACTTCTGGTAACCAGGTAGTAAGGAAAGTCACCATGTTATCTCCCTCTGTTTTCTCTGGCAGCCCATAGATATGGAGGTTATTTCATCTGGACCCGTTCCCTAGATCCTCTATTTTATTTTGTAATGAAGCATTTTGTTTTGATAAAAAAAATGTAGCTGAAGATCTTGTTCTGAGAGTCTGCCCTCAGTATCATTTATGGATCTCTCTATGTCAGCTATTTGAGACTTTTGTTGTGTCATTATTTCTTTTATTTTCTGTATTTGTTTTATAGATCTCCCTTCAAAAGTGTCCAGTTTGGTGTTCATTTTGTCAAATTTCACCGATAAGTCTTGTATAGCATTTAATAAAGACTGTATCGCCTTTCTCATCGTCTGGTCCTGTGTGGTATTCTTAGAAAAGCTCATTTCCAGTAGATTCAGATACCTTCCTTCTTATTTTATGACAGGAAAAATGATTAAAGCCAAAATTTTGCAATGTAGACTTCTAGTGATATTTAGATGAAGTAATTCAGCAAAATAGGTCTAAAATATTTAGTTTTTAAAATGTCCTGTCAGAAATATCTTTTGAGTGCAGAGCTGAGAAAAGATGCCAACCAGTCTACATCTTAGCCATGCCCCATCCTTGTTTTTCTGGAATAAGGAATGCCATCTGGGATGTTGTGTCCAAGCTTGCTCCCAGGAATACAATTTGACTGGGGACTAGTTTTGATTTCTTTTCATTGATAGTGTAACCCAGGGAAGGTTATAAGGTCCTTTACAAATGTCAGTTGTTGCAACAGCTTTTCCTGTCTGCCTGAATCAGGCAATCATCCAAGTAAGGGTATATTTGAATCTTTCACTGTCTGCAATAGACAATGGCTGGAGCCAGGGATTTTGTGAAAACTCTGGGAGCAGTGGATAAGCCAAAGGGAATTGCAGAGAACTAATAATGCATAGATCCTGCCCTGAAATGTAGCTATTTCCTGCAGGAGTCCCCTGATAGGGATGTATAGATATGCTTCCTTTAGGTCTAGGGTGGCTAACCAGGCATCTTTGGACAGCATAGGGAGAAGCTGCTGTAGGGTGAGCAGTTTGAATCTTGGTACCACCAGGAAGGTGTTTAGAATGGATAGATCTAAGATTGGGCGCAAGGTGCCCTCTTTTCTGGGTACTAGGAAAAGTCTGGAATAAAAACTTTGGCCTATCTGTTCTGCAGGAACAGGCTGAATTGCATTATGGACAGCAGGGACTAAACTTGGTTTACTGCCTCTGCCCACTGGTTTGGAGTAAGGTCTGGGAACCCTTTTGGGGTTGGCAGCGTGTGGAAATAAAATTTGTACCCCCGGATACTATGTTAAGGACCCATCTATTTGTGATAGAGGTCCAGTTTTTTGCATGTAGGGCAGGTTTTCCTCCTAGGGTCACGAGCAATTGGGCAGAGGTGAGGAGTGGAGCTGAGAAGCCATTGTGAATTCTTTCCATAAGGGGGTGGCTTAGCACTCCTTGTTTTAGAAGTGGAGGTACTCCATTGCTTAGATCTCTGCATACCCTGAGAATGTAATCTGGGGGGGTGTTGTTTCCCCTGGGTCTAGTTTAAGATGGCCTTGAGGGGCTGGAAAGGCCCAATGTTTCGAGGGGCAATGCCTACTGAATCTTGGAGGCTGCAGTTGTAAAAAATCTTTGACTGTCTGCATAGACTTAGCCTTTTCTTCCATCTTTTTTAAAACCTCTTCTGCTTTGGTGCCAAACAGTATGTCCTTGTTCAAAGGAGCGTCCAGTAATTTTGATTTGGCAAGGTCTGCTCCTTAAGCCAAGCATGCCTTCAAAATACAGAACCCTGTGACTGCTACCCTGCAAGATGCTTCAAGGGCATCAAACCCACATTGCAGGGTATGTTTGCTGACTTGGCTTGCAGAATGCTTAAGCTACTGTAATTCTTTATTTTTTGCACAGTCTGGAAAGGCAGATAATTTTTGCTCAAGTTCCATAGTATGTTGCTGGCATTTCAGCATGTGGAACTGACAATTCAATGCTCTAATGGTGAGAGTTGCAGATGTATACTTTTTTACCCCATCTGTCTAAAGCTCGGGAATCCCTGTCTGAAGGGGTGGGATTCTTAGCTGTAGTTGCTTTTATTCCTTTAGGTCCTTGGGAGATGACCTCTGGGTCAGCAGTAGGATTTTTGAAAAGAAATTTGTGAGAGCCAGGGACTCTGTACCTGTCTGGTTTCCTTGGAGCAGGGGATAAAGTATACTGGATTCCATAAAGACATCATCCACAACATCCGGAGCAGGAGGGATAGCTAAGGGTCTGTGCTGTGGTAAATGTAAACATTTCCCGAGTCTCTTTTTGGACTGAGGATAATCCTGGCATTCCCAGTGGAAATGCTCTCTCAAAGTATGTAGGGTTTCACCAGAAGAAAAATCCTCTGGAGGGGAAGCAGAAGAAAATGGATTCCTCTGCATCTGAATCCTCATAGGCAGATAAGGGCATGTCTTCATATTCAGAAACCTCAAAGTTGTTGGAATCTTGGTCAATTAAAACTGCTAGGGACAAGTCTCTCTCTTTTAGCAGGGAAAGGCTGGCTTACCCTAATCAGCATGATTAGGTCTTCTACCATTTTAAGCATTTGAGATTGTGGCAAGAAGGCAGGCGCTTGAGTTTGGGTCGTTTTTTTAGGCGTAGTTCGTACTCTTGGCCTTAGAAACTAGATAGTTTTAGAAAGAACTGAATACGAGAAAGAAGTCGTCGGTTTGTGTCGAACATCAGTAATGTGAAAAACTTCCTCAGAAGCCGGTGCCTGCACAGCGGCTCTGGACCCATCCAGGATAGAGACATCTGCAGGTTCCATAGTCAAAGAAAAGTCTCAAGGCATACCAGACTCCTAACGGGTCTCTGTAGCGACCTGCAAATCCATCATTGTGGGCATCAGGGGCTACGAAAGCGCCTGAGTACTGGCGACTAGCTTAACGGAAGCATCGTCTGCAGCTTTGGACCTGTGCGGTCTGTCTTTATCCTTACATTTTATCAGATCATCGGTAGTCGGATGGCTTACCAAAGCCATTTCGGAATACAGAGACAGAGAACAAAAGTATTTAGCTACAATAAGGGCCTGACAAATAGTTCGGGCATTGAACTAAGCACAAAAATCGACAGCGAGGTACATCGTGGTCTGGGCCTAAACAGGTGACGCAGTAAGAATGGAAATCTCAGTGTGGCACTTGCTTTCCACAGGTGAGACAATTAACTTTTTCTGACATCGGTTAGAGCAAGAAAAAAGGATCAAGGATCCCCAATGGGGTAATTAGCTTTAGAAGACTTCAGGATGATTAAATTATGGAAACGAAAACTCTGACAGAGGCTGACTGGCACTCGTGCGAACGGATTCTGCTTCGGGCTCCTCAGCAAGAAAGACTGATGTAATGGCGTTGGGTGCCTGTTTTTATACCCCTGAAGACCTGACGTCAGTCCTGAAGCGACAGCAACCGACGCAGAAATACTACGTCTCTGGTATTCGGGGCGACTGAGGGCTACCCTTGGCAGGATAACCCAAGTGTGATGACTGCAACAGTGAAACACGAAGAACATCAGCTGATCAGCAGGTTCTTTTGCTTGAGACAAATGCCTTTTTTTTTTCTTTTTCCCCATGCAGGTCTGCTTTATGTAGGGTAGGAGGGCCTGATGTAGGCTTACATTTGATCAGGTCAGAATCTACCTCTTCCCTAACAAGCAACTGTTGAATCCCCTTGGGGCCTTCCATAATCACAAGTCATGGTTGCCATTGGACAACTGACATGGATGTCTTCTTGGCCACTGCGGACATGCTAATATTTGGATCCAAGGTGGCCTGGATGTCAGGCTCAGCCTGCAAATCTGAGCTGTGATAGGTGGCCTGGATGTCAGGCTCAGCCTGCAAATCTGAGCTGTGATCTGGGCATCTCTAGGCTGTCCTCCACCTCAAGAGACATGTTGGTATCCAGAGGCACAGCAGAAGGTTCAGGCCTTTGCTTTTTGGCCTTCCTTTTCAAGACCGACTCTGCTTCAGGCCCTGAGGACCCTCCACAGTGCTTTTTGCTAGCAGCTTTAAGCGCCAATTTACGGCTATGGAGGACAATCTATTCAATCTTTGGGACAAAAGCCTGACAAATAGAGCAGTTTTTGTGGTCGTGGTTTGGGCCTATACAGAACAGGCACTGGAGGTGGCTATCCTTGTGTGGCATTTGTCATGCATATTGGCACTTGCCCCTCTAGGATGACTTGGAAGACATGAACCCTAATCAAAGACAGCAGCAAAAGTTAAAGAATTCCTCAATGGGGCACTTTACTGAATGTTGAAGAATTGCAAACGACTGAGTCAGCCCGCATGTTGGAATCTGGAGGCAGAGAAGTTCTGAAGATTATGTACGCATAACATCACTTTTGTGGCAGACGTCCGATTGCAGCCTTGCAGCCTACTTGAGAAGTACTGTGCACCTTACAGTAGGTAAAGTCGTTTATATACTGGCTGACATCGGGTACTCTACATTGGGGAACTCCCTTACATTATGAATACTGCAACAGATGAATAGAAGGACATTACTCATTCAGCATCTGCATCACAAAAATTGCAATGGATTGAGGAGATAACAGTATATTTACTTAATGACTTAGAAACATCTGTAATATGGAAAACACCAGGAAGGCATACAAAAGGTCCCTCAAATACAAATGTAAAAAAAGGTGTGCACATAGAAGGCATGTACAAAGAAAAGAATGATTTAGGTTTACCATCTTATCAGGTAAGATCTGCAATACCATAATGCTATCAATGCAGTATATCGGGTTCTCTGATTTACATATGAGTTTGCAAAGACAAACCATTCAACTGATGCAGGCAAATTACTGACGGCTCAGAAGCAAACACCAAAAATGGTGCAAGCTACACAATCCAAATTACAGAAAAAACTAGGGAAAATTCTACATGCACTGCTTATACAAAATGGAAAAAGGTACACATGACAAGTCAATAAAAAGACAGCCAATGGGTTTAAATTTTAGGATAGTAGCAGTGGAAAAGAGTTGCACTAAAACATTTGTGGGGGTCTCTCTGGGTGTGCAGCAAAAATCCTTAAACTGCCACACCCTTACAAACTAGGACAATCAAAGTGCTAAACTGGTATGACACACCTATGCATAAAGGGAATAGAAGAGTTAACCTTGACACTCAGTTCCTTCATCATCATGTCTAACTGCTTATCAATTTATGAAAATAAAATTGCCAAAGATTCCAAAGACAAGTACAAGGCATTCTATAACTACGTCAAGAATCTAAATGGCAATTCTCAGATCTGCTCTGAGCTACAAGGATATTGGCAATATCCTGGCAGATCAATTCAGTGCCAACTTCACCCCCCTCTAACCCCCTAAACGGCCCATCTCAATACCGGAAGATTGCCAAATTCCGGCAATAACGGCCACACAAGTAAAAAAACACTCTCCAAAGCTAAGAATACAGCATCCATGGGACCAAATGACATCCCGGGCTGTGATTACATGAACTACAAAATGAACTGGCACCTCACCTAAGTGTCATGTTTAATCATAGCCTCACCTCAGGTTTCGTGCCCACTGAGTGGCACACAGCTACAGTTATCTCACTCCACAAGGGGGGGATCCACCTTGGATCGAGGGAACTACCACCCCCATCAGTCTGATGAGCCTGATCTGCAAGGCCATGCAACGTATTATCATGGAACTTATAAACAAAGATATTGGCAACCTTCAAACACTGGACTCCACCCAGTTTGAGTTCTTGAAGGGCCGATCTTGTCTACTGAACCTGACTTACTTCTTCAAATCAGTCTCCAGAGCCGTGGACGAGGGTAAGGCGGTCCACACAGCCTATCTGGACCTCGCCAAGGCCTTTGACACCATCCCCCACTATGGAATCATAGATAGACTTACTAAGCTGGGCATTAATCCCTACGTCACTCAATGGGTTACCAACTGGCTTACTGAATGAACCCACACTGTAAAAGTCCAAATCCAGCTCGAGACAAGTGGAGTACCTCAGGGTTCAGTCCTCGGACCGCTCGTTTGGCATCTACTTCTCTGAAGTACAGGCCAACACTAAGGGACTCTGGCTAACAAAGTTCGCAGAGGACTGCAAACTGGGAGCCATTACTGAATCCCCAAATGATGTGGATACTCTACAAAACGGCCTTACAGAAACAGATGCTTGATGCCAGAGCCATGGGCTCAAGCTAAATGCCAAGAAATGTATAGTTATCCCCGTTGAGAAAAAACATGTACCCGTGAATTACACGTAGGTGGCAGTACACTAAACACCGAAAGTGTGATAACAGACTTAGAGACACACAGGTGGACAGTGGTCTCACCTTCGATAACCACATCGCCACAACAGTCAGGAAATCCTATGTGGCACACTTCATCACTAAGGGCTTTTCATCCAGAAAAAAGGAGGTCATTGTCCCAATGTACTCATCCCTCATTCGACCCATTATAGAATACAACGCCCCGTTTGGTATGTACCTCTCAAGACATCTGCAACTGGAAAGGCCGCAGAAATACTTCAGTAAAAGAATCATAGGCCTAAAGCAGATGCCCTACGCGGACTGCCATAAAAAACTCCAGCTATACTCTGTCGCATATCGTCTACTCAGAGGCAATCTCTGCTTAACATACAAGGCCATGTCAAACCCAGAGCTGTTGGACATGCTACACCCAATCCCTCAGAGCCACATGCTCCAGGGATCTAAACCTTGTCATCACAATAAACAAAACATGCTGGAAGGACAGGTTCCTGACCCAGGGACTCCCCAGACTCTGGAACAGACTGCCCATACATGTCAAGCAGAGCGCCTCTTTGGCCCTCTTCAAAACGAATCTTGACGATTGAATGGGAGAAAGGAAAGTCACCCTGGGGATCACATCAGTTGCCCTTGCTAGACAGGGGTCCAGGGAAGTAAATAGTGTGGGAAGAAATAGCCAGGGAATTGTTATGGCTAGGCTTGTATAGGCCCTAGGGCCGATAGCCTAGTACCAACCTATGAGTCTATGTTGCCATATTTTGTGCTCCATCTGTTATGATCCAGGTCCCAAATTTCACAGATGCAAGCCACCAACCCTCATTTTTATTCCATTAATGAAAACATACATGGTATCATGAACAATACTGCAGAGAACTTTAATGCGAGGAAAACACTCACAGGACAGGGAACCATGCTTACCACTTCCCAGGTTTAACACTGACTACATGAAGTTCACAGTGTACTCAAGCAAAGGCTTAAAATATTAGCCATTTCTAAGCAGCAATCCTCTCATCCATTGAACTGCCACACACCATCCAATCAGATATTCAAGACATTCTGATCATAAAGTTTGACGGAGTTCACTTACACTACTGCTAGCAAGCACATTTTGCCTGCTATTAATGCAGACAGCCATAAGGACACCCCTTGGGAAATGACTTCCATTTCTATACAAGCAAAACTTACTGGCAATCTGAAAAGGACTGCAATACAGCTGTTGCAAACTGACCTGGTCAAAAATTACTGACGGCAGTGAACTAATAACCACTCACATATAACCTAGCTGTTCTGCATAACAGGAGGGTATACAATGTCATTAAAGGCATAAACATGAAAATGCAGGTCCTATAGCTCTACAAGACCTAGGTATCCACACTGACTAAATTCTAGTTTCAATCAGAGTGGAACCTAGCACCATGCAGTTTACTATAGAAAAATTGCAAGACTGTTAGTTTATGCCCTCTTGATATGGTGCAAACCCAATACAAAATATAGTAAGACATTAATGCACACTAGCAGGACAGAACAAATACTGTTCCTAGAGAACTACAACCTCTGCATTAAGTAAGCAAGCCAAATGTAATCCCCCCCCCCCATGTATAAATTGCCTCTAAAAATTAGCTACATATGCACAATTTTCAGCGTTAAATAGATAACTGTTTAATTGAAACTAGCAGTAGGGACATAGAAGGAACAGAATGTGAATGGAACATTTGGCAGTATTTTTATCAAAAAAACTTTACAATGCATTGGTTTGTTCAGTTTCCAATAATTAACTTTCAAAAAGGTTTCTTCATCCTTGATGCAATTACAGACCATAACATACTAGATATTCTCTACTACAAACTCACCATAGTAGCTTTTAAGAGAGTCTTCTTTGCAATGCTTTTAAGTAATGGACTCCTCATAAGAAAAATCATATAATTATTTTAATACAGTTCAGTAAGAAGAGTACTTTTTAAAAAAATCTAGGAACTTCTGCAGTTAACTACTTGGTAAGCAAACAAGCTACTGAATTTAAACAGCCACAATTGTTATGCTACATCATTTTTTTAATTAGTTGCAGCTTCAGTGCATTCTGACTGTGCCCAATGTTCGTTACTCAAGGAGTTCCATTAGCATGAGAATTTTAATGTATTAACACTGTTTTCAAAGGAAGATAACGCTTCCTTTTATAACTTCTACTTATATAAACATACATAAGGACAACATACAGCCCTAGCGTGAGTGTGAGTGCTTGACAGTCATTTGGTGATGCATTTCCAAACTGATGTGAAGAGTTGAGTGAAAAAAACAAAAGACAAACAGCACAAAGACAAAAATAACAGACTGGAAGCTTCCAGAAAGAGCCCTGCTGTTTAAAATAGTTATAAAGTCTGAAATGGTTCTGCACTGTAACAGTGAATGTCCAAAACTAAGGCTTCTAGCTGTGACAGGGCTGCCTCTGGCCAGCTCTGTAGCCAATGTCACTGAAGAGGTTTGACGAGGTATAATTTTTCTCCATGTTCACTTGTAAAGATAGGAGCTTTTTTGTAGTGTTCCACCAACTCATCCATGGTGCCAAAGCGACGCTGACCAATGCAATAGACTCCATCTACGAGCTGCACTTTGAAATGTTTATTCTTCCCTGATGCTTTTAATGACACTGAAAAGTCACTGGGCTGTGAAGACAAAGAATTCTGTCACCATAAATATGTTCACAATTAAGATAGTTTTACCAACTTGCACCACACATCTGTAACTTATTAATTATTTTTGTTGTGGTCATTAAAAGTTTGCTCAGAAGGGCTTCTCACCTTTTTCACTGGATGTTTCAGTGCTGATGTGTAAATCAATACTAGCTTTTTAAAGTATCAGGCAGCATATTATGCAACAAAAGAAATAAAAGCTGTAAACAAACTTACCAAAATGCACCTGAATGTGCAAGATACTTAGCGCAATGGATCTCCAGATCATGTGACAGATGAAGGTATTAATTGTCCAAACATTTTAGACTTTTTGCAATCATTCATCTTAGGATTTCTTATAGACTTCATTTCTACCTAAAATGAATGCAGATGAGATAGCTCCTAAAAGGCTAGCAAGCAAGGGGTACACAGCTGTTCAACCATCCTCCCCTCAACAGAAAAGTCCAAAACAAGGAATACTTAAGACACTGACACTGCCAGCATTACTAAACCCCATTTTAAAAGATCTGCCTCTGTGAAGAATACCTCAACACAACAGTTTTACATTAAGAATTGATGCAGCACGCTATACACACACACAGAACAGAATAATGAAAAAACTCAGAGTAAGGCAAACTTTAAAAGTCAGTGATACAAAAAAAAGGCAACTGTTCTTACATTACAGGTGCTGAGTACAGTACTCTTGGTGAAGACCATTAATAACTAATTTCACGAACTTTTAACTTACTCTGACTTAGGAATGGAGTCCATTCCTGTCAGGGAACAGGAAACCTTTAACATGTGGAGAAATTAAAAATAAAGAAGCTCAAAATGCTATGTAAAGCATACTTTCAAAAAGACTCCCCTTTTCTCCAAGGACATACCAAATCAGCAGTGCCTGCAACAAATGTATGAACTGATGACCATGTAGGTGCAGCATAAACACCACAGATGCAGTGAAAACACTTAAGCAGTCTGATTGGAGATAGAAAATTATTGGACAAGGAACGTCAATTGAGTATTACAGACACTATTCCCACAGTGAATAAAATCTATTAAGCTAGCTAGAAAAGCAGAAAAGTACTGCTTAGTTGATTCTTTTTTTTTTCTAAACATCTTTATTAAATTCACACATCGCAAAGTACACATTCAATTCCATTTTTTCCTTTGTACACATTATCCAAATATGATTAGTCTTATTCAATTTAACTTTACATAGATTGCTCAGGTCCTGCCTTGCCCAAAATATAACTAGTCCTGTTTATTCTTCTCATCTATTGTTCCCACAGATTACATTCACTTCCTTTTCTAAAGACTATCTGCAGTTCTTTTATCTCCTTTACAATATTAAACACTTCAGTTATAGTTGGTTTTACTTCTGATTTCCATTTCCTAGTAACTGCTTTTTGGCAGCCAACAGCATTACGTTTAACAGGGTCTTACTGTTTAGAAGCAATTCACTTTCTACATCACAGCTCAAAGGAATCATTTCATTAATTAAAATACTCCCCCAACATTTCTGACACAGTACTCAAATTTCTATAATCAATGCTTTACATTCCAAAAAAACTTGTTTCCAGGTACCCCTCTCTCTTTCCTACCACACCTCCAGTAATTATCTACCTGCGAACAAAAATCTCTGAAGTCTACTTGGTGTAAAACCAATGCAAATAATTCAATGCAAAAAAACCTAAACATTCTACATTTTGTTGCATCCTTTGAAGCCATATACATATCCTCCCCTCTGCTTATTTGTACACTGCCTTTCCATTCGTCTCCATTTTCTAACCTCATCTGATTGATTATAGTCATCATGCATAACTTTACATGCCCTGTTATCCACCTTTTTTTACCACAGCTTCGGATCTAGACTCCGCTATAAATTTAACTAGAGCTGGCCTTTCATTCACCACCACCTTATCCATTTTCTCTATGCCTATATTATGTACTACCTGGTACAGACGACTGTCGCCAACCCACAGACAAAACTTCTGCTTGGTCTCTTCCCACTCTGACTTTTCCCTCCTTAGGTAATCACTCACTCCCAGTACATTTAATACTTTGCTAATTTCTGTCAATACATTCTAGCTCTCACTAAAGGATAATGAGGACACCCCTGCCTGGTTCCTCTATTCAAACAGTTTATCAAAGAATCCCTCCCACTCTGACTCTTGCCTCTAACCATATATCTCTAACTCCATTACTTTATCTAGAAACACAAAGGCTGCAGTTTCCTACTCAATTTCAGCTAACTCTACGGAATGCCTTCGCTGAATCAATACACCAATAACAATGGGGTCTTCGCTCTGCTTTCCTTTAAGATCACTGTGGTTGCTTAATTTCTGGACTACTGCACTTTAAAGGATACAGATGGTTGGGGCTTTTCCTAAGGACTCTGTCTGCGCAAATACTAGCAGCTGATAACGTAAATGTAAACTGAAGTGCTCTGCTCTCCTTGACAGGAATTCTGTTAGACAAAATTTAGGTAATTGATTCCGGAATAGTTCTTAAAAAAATAAGTCTTCAGGTTGGAAAAAGCAGAGAAAGGTGAGTAAGGTTATATGATCCCTGGTGGTACAAAACTGTAATCCAAATGACCTTGAGGCTATACTTCTAGCATCAACTTAAACAAGTATGCTTATAAACACCTACATTAAATTATTACTTAAGACATAGGCAAACATATATTAGCAAAAGAGAGAACATTTTTCGGTACCAAGGTATTCTTGACTATTAGTGGAGTAAAAAAGTGATGACAATACACATTCACAGATACCTTTCTGTAGGTTTAAATCATCTGGTTTATTTCTTTATGAGCACTTTAATCAGAGACTTCATCAGATGTGTCGCAATTAAGCACACAAGATTAATGCTTTGAGCTGCTAAACTGTTTCTCTGTAGTCCAGGACACAGGGTGCAATTCCTTCCCCTCCCACTTAGCTACTGTGCGACTTCCTGCAAACGCATTCTACATGTGCTGCATTCCCTACTCTAAAGAGAAAGTATACATCTAACCCTAATGAGCCTGAAGTAAACACAGCTCAAGTATCAAATACCTGTAAAACCTCTGCACTTAGTATGCATTAAATAAAGGTCATGCATCAGTCTAACAGTTAAATATAAAATTCATCCCAAAATGCCACTACAACCTTAAGGAGCTGTGTATACCCTAATGCTAAAAACTCTCAATCACAATGCCCCAGAGATTTTAGTTATGGCATGTTCCTAAAAGCATAAATTGACATGCATGCTGTACTTGAGTAAATGACTTGTATGCTTACATTCAACATGCAGATTATCATCAATTCCCCTCTCAGTTTTGTTAAAAATTCAGGTAATTACTGCTCTTGGGGAGATAAACTCAATTCAACAACAATGTCGACCACACTACAAAGCAAGTGTAGAATTTTGGTGTTGGCATATTTACAGTGATAAAGTTCCTTTGTCTGGAGAAAGTGTACAATTCTGACTTCTGATGCAATAAGAACAAACACAAATGTTCTAATGTGCTGCATTTTCACAAAGAACAGAAGTGATGTACCTCAGTTTCAATTGGAAGATAGTATAAAGCAACATGCCAAGTTCTGCCAAATGCCTGCAGAACCTTGCATTCAGCACTTACCCACTAGCACTTACCCACTAATGAATATACAGGAGTCCTCCACAGTGGAGTTAAAACTTTCATGGAATTTTAATTACATTCAAGTGCAAAATTAACTCAAGACTGCTATTTTTTAACCCAAGAGATTTAATAGCAGTTCAACTCCGAATCTGTCTCCACCAGCACAGGGAGCTAGGATCATGGCATGTTTCCAGTGACAAAACTTCCCTTTTCTGGAAAATGTGATTTTTTACTTCTGATGCAATGATAACTTCATACACTTAATTTTTACAATTTGATAACCATGTAAGTGAGCTGACCCTTTTCCGTCGCAGCCTGGGTAAAAGTGTACAAGTACAGTAATGTTTAATTACACAATATAAACATTAACACAATGCAAATGAACATCAAATGTACATGTATATGCTGCTGGTGTCTTACATAATACACACAGAGAATGGGTAAAGAGTAAGTACAGTTGTGTACACTTACCATAAATGTAGATGTTCGAGTGTAATTCACTGTTGCAGTCATCACATTTGGGTTATCTGCTTGCAGTAGTCCTCAGTCGACCTGATTAACAAAGTCTTGGGTCCTGCGTCGGTTGCTGTCATCTTCCGTGACATCAGGTAGTCAGGGGTATAAAACATGCAGCCGACGCCATTACATCAGTTTTTCTTGCCCCAGATGTCAGGTGCCCCCTAATGGGAAGCAATAAAAAAAAAAATTAAAAAAAAATTACATATATATATATATATATATATATACACATATACACACATATATATATATATATATATATACACACACACACATACATATATACATGCAAGGTTATACCTCCAACAAAAAAAGGCAATACACCAAAAAGCTTTTAAGCATAGTAAAGGAGAGTAGAGGTAGGGAGGGTAACCAGAACTGCAACAGTGAATACACTAACATCTACATTTATGGTAAGCGTATACAATTGTACTATGTTCTTCGTGATTCACTGTTGCAGTCATCCCATTTGAGTAGATTCCCAAAGCTAAGGATGGGAGGAGGAATTTAGACAGCATTAGGACCAACTATAAGGCCCTGCAAGACTGCAGTGGCAAAACCAGCTCTGGAGTTAGAGAAAATTGGCAAATGGTAATGCTTGGTGAAAGTA
Source organism: Protopterus annectens (assembly GCF_019279795.1). Taxonomy (NCBI): domain Eukaryota; kingdom Metazoa; phylum Chordata; order Ceratodontiformes; family Protopteridae; genus Protopterus; species Protopterus annectens. The sequence continues at coordinate 1,030,501,244 of NC_056735.1, read as the reverse complement.
TGTACAGAACTCCAGGTAGTAGCTTCTAGGATGTCCCTGGTAGGGACACCTCTGAGAAAAGTGGGGTCTAATCCCCTGTGGGATAGGTTTTCCATGGTGCTTATAGCAGAAATGAATGCAATGGCCTATCCATTTAGAAATGGTTTGCTTTGAAATAGCCTTTCCCTCTGCCCCTGCAGCAAATGCCACCAGCAGTTCAGATTTCCTTTGAGGTTTAGTCCCGTCCAAGTAAAATCTAAGTTGTCTGTGCACATCTAAGGAGCAGTATCTGTTCCCCTTTGTTCTGTGGATTAGGAAAGAAGGTTGGCAAATGAATGGACTGATTAAGAGCCACACTGGATACCACCTTGGGCATGAAGGAGGGATTGGTTCTGAGGGACACCCTGTCCGCATGAAAGATGATGAAAGGCTCCACTGCCATAAGGGCCTGTAATTCAGATACCCCTCTTGCTGACGTGATTGCTAAAAGGAAGGTTGTTTTCCAAGAAAGGGATTTTAAATCTGCACTTGCAGCTGGCTCGAAAGGAGGAAGAGTGAGTTTCTCCAATACAAAGTTAAGGTCCCAGGCTGGAGTTGGGGCTCTCCTGGGTGGTCTTAAGTTTTTGGGCCCTCTGAGGAACTGCTTGAGCAGTGGATGAGAGAAGAGGGGTGGTTCTTTGTTACAATGAGCTGAAATGGCTGAATTTTAATGGAGGAAAAAGAAAGGCCCTTGTGAAGCATCTCAGTTAAGTATTGAAGAATCTGAAGCAAGTTGGGCGCTGCTGGGCCCATCCCTTGAGATTGGTTCCAGGCACAGAATCTTTTACATTTTTCAGCACAAGATTTTCTAGTACTAGGCCTCCTTGCCTCCAAAATGATATCCAACACTTGTTTACTGAGGGATGGTAATAGAGAGATTAGGTAATTAGCCAGGCTGCCAGGTTCAGGGTTTGAAGCGGAGGGTGCAGAATCTAGTTCTCCTGCTGTGACAGCAGGGTAGGGGTCTGAGGCAGGTGCCATGGAGCCAGCAGTGACACTGCGCAAGAGGGGGTACCAGTGTTGGCGTGGCCAGTGCAATCAATACAGTCCTTGGTTTGTTCTGTTTGACCTTTAGTAGTACTTTGGAGAGGAGAGGCAGAGGAGGAAAATCATAAACTGATAAATTTTTTCCAGCTGAAGGACACAGCATCCATTTTCCAAGCTTGTTTGTGTGGAGTCCTTGAGCAAAATTTGTCCAATTGGTAGTTTTGTGGGGTGGCAAACAGGTCTATATCCGGGATCCTCCATTTGTTTGTCAACATGCTGAAAGTCTCTGGTTCCAGTTTCCACTCGTGTGGGTCCATGAGATTTCTGCTTAGTTCGTCTGCCAGTGTATTTAGTTTTCCTGGCAGAAACTGAGCCTGTAGATGCACTTGGTAGCTCAAAGCTGTGTTCCACAGAGCCATGGCTAGTCTGCAGACTGGGTAAGAATGGGTACCTCCCTGCTTATGTACCACATAACAGTGGTGTTGTCAGTCTTCACCATTAATTGTCCTGGAAGAATGTGGTCCTTGAAGGCTGTCAGAGCATTTTGTACAGCTAACATTTCTTTTTGATTGATATGCAGGTGCATTTGACTTTGGTTCCATTTGCCCTGAATGCACTTCCCTGCCAGATGAGCCCCCCCCCCATGCATAGTCTGATGCATCTGCTGTTAGGGTTTGGGCGGCAGGGGGGTAGAGTGAATGGTCGTCCTTTGTTTTGGTGGCAGGCCTCTGCCCACCAAAGGAACTCTAACCGTAGGCAAGGTATGATAGGAATCATTGCTTCTAGATCCTGAGAATGTTGACACCATAGGCTTTTTAGATACCATTGTAGTTTCCTCATATGCAGTCTCGCATATGGAATTAGAAGAATGCAGGAGGCCATGAACTCCAAGCTTGCAGCATTTGCCTTGCAGATAGCACGGTTTTTGTGGCAATTAGTTTGAAGTAGGTTGTCAAATGAATTTCTCTGGCGTGAGGAAAGCCATCTGGGAAGTTGTATTCAAGCTTGCTCCCAGGAATATAGCCATCTGGGAAGTTGTATTCAAGCTTGCTCCCAGGAATATAATTTGTTGACAGCGTACCAGGTGTGATTTATTTCCGTTTATGGTGTACCCAGACAAGTTAGCATCTTTTGTACAAATGCCAGATGATTCAAAAGTATGTCCTGGCTTTCTGCCGGATTTAGACAATTGTCCAGGTATGGGTACATTTGAATATTTCTTTGCCTGCAAAATGCAATGACTGGAGCTAGGCACTTTGTGAATTCCTTGGGCGCAGTAGATAAGCCAAAGGGCAGTGCAGAGAACTGATAGTGCATGTAGCCTGCTTTGAAGCATAGGTATCTTCTGCAACATTCTCTGACTGAGATGCACAGGTAGGCTTCCTTTAAATCGAGTGTTGCCAATTAGGCATTTTTGTCTAGCATAGGAAGCAACTGGTGAAGAGCATCTTGAATTTTGGAATGACCAAAAAGGTGTTTAAGGTAGACATGTCCAGGATTGAACACCATGAGTTGTCTTTCCTGGGTACCAGCAAAAGTCTTGAGTAGAAACCTAGTCCCTTTTCCTGTTCTGGTACAGGTTGAGTAGCCTTCATACTTAGGAGAGAGACTACTTGCTTTTGAGCCTCTGCCCACTGATTTGGGAGTAGATCTGGCCAACCGTTTGGGGTTGGTAACGTGTGGAAGTGAAATCTGTATCCTTGGGAAACTATTTAAAACCCATTTGTCCTGGGTAATGAGTTCACAGTTTTTTTGCCTGCAGAGCAATCTCTCCCCCTAAAGGAGCAGTCAGTTGAGAAGTGCTTGGAAGCTTTAAAGTTGAGACAGTTTACCATACGGGGGGAGTCTTACTACTCCCTGCTCTGGAAGTGGGAGCCCCTCACTGTTTAGTCCTGTGCGTACCTTGGGACTGAAGCCTGGGTGTTCTGCTGGATCTGGGTTTGGACTGAGAAGGTCTGGAAGTGGCAGGAAAGGACTGATTCTTAGAGGGCCAATGCCTACTAAATCTTGGAGGCTGTACTTGTAGGAAATCTAACAGTTTGCATAGATTTAGCTTTTTCCTCCATCTTTTTAAGAACTACTTCTGCTTTGTTGCCAAACAGGCGGTCCTGATTTAAGGGAGCATCCAGTAATTTAGCTTTAACATGATCTGGCAAGGACTGCTCCTTAAGCCAAGCATGCCTTCTAAGTACAGACCCAGTGACAGCAGCCCTGCAAGATGCCTCTAGTGAATCAAAACCACATTGCAAAGTATGTTTTCCAACCTGTTCAGCAGAATGCATTAAATCCTGTTTTTATTAAATCCCTATTTTCAGCACAATCAGGAATCAACATAATTTTCTGTTTAAGCAACCCAACAATATGCTGCTACTTTAACATATGAAACTGGCAGTTTAAGGCCCTAATGGCCAAGGTTGCAGAAGTGTATACCTTCTTACCCCATCTATCTAGCGCTCTGGAGTCTCTATCAGAGGGGGTAGGATTTTTGGCAGTAGTAGCCTTAATGCCCTTGGGTCCCTGTGAAATGGTCTCAGGATCTGCAGTAGGATTTTTAAAAAGGAACTTATGAGAGTCAGGAACCCTGTAATATCTATCAGATTTTCTTGAGCAGGAGGTAAAGAGTAAGGGGCCAAGCTAGATTCCAAAAACGCATCAACAATGTCTAGTACAGAAGGGATAGCTAAAGGCCTGTGCTGGGGCAGGAGTAAGAAATCCCTAAGCCTCTTTTTAGAATGAGTAATCCTGACTTTCCCAATGAAAATGCTCCCTAAGATTATGCAAGGTTTCACCAAAAGAGAAATCCTCTGGGGGGAAGCAGAGGGAATAAAGTCCTCAGCATCAGAATCCTCATAGGTAGATAAGGGTAAATCCTGGTCATCAGAGGAAACAAATTTCAGAATCCTGGTCAGAAGTATAAGCAAACTCAGTCCTATGTCTCTTGGAGGGGGAAGGTTGGCTTCCCCTGATTAAAGTAATAAGGTCTTCAGCCATTCTTATTTGTTTTTTAGGCATAGAGGGCTGACCATGCGGTCTGGGTGGCGGTTTTCTAGGCATGTTTCGAGTTTTAGGCCTTGAAGAAGATGGCGATGGTTTTACATGCAAGTCAGTAGGCCTGAATACACCCCTCAGAAGCTGGTGCCTGCATAGAGGCTCCGGACCCATCCAAGGTAGACATATCCGCAGGTTCCACAGTTGAAGCATCTCGAGGCATACCAGACTCCGAATGGGTCTCAGTAGAGGCCTGCGAATCTGAAGTAGCAGGTATCAGGGGCTGTGAAAGAGCCTCACTGAGTACCGGCGAACTGGAAACTGGCTTAGGAGAAGCATTGTGGGCAGCTTTGGACCTAGGCAGCCTGTCTCTGTCTTTATCTTTGCGTTTTTTCAGAATGTCGGTAGTCAGATGGCTTACTGAAGACATATCTGGATAATAACAGAGTACCAAAATCTTTAGCAGCATAAAAATACCGACGACGAATAGGTCGTTGTTTAAATAAGGCACAAAACCAACAGTGAGGTACGTCATGGTCAGTGCCTAGGCAAGGAATACAGTACGAATGGAAATTTTATGAGGTATTTGCTTTCCACAAGAAATACAATTATTTACTTTTACTGACATCGGTTTAGAGCAAGAAAAAGTTTCCCCAACGGGGTACTTAGCTTTAGTTGAAGACTTCGGTTCTGAAACTCAAAAACGAAAATTTCAGGAGTCTGCCGACCAGCACTTGCGAACTGCTTCTGCTTCGGGCACTGCACAGCAAGAAAGACTGATGTAATGTCATCGGCTGCATGTTTTATACCCCTGACTACCTGACATCATGGAAGATGTGACAGCAACCGACGCAGGACCCAAGACTTTGTTAATCAGGCCAACTGAGGGCTACTGCAAGCAGATAACCCAAATGTGATGACTGCAACAGTGAAACACGAAGAACATCAACAGTATGTTTAAGAGTTAGAATTCTACTTAATAGGACATGAAGCTTTGATTTTTACAATACACTAACAGTTGTACAATTTTAAAATCTGTAACCAGCGTCATGAAAGTGCAACTTCAAAATTAAGCTTTTTAATAATTCTATAGTTTTATAATTGTTTTTACATCTACTGATAAAGAATTCCACAATGAAATGCAAGTCTAGAGGAAGCTTTTTCTTCAATGGTTAAGTCTGAATCTTAGTTGAAGTGTGTGATCTGTGGAATCTTGATTTGCAGCATTCTTTAAAGTAGACGGCAACAGCCTTGTCTTAGGATTTTATATTTCAGAGTACTTAGCAGTAATGTGGACCTGTTCATAATGGGTAGCCAATGTATGCTGTCATATAAGTTACAATGGTGGCGATTATGCTCAGCCATTTGAACACCAAGTATTTTACTTTCAGCTAAATGGATTTTTTGGACATTATGGGCAGAGTTGTGGGTAAGCAGTGGAAAGGCATATTGTATTTTGGGAACAAGTACATTTACAGCTATTACTGTATGTGTAAGTTGGAGAGTGGCTCTGATAGTCTACATTTCAGTTGAGCTAGAATTTTAGAGGCAATACTACCAATGGCACTAGGAGGAAACAAAGATATTTTTGCTGTTTAACAATTGCCCCACTGTTGTCTTGTGCTGTTTCCCTAGGCAGAAGTACAATATAAACTTAGTAACCTAGCACACACTAATGGCCATGTAGGCCTACTGATGGAATCTAGAATTCTCTAGAAACAGTGATGGCAATTTGCAACAGTTGTTTGACTTGAAACACCTGGATATTCAGTTATGAACTGTTCTCTGCTGTGTTTTTTTAAGGTGGAGAAATAACAGAAGAGCTACATGTTAAATTTCAGAGTGCCAGGTCAAAATCGCTGATGACAGTCTTCTTATCCATTATAGTATCTCATTAGTACGTTCATACCATTCAAATGGCAAGACAAGAGTCCCCAGCACAAATTCCTAGGTGGCTTACTCCAAGAATTACTTTTAGGTATAACGGCCCAAAATCAGACTCTCTTCAATCATTCAAATTCTAGTGCCTGGGAAACTGTGCAAGGAGGTACACATCACAGCTTTACAAATGTCATCTATCACTACTTTTGTAAAAAACTGAAGTAGGCACAGCTCTAGTAGAATGAGTGTTAAGAGCATAGGCCAATTCCACTCCATACTTTTGGTGACATTTGATGCATTCTGGCAACAACTTTGCTTCGGGTGACCATAAAACTCATTACCAGTTTGAGGCCTGCAAAAGAAACGAAGTGAAACTCATTTCTCAAGTCTTGACTCCTGCGTAAATAACTGCCTCAGTGTGTCTAAACAGCTAGACAACAAAACTTGTATTCAAATAATTCTGTTCTTAAGTAAAAACAAATATAGCAAGTCAAGGCTAAGAACCTGTAATTGAGACCCCCCAAACTGCTGAAGTAATGATCTCTAGGGAAATTTACTGAAGTTGCTGCAAAAAGGTAGCATAAGGTTCTAGACCACAAGTTCACTCTCAAAGGGGGAACTAAATTATTTACTGGTGTGGTCCAGTTAGAAATGCTCCATGCAGGAACGCCTTGCAAACGTTTAAATAAGCTACACAGAACTGCTTTGGAAATCTACTTCTTCCCAATATTGCTGAAACAGGTGACATTAAAAAGGGTCTCATCCCAACTTGTCTGAGCCATTTGCTTTTTGATGCTTTTCTTGAATTTTTTTTTCCCGCAGAGGTCAAAACTAACAAGCCCGGGATGGAATCATTCTTCACTGCTCAGCACTGGAAACACCAAGTGGATACATTCAAGGCCTGTAGGTCTAGATATACTTGTTGGATGGATGGTTAACATATTTCTAAAGGTCATGAGACTGTCCTAAGACACAGAAGCAACTCCTGATAAGGGTATTGGGAAACCAAACCTCCTACGGCCAAGAGAGTGCTTTGAGAATCACCCTGACCTTAGGGTTTTCCTTCAGAATAAACTTGGAAATGGGAAAGATGTAATGGAAACCCCGGTTCAAACCTAAACAGCTACTTTGGAAGCAGATGAAGGAAAAACAGCTGCAACACTTGATTTGGGTTTTTTGGGGGGAGAAGGCTATAGTAAAGCTCTTGCCACAAGCAAAAAAATCTTACATACCACTGTTCGACTTGGGGACCTCTTGCATGTTATCAGACACCACCTGCTACACTTGACGCCTAAGGAACTGGCCTGGCCTAGGATACAGATGGCTACCAGAAGGTGAACAGTCGATATGACCTAATCATAGATGCTCCTGGCCAAGAGTATAAGATTGCACTCCACCATATATATTGATACACCCCACTTCAGGCACACTGTTCTACTGGATGTTGACATCCTGTGGGAGATGGATCCTGAGAGGTCGCAAAATCGGATGTACTGTTCTCAACACCACTTCCACTACTAGAAGCCAGTAGGGAAATCTTGGCTGCCATAACTACTATACATTTATTAAACAAACACAGGGGCAGTGGTGTAACTAAATGTCACAGTGGGCAACTAAACATAATTGGTCCCAACTCAGAAGTGCAGCATTAACTCCGGAACTTCTTAGCTATAGTCACATGCAGGTATGCATCCTGGAAGTCCAGAGCACACATCTCTGCCAGGCAAGAAAATAGTGTCTGCACTGAAACCATCCAGAAAGAATGTTGGGGAATAAATTGATACAGACAGCTTAGGTCTAGTATAGGTCTGAGGTCCTTTGTTTTTTCGGGAACCAAACAGAATCCCTGCCCTTTCTGCTCTGTCTGGTGAGACCCCCTCAGATTTACAATACAACTTAGCTCATCCTCTTTTTGTGCAGCTAGCCTCTGGAACACCCAGAAGAGGGAATGGGTGCAGGTAGGAAAGTTGTGGAGGGGGCAAGTGTATCCACTGGGACACAATTTCCTTTAATATTCTGTCCTGCTTAATGGCCAGCAGCACAAGACAAGGAAAGTACACTTGTGTCTACAATGAAAGCTGAGAACAAAGAGTGATGAGGAGATTGAAAAACTGAGAAATTTCCTACAGACAGGGTCTATGGAAATGTGCAGGTATCTTTCAGCTCTAAAGTGACAAGGAAAGCCTAGAGGAGGATAAGGAAAAGTATAACCTGAAGACAGCATCCTGAAGGATGGAACTTCCAAAAGGTGTTGAGGTATGAGAAATCTGGAATGGGTCTTCATGTTCCATCTTTCCTACGGACCAAGAATAGTTGAGTACAAACCTTTTCACAGGGCCTGAGGAGGAACTGGTTCTGCAACTTCCTGGGAGAGCAGGTCCTGGACCTAAGGGGGATGAGGAAAGATTGATATGGATGGGGTGAAGAAATCCCTCTTGGAAAGGAAAGCTCTTTTCAGGACATTCTTTAACCATTTTGTATGATGGACAAGACCCATTTATCTGTAAGTAGTGCATTACCATGCTTGGGGACAGACTGAGCCTTTGAGACAGAATAATCTGTGGAACAAGGTGGGAGGAAGGAGGCAAAAGACAGTAGTGGGTTTCATTAGGAAAAAGGCTTCCAGGCTTGGAATCCTATTGAAGTTTCTCTGGATATTTTTTCTTTCCAATTTTTTTTAACCCTTCTGAGGGGGGCTTTTGTTCTGTACAAACAAAGGTAGTGGGATTACATGGATAGTTCCTTAGTATCTAGGAACTTGTGCAAACAAAATCTGCTTGCAGTTCTGCATGACTGCCTTTTTCCTGCAGGGTTTTAAATAGCTAAAGAGCAGAAGGCCAAAGAGGAGCTCCCTACGAAGAGAAGAGTCCAAAAACATATCCTTGACATCTCCAGAGAGGAACCGGAAGCAAGCCGTGCTAACATGTGAACAGCTGATCCAGTGGCTGTAGCCTTGGAGAAGGCCTCTGCTGTACCATAATTACATTTAATGGCGTGTCTGACTATTCGGATAGCATTACTGAGCATTAACACAGCCTTGGATTTATGTTCAAAATCTTCAAAGTCAGCAAGTGTCTTACTCTGGTTTCCCAAAATGGATAATACATTTTCAGTCATTTGTATTTGGTAGTTTAGATCTATAAATGCTAGGGTAGCACAGATGCAGATTTTTTGCTATACCTGCCCATGGCTCTACTGTCTCTAACAGTAGGGAGCAGCTTGAATGCAGGGATGAGTTTGGTTGGTTTATCTGTACAAAGAAAACATAGGGGTCCGTTACCAGCTTTTTGTACAAAAACTCTCTTCAAGCACCTTGTAGTATGGGTTTCTTTAGTGCAGGCAGCTAGCTGTCAGCCTTGGTTAGAAGATGTGGAAGTACAAGCATCTAGAGAGACTTCAAGGACTAGGTGCACAACTCCAAAAATAATTCATAGTACATTTACTGTACGTCTGAGACGTTTAGTGCCCCACTCAAAATGTTGCATCATCCTGGAAACTGTTTCCCCAAAAGAAATGTCCTCTAGTGGAAAATCTGGAGACAAATGCATCATCTTAGTGCTAGCGGTCTTGGCGTATGTATCTGGCAGAAATAAACTGAATTTGACTCCTCCTCTTATGAAGATGATTCATGTTGCTTTTCAGAGAAGGATCAGGTGAAGGAGAAGGAAGGAAACTTCAAAGATGAGATGGTTTTGTACAGGCCTTAAGAAAAAAGAATCATTCCCTTCTCATGGGATGTCCTCTGAGGGGAGACTTATTTCTTCACAGAGACATCCTCCAAGTGTGGTGATGCAGAACATTGTTAGACTTCGGAGAGAGTCAGGTACCTCTTTTGCTGACTAGGATTTGAGGTATGCCCACTGGTCCCTCTGAAATAATCACCTTGGGTTAACTCTTCGCTTCCACAGCAGGGGGAGATTCAGTCTCTGATGGGTAAAGCAAGGAATGCCATACTAGCCTCTGGCTGGGTCACAGCAGTGGGCGTCTAAAAAGGGCTCAGACGTACCACAGATACTTGTAGCATCTCAGCATTCAAGTCCGAGTCATACTGAGCAACCTAAGTATCCAGTTTCTACTCTTCATACTACTTGTGTGAGTGGGGCATCTGAAGCCAAGTGTTTCACCATTTTGCTATGCACAAGGTTCTTTTAACACTGGCTCTCTAAATAGGTATACAGGGAAGAAAATCTGGTTCCAAGGTTTTAGGAACAAATTAATGAAATTGTATGGTAAATGTGCTCAGCTTCTACGCAAAACAAAAAAGGTAGAGGCTTTTATAAGGAATCTGCCTTTAATAGCTGCACTTCCCTGTCTTACCTGACATGAGCAAATAGTTATGAAAAGAGAAAAAAAAGTAGGTTCCTCAATAGGTACTTAACTGACAAAGTCTTGGTAGTGGCAGACCAGCATTAATGATACTTCTGTGTTTGGAATGGCAGAAAGATAGTCTGGGATCCCATACAGCTCAATCCCGCTGGCTGAGGTCATATACTGAACTTACAGAGCATCAGAAGTTCTGGCTTTTGTAACCCAGACATAAGTCAGGTTACCAGTGACAGGATAACATACAAGTACTGGGATACTACAACAGTGATCTAAGATTGGACATCCACTGTTACCTGGGCCTAAAGGGATTCAGCACAACATTTGGTGAACCTCCTGAATCTTCATACTAATCCTGGAGATCAGGTAAATGGATGGTAAAGCATACAGCAACTTGCCTGTCCAAGGATGCAGAACATTCGTGTCCAAGGAACTCAAAATGCATCTGTCTTCCAGGCCTTCTTGCATGGGAGTCCTGGAGCAGACTTTTGCCAGTTGATTCTTGTGAATGGATGCAAATAGATCTGGGGTGTTCCACACTGATGGATCAATTCCTGGAAGACCTCCAACTCAATTTACATTTGTGAGGGTCTGTCTTGGTTCTGCTCAGCTTGCATGCCACAAAAGTTTGTTTTGACAGGATATAGGATCCTTGTAGTGAAAGACTGTGCTAAAAAGTTGCATCTCAGGCTATCATGGCTCGTCTGCACAAAGGGCAATATCTGGTCCCCTGCTGCTTATCTATTGCATTACTGTGATGATGTTTATAACCACTTGCAACAATCCTGGGGACCATAAATGATTGGGAGCGTTGACAGCATTTATTACTATCCACATCTATTATGTTTGTGTTTTTATCTGTCCATTTTGCTCCAACGAACAGTGCAATCCCCAAAGCAAAGTTTGAGCCATTTGTACTTGCAGACTGCACTGAAGCTGTTAAGGAAAATAGAGGATATCTGGATTCAGATAAAAACTGGCCCCTTCAAAGTAGTTTCTCTCTCACGACACCCAAAACAAGCAACTGAAATGTCAGTGGATGTTGATGCGAGGGCCATACTGATTTGATGTACCACTGAATTTTCCTCATGTACAGTCTGGCTACAGGAACCATGGAAGCCATAAAACCTTGTATCCTGAGAAATTCTCTTGCTGAGGTCTTGATCTCAGTGGAAAAACTCAGGAAAAGATCCAGATATAAATCCACTTGTCGAAGAATAGCTCTCTGCACTGTGAGGAGTCAAACAAGACTTTTGGATGTTCAACTGAAACACAAACACCAGTCTGAGAATCAGATCACTCACCCAACTGAGAAATCCCAGACACTTCTGCAAAAATAATCAAGCTATCTAAAGAAAAACATGAATACCTTGCAGTGTAAAGTACGTTACCATTGGAGCTCAACAGTGCGAATACCCTTGGGGCAGTGGATAACTCCAACAGTAATGCAGAGAACAAAGTGTTGTCCAGACACAGAAAACCTTACATATTTAAAATCTGGTGCTACAGGAATGCAATAAGCATCCCTTAATCTACAGTCGCTAGAAAAAAATTAAAGGAGGAATGAAAGGTAATAGGTTGTGTAGGAATAATATTTTGAACTTTGGAACATTTGAAAAGAAAGATCTAAAACTGGACTCCACAAAGCTGTTTTTTCCCTTTCATGTCAAACATTCCTAAATAAAAACATTTCCCATTGCAAGAAAGGACAGCTTCTCTTATCCCCCCCCCCCTTTGGAAAATGATGAATGACAGGAAAAAAAAAAGTTTGATCTTGCAAACGCTCCTGAAATGGAGCAAGAGATTTAAACTGACACCTGTATCCCTGATGAATCACTCTCCGTACCCATTTCTCTGAAACCATCTGTTTACAGAGAGAAACAGAAAAATACATACTAGGGAAGAATTAAAGGCTAGATAAGGTGGGTGGGGCAGGGGGCATTCTGCAGATAATCATTCGGATTTGTTGGTCTGAATGTTTCTTTGTGGAGGAGGCTCCTTTCTTCTGCTGTGCCTGCTTAGCTTGCTTTTTATAAAATGGTGCAGAGGCAGCTTTAACACCCTTAAAAAATTTGGAGGATGAAGGCCGAAAACTTTGAGAAACTCCTTGAATCAGCTTCCCCCTCATCACATTTAAGGACTTCAGTAGCAGATGGTTCAAACTCCTCCTCTATCTGATGGAAACTTAAAATTTCAGCTTTAACACCCTCAGGAAGGTTCTGTGCATGTCATCCAAGAAAATCTTTTCATAACAGTTCCAGTAACAGCAGATCTGGAAATGTAATTAGTTGCATCATAAAAACACTTGAGTTTAGTCTTTTGAGACGCAGAAGTAACAAGATTACACAAAGATGATTTTCTCTTCAGAAAAGGAAATGGTATATTTTTCATTCTTAAAAGCATAAACATTAACGTGATCTTTTCAGTTATGAATTGTAAAAATAAGTATTGTTGCAGAAGAACACACTATTTTCTCCAAATCTTTCAAAGGCTTTCCCAACCTTAGAGGGGGAAGGATTTGCATTTATCAGACGGATTTTCCAATGAAATCACTGCTGGGTCAGATCTGGGTTACAACATAAAACTTTATAAACTGTTTTCTTAGGGGCAAGTTACAGGCTTGCAGTAAGAACTTTCAATGCTGGAAGAACAAGAGCAAGTTCAGCAAACTCCAGTTGTAATAAATGTTAGCATGTCCCCACTGAAAACTGATTGATTCATTCTGGATATGGTTTCAGAAAATGAAAATCCATCTAAGGGACTATCAAAATATACTCTCTCCTCACAGCATAATCAGAAACCTTAGTACAGAAAAAAAGTAGTCTCCTCACAATCAATTTCTTGAAAATCCTCAGACAATGAAGAATTATTTTTCTTGTACCATTAACACCAGAGCTGGAGTGAACTAAACACTGAGCTAAGCCCATTAAACTCCTGACCAAAGTAACAAACAAGAGATGAAAGTTATTTCTTTTTTGGTAGGAATTTCCACAAAAGCAGACCTACTTTTAACAGACAAATCCTGCCCAAGAACAAACATACCAGTTTGGATAAGCAGAGAGGTATTTCCCTTCTTCCTCCAATAAGAGTGGTTCTCCCCTGCTCACTAAGGGCACTCTAACAGCCACAGTAGATGTGCCTTACCCCCGGGTCCAGGGTGGCTGTAGTGGCCATATCAGAGGGAGTCAAAAGATAAATGGTTTGAGGAACCAGAAAATTGGTACAGCAGTCACCCCTCTGTGGCTGTAGCAAATCAGGAACCTAATTGTTTGGAAATTTTCTTTTTGTGGCTGGAAAGAACAAGGAACGAGTTGGCTGTTCCATGGTGAAGATGAAAATGATGCCTGAAACCCAGTGACAGCTGTAGTCCATGAAATAGGACAGTATTTAAATATATTTTTAACCAAAAATAAAGTAGAATGCTCTTTAAACACTTACCTTAACCCTCAAAAGTAATACAAGTTTTAATTAGGATAAACAAAGTTTAACTTGTTTTAACAACCTTTTTTCTAAAAAGTAAAACGTGACAAAGTCACGTGGCTATCCATTAAAATGGCTCTTCCTAGCTTAAAATATACAGTCACAAAAAAAGTTAAATTACTGTCAAAACTAAAATGTGTAAGGTTTCCCTGAATGGAACTTAACCTGGCCAGACATGGAGAACCATTACTCGACCTTCGAGCCTCAAGAGCCTGCACAAGCAGCACTCTTCAGCAACAGGAAAGCTCTGAAGGGCTTTGAAAACAACCACTTTTCCTACTGCTCTGCTTGAGCAATATTTTAGGTGTGTGGAAGATACTTTAAAGCAGGACATAACCCATATAGCTAAGGCTACTGCAACAGTAATCAAATGAGCATCTATGAAGTCTCCAATTGAGATTCGTGTGAAACAGAGACTATACAAAGTTCAAGAGTAAGACAACATTGGGAGTTTTTCCCCTTACTTTGAGGTACAGTGATCCCTGAAATAAGTATACATGTAACAGAAAGGTGTGGGGAGAATGAAGGATTTGCAAAAGCGCTTTAACATTACAACAAATTTTGAGATTTGCTGTAATGTACTCTGTGCAACTCACACTTTCATAGGTGCAGGTCTTAATTATTGCACTTCTGTTAGGGAGATGCTTCTATGGTCACAGACAACTTGTACGTCACATTAAGAAAACTAAGCCTCTCAGACAGTCTGATCAGCAGTTTAAGCAACAAGCGACAGCCACCAAGAACAATGTCCAAAGGGATAAAAACTGCAGGGAGGCAGAGGCCACTGGCTCAAAAGGTGCTATGATTAGTTTGTCTAACATAGCAGAGATGCAATCATGGCAAAATTACCCTTCTTGGAGGCCCAACATGCAAAAGTCCATTTAAACAAATTTTACCAAAAGCTGAGTACAAAGTGGGGTCTGTAGTCAGGTAGACACACAGGATTAGCATAGACCTTTAAGGAAGCACAGGAAAGGCCACTGTGGAAAACGTTTGAATGATAATCCAAGATCAGTGCCACTTGTGCACTACTTGGGTCAAGGTCTCTGCATAAGCAAAGGGAAACCATTCCCACTCTGCATGGCATAATTTGCTTGTGCTTGTTTCACTGTTATAAGGCACATTATCTGAATATATGTTGATAGCTGTGATTACAGCAAAACCATTCCAGTTGTTGACATGACCAGGTAGGCTAAAATAGGACCCTTTGTTTTGAGATGAAGTTCCACATGCTAAACCAATACTTTCCAGCTCTACCTTGCTAAGCTGTGGAAGAGGGGAATCTAGTGGTGCCTGAGCCAAAAGGTAGAAATTAACAATAGTTTTGGCCTATCCTCCTTTATCTTCAGTAAGGCACAAAAATCTGGGTAAAGGGAAAGTGTAGAAAAAGTTCTTCCAGGCCCCTGGAACAGAACTTTACTTGGTGACATACCATATCACTATGGCAATCAGAGCACTTGAAGGACTTCCCTCAAACAGGCTATGGGCACTATCACTATGCAGAAAGCCATGAAAGCATGCAGCATGCGAAATTCCTTGGTTGTTACACATTTCCTATGGCATTCTGCAGGAATAGACTCAGAGAAAAAAAAAGAACCCTGCCCTCCTGTAAGAGTACCCTAAAAAAACACAAAATCAGGTCGGTGAAAAGCAAAGTCTTGTGTATCGCCTCAAAGGAGTTTGCCTTAATGAGGCAGACATCCAGGTATGGATAAAATAAGACCTTAAAGAATCAGCATTCAGAAATACGGGATATGAAATTTGTTCAGGAGAGACATCAAAGACTAGCCCTCTTTTATGGCACTAGGAATGGACTTCAGTAGAAGTCTTGTTTTCACTGCCCTCTGTATATAGTCTATAGGCCCCTTGGCTCTAGAGCTCCTTTAACATGAAAGGCTCTACTATATGGTGGTCTCCTGGAACAGGAGAAACTCATCCGCATTTTAATTTAGAAAAAAGATGTTATGTACTTACCATAAAGTTCCATGTTTGTAGTCCATCTCGCCTACATTCTTGCTGGATGGTGGTGGTGGTGGTGGTGGGGGTTCCGATACTGAAGCTTGATAGCTTTTATTGGCTCGAGGCTAACCCCTATTCCATGGTGCCTCATGGCAATTCCCCAGATCTTGTTTACAAGAAAATAAATAGGTACATAATAGTCAGCAACTATCAATAACTATGCCCATACAAACCGTATACTCTATTACTATCCATGCCAGGTGGATGGACAACTACAACCAGGTCAGACAGCATAACTGATAGTCCACCAGTTCCTCCAGAAAACAGGAAGGGGGAAGGAGGGTGGGATGCAAGAACGTAGGCAAGATGGACTACAAACATGGAACGTTATGGTAAGTACATAACTTCTTTTTGTTATGTAGTCCTATCTCGCCGTAATTCTTGCTGGGTGGGACAGCGTCCCTAGCACCTTTATCCCTGGTGGCGCAAGCAAAGAGACTCTTCAGCACAGTGGACCCAAAGGATGACCTGTCCTGGGAGGCCACAGCACAGTGGATCCAAAGGATGACTGGTCCTGGGAGGCCAAATCCAATTTGTAATGAGGGACAAAAGGTATGAGGTCTTGCTCAAGTAGCTGCTGCACAAATGGTATTGATTGGGAGTTTAGATCTAAAGGCACAAGCAGTAGATACTGCTCTGGTTGAATGGCCTTTTACTTTGGCTGGTAACTGTTTGCCATCATCTTTTTAAGCAAAGGAAATGCAGTCTGAAAGCCATTTAGACAAGGTGACCTTAGAAACAGGCAATCCTTTATTTTTATCTGAAAAGGAAACAAATAATTGGCCTGATTTTTGAAATTCTTTAGTCCTGTGCAGGTAAAACCTGAGAATTATGTGGACATCCAATTTGTGTAGTCTGTATTCTGATTTATTAGCAGGATTTGGGAAGAAAACTAGAAGTTATGTACTCACCATAACGTTCGATGTATGTGGTCCACCTCGCCTCACATTCTTACTTACGGGTTCGGAGCCGAACATCAGCTCCGAATCGGCCAACTTATTTTTCTAGCACAAAATCTCTAATTGGCTGGGCTAACCTGGTATCCCATGTTGCACTGCTCCATAGCCCCAGATCTAGTTTGCAGCAATCCATAGTCACACCTCATGCACAACCACCGTTCAGTAAGGTAGAACACTATCCAGGGTAGCAAAGAAAAAACAACCAATACCGAAGGGTACTGAAGACCAATGTCGCCTCCAAATCCTCCAGGAGGGGGGACAGGTGGGAGGGAACGTAAGAATGTGAGGCGAGATGGACCACATACATCGAACGTTATGGTGAGTACATAACTTCTAGATGTTATGTGGTCCAATCTCGCCTACATTCTTACTCATGGGACAGTGTCCCCCAGCACCTCTATCCTGGGAGGCTCAATGGAAGATGTTCCTGAGAACAGTGGAACCAAAGTAAGCCCGGCCCCTAGAAGCCACGTCTAATTTGTAATGAGTAATAAAGGTGTAGGGAGAAACCCACGTGGCCGCAGCACAAATTTCATCCAAAGATAGCCTGGAATGATAAGCTACTGAAGCAGAAACAGCCCTGGTGGAGTAAGCCTTGATGGGGAACGGTAAATTTCTGCCTGCTGACGAATAGACATAGGAGATGCAATCAGAAATCCATTTGGAAATTGTAATCTTAGAAATAGGGGAACCTGTTCTATTTTCTGAAAATGACACAAACAGTTGGTCAGAGCTACAAAGTTGTTTTGTCCTGCGTAAGTAAAATCGAAGCTGCCTGTGTACGTCCAACTGATGAAATTTAAACTCTGCCTTGTTGGAAAATTGAGGGAAGAAAACTGGCAGCTCAACAGACTGATTGAGATTAACGGCAGAGGTTACTTTTGGAAGAAAGGATGGATTAGGTCTCAAGGAAACCCTGTCCTTATGAAAGATTAAATACAGGGATTTGATGGACAACGCTTGAATCTCAGACACCCGTCTGGCTGATGTGATGGCCATTAAGAATGCAGTCTTCCAAGACAGAAATTTTAATTCACAGGTGGCAGCTGGCTCGAAAGGTGATGAAGTCAGGGCTTGCAAGACAAAATGTAAGTCCCATGGCATGATGGGTTCTGACACAGGAGGCCTTAGTAACAAGATACCCCTCAAAAAGACCTTACATAGTTTATGAGCCATGAGAGAAGGTTCGTAAGAGGTATGAAAATTAGAAATAGCGGCCAGCTGGACCTTAATGGTCACAGGAGCAGAACCCTGCTGAAAAAGTATGGATAAAAAATCTAAGACAGCAGGGATGGGGGCTGTGAAAGGATCCAGTCTCTGGGCCTGAGCCCAAATTGAAAATCTTTTCCACTTGCTGGAATAAATCTTCCTGGTAGAAGACTTATGAGAAGAAGAAAAATGTGTACTACCTCAGGTGAAAAATGATGGTCTGACTAAAGATGGAAGTGGAGTAGCCAGGCTGTCAACCTGAGGGTCTGCAGGGAGGGATGGGACTGTCCCGACATGTGTGTCAGTAGGTCTGGTGCTGGGTCCAGAGTCCAAGGACTGTCCACTGCATACTGATAAAGAAAGGAGAACCAGACTTGGCGTGGCCAGTGTGGGGCAATTAGAATCATCTTGCTTCCCGAGGAAATGGCTTTCTGAATCACTCTTGGTAGCAGAGGAAACGGAGGGAAAGCATAGAGCAGACCGGGAGGCCACTCGAGGACTAGAGCGTCCCTGGGTGACTCCTCCTGTGGGGGGATCAGAGTGAAAGTAGTTGCTGCACTTGGCATTGTGGGGATTGGCAAAAAGATCGCAGCAAGGCTGACCCCACCTGTTGAAAATCTGTTCTGCAACTCGGCGATTCAGGGACCACTCGTAAGGCATCAGAATAGATCTGCTTAGCCTGTCTGCTATCACATTGGCCTTCCCTGGAATGTGCATTGCCACTAGGAACCATCAGGAAGACATTGCCCACTGCCACACTCGCATGGCCTCTCTGCATAGGGGGTAAGATCTGGTTCCCCCTTGCTTGTTCGGGTACCACACCATGGACATGTTGTCCGAGTGAATTGCAATCGTTCCTAGGGGGAAGAGAGCTCTGCAGTGCTTGCAACGCGCCAATAACACCGCTCTCATCTCTAGAACATTGATGTGCAGATGTACCTCGTGATCTTGTCACATGCCTTGGACCATCCTGCCAAGATAATGCCCCCCCCCCACCCCATCTGGGAGGCGTCCGTGGTCACCTAGGCAACTGGTGGCATAGGAATAAACAGATTCCCTTTGTTCAAGTTGGCGGAGCGTAGCCACCAACAGAGGTCCTGTTTGCACCGATCGGTGAGTAGGATCAAATGGGAAAGGGGAAGTTTCTGAAAGGACCATTGGGCAGAGAGAAGCCACTGCAGAAGACTCATGTGTAATCTGGCTAGAGGCACTAGCATAATGGTGGCTGCCATGGATCCCAGGAGCTGTAGAACCCATCTGGCCTGAACCTTCTTGAAGGGTAACGCGCAAACCTGACCCTGCAACACCTCTATCCTTTCTTGGGGCAGGAACGCCCGCATATGAACGGTGTCTAGCTCTGTGCCTATAAATGTGACACACTGAGAGCAGCAAGGCAGACTTTCCCCAGTTCAAGGTAATTCCTAGTTGATGACAAAGGGCAATGGTCGTTTCCCTGGCCTGAATGAGAAGATGCCTGGTGGGGGCGGTGAGGAGCCAGTCGTCCAGGTATGGAAACATTTGGAATCCTTGATGTCTCCGGTGAGCTATCACCACTGCCAAACACTTGGTGAACACCCTGGGGGCTGTGTTGAGACCAAAGGGCAGGGCACGAAACTGGAAATGACTGGCTCCCAGCCAGAAGCATAAGTGACTCCTGGATGCCCTGTCCATTTTGATATGGTAGTAAGCATCCTTGAGGTCGATGAGCACATCCATACTTTTCCCAATTACGGAAAAATAGACTGAAGGGTGACCATTTGGAACTTGGACTTTAGAACGTAGCGATTCAGTCGGCTGAGATCCAAGATGGGTCTCGGGTCCCCTGTTTTTTCGGCACCAAAAAGAGTCTTGAGTAAGTCCCTAATCCTATCTGGTCCTAGGGGACAGGTTGGATGACTCCTTTTTCCAGCAACTTTGAAATTTCTAGTGTTGCGTGATCCCTTTGACTGGGTGGAACGTCTGGGATTCTCTTGGCTGGCGGGGGGTCCGATAACAAGGGGATGGAATAACCTCCGATAACTATTTGAAGCACCCATCGATCCTGAGTGATACTTGCCCAGGCTTCCGGGTACAACGAAATGCGGCCCCCGACTGGCTCCGGAATAGCAGTCGGGCATTACATCAGGGACGATGATAGGAAGGCCCGCGAAAGGAATCACGGTTTCCCGAATTGCGAGGGCCTCCTCTGCCCGTAGGGTGGCGTCTCCCAGAATAGCCTTCCCCCTCCTCTGCCTCTGGAGGGGGACTCACCTTGACCGGCAGGGAAAGAATTGTGACTTTTTGAACCACATTTTTCCTCCCCTCTGAGCCTTGGAGTAAGGCCTAGATGGAAGGGAAAAATGGACCCGTACGGCAGACAGGGACTTCCCCTCTTGCTTGCATCTGGTGAGGGTGTCTTTCACTTTGGTCCCAAAAAGTGAGGACCCATCAAAGGGGGCGTTAGTGAAGGAAGACTTGAAAGGCCTCCGCGAAATGACACAGGAGCATCCAGGTTTGCCTCCTGAGGGCTACACCTGAGCTAGCTGCCCTGCTCGCCCCTTCTGCTGCATAAGATACGAGCCTCATGGAATCGAGCCAAGAGTAGACAGCTGGGCGTTAACACCTCAGGTACGTTACCCATTAGAGTATCTCCTAACTCTTTAAGGAGATCTCTCTGGAGCAGAGTAAAATGACAAAAGATAATTCAGAGACCGAAGGGTGAAGGTCGCTGAAGAGAGGGTACGCTTCCCGTACCGATCCATACTCCTGGATTCCTTGTTAGGAGGATGGACGGAGGAAGAAGACTCTGCTACTTCCTGCTGAGTGGCCACCGCCACCACCATGGCATCCACAGAAACCCCTTTGGACAGGAACTTTTTCCAGGGGGAGCTGAAAGAAATTTATTAGGGCGTCTGGGTACAGGTTCCACCTTGTCAGGAGTCTCCCACACCCTTCGAAAGATCAAATCTAGGAGCTCATCGAAAGGTGGAGACACCCAGGAGGCAGAGGGTTGAGCCCCAAAGGCCTTGAGGAATACCGACTCCTCCTCAGAGGGGGTTTTGGACGACCACCCGCCTCTCTGCCTCAAAATCTCCAGGATGTCGGAGAAACAGACGTCATTGGAGGATGACTTGGGGGACCCCTCTGACTCTTCGAGGTCGGTATCAGAAGTGAGAGACTCATCCTGGGAGTCTATGTGCTTCCTCTTGCACAACTTCTTTCTTGGGGGCTCCTCAGGAACAGACTCCGAGGGGCCCTCAGAAAGTTGGGGACTGCTCATGGGGGTATCTCCCCAGACATTGGGGCTCAGCCGTCAACTGATAGGGGGACATCAGAGGCTCTCGCTGGTGTGGAAGGGAACGGAATGACCGATCCGGGTGATGTCATTGAAGATCTGGCCAGTGCGCTCCTCATGGCCTCGAAGGCGGGTCCCCCCGAATCCGAGGATCGACCAACCTCTGAGGCCACGACCGGAGCTGAAGTTCCTCGAGCCAAAGTGCCGAGAGGGAGGCTCGGAACAGACAAGTCCCGAAGTATCCCCCTCGGGCCCGACAGAGGAAACCCGAGTTCTGAAACCAGAGGACGGAGCAGACATGGTTGGAGCTGACGTCGGCACCGATAAAGCCTTAAGAAGTATCGGAGCCGGCAGATCACCACCCGGAGCAGAACACTCCGGCTCAGATGTCAAGGAGGTGCTTGGAGGAGGAACCATTGGTGCACTCATCGGGACTGACTCCGGGGCAGACAGGGTCGGAGCCGAAAATAATTTTGCCAACATAGGTGACTGCAGGAGCCTCTGGACCACCCTTATCCACATCCAAATCAGAGAGTCTGGAGGATATGGAGGAGAGAGAAGGTAACTGTGATCTCCTATCTGGAGATTCATGTCTAACACTACGAGACCGGCTCCGAATGGGCTCTGCTGATTAAAGAACCACAGCTACCTCCTGCGGCCCCGAGGACAAGGGAGCCGAGGAGGTAGAATACAATTTGGTAGTCTTCTCCGGTGGCTCCGATGAAACAAATGGAGCCGGAGATCTCTTCTTAGCCTTAGAAGTCTTGGCTTTAGTTTGTGAATCAGAGGAAGAGTCCAAGGACTCCTCAAAGGAAGGCTTTAGAAGACCCTTCAGTATAAGTTTATTTTTTCTTCCCTGTAGCACCCTCGGACTGAAGGCATGACAAAAGCTACAGGACTCTTGTAAATGTATAGCCCCCAGGCAGTATACACAAATGGAATGTCCATCTGTTATGGACATCTCGTAGCTGCATTTAGAACATTTCTTAAACCCAGAGGGTTTATGTTCCTTTTGTGCCTTTGACATATTAATGACCACTGCACACAACACAAACAAGCAACAGGACCCTAGTCCAACAACGGTTAAGGTGGGAACTACCGCTAACAATTACTGACAAGAATCTCTAACTTAAACAATTCTTGAGATGACTAACCCACACACACAGAAGCGAGGAAAAAACGCTTTTTTACACAGGAAAATTAGGACAAAACTATACAACGGAGGGAGGACTAGGTCCTCTAATTTAAACGGGCCTAGCCCGTCGGAACAGAGGGATACCAACAAAAATCACTCACACCATAAGACACGCTAAACAACAAGAGCAAATAGCTATTAAAATAGCTTTTGTGAGGAAAAAACATTATTCAGTGGGGAAAAAAGAAGTTTTAAAGCTACTTAGCCACAGCCAAGCGAGACCATGTCCTAGCTACACGATCGGCAAACGAGATCTGGGGCTTTGGAGCAGTGCAACAAGGGATACCAGGTTAGCTCAGCCAATTAGAGACTTCATGCTAGAAAAATAAGTTGGCCGAGTCGGAGCCGATGTTCGGCTCCGAACCCGTGAGTAAGAATGTAGGCGAGATTGGACCACATAACATCTGTAGCTCGATAGTTGTGTTGAGATTATGCTCTGAACATACCTTAGGAAGAAAGGAAGGATTAGTTCTAAGTGAGACTCTATCCTTATGGAAAACAATGTAAGGAGGTCGAAAGGTGAGGGGCTTGTAATTCAGAAACTCTCCTAGCGGACGTTATGGCCTCTAAGAATAATGTCTTCCAAGACAAGAATTTCAGATCCGATGAAGAAGAGGGTTCAAAGGGTGGAGAAATTAAAGATGTAAGAATAGGTTTAGATCCCAGTGCTCCGGTGGTTGCCTGATTGGAGATCTGAGAAGGACGACTCCTTTCAAAAAGGTTTTGCATAAAGTGGGACATGACTGGATTTCTCATGTAGCCAAAACGATAATTACAGATGGCAGCTAACTGAACTCTAATAGTAGCAGCTGCAGCTCCTTCATGAAAAATAGATACCAGGAAAGACAGGATATTCTCTATAGGAGCTGAGTAGGGATCTATGCCTTGGTTTGCTGCCCAATATAATTTCCTGGTGGAAGGTTTGTGTGAAGAAATCAGAATGTGTTTGACTGTAGGGGAAAGGGAAACGCACCTGGCTATTCGTGGAACTGGAGCAGCCATGCTGTCAATGTCAGGGTTTGGATAGTAGGATGGAACTGCCCTGACTGATGAATCAGGAGGTCTGGAGATGGTTCCAGAATCCATGGTTCCTCCAAGAGTTAGGGCCACAGGAAGGGGAACCAGACTTGGCGAGGCCAGTAAGGAACAAAGAGGATCAGGGTACTCCTCAACAGTTTTGCTCTCTGAATTACTTTTGGAATGACAGGAAAGGGTGGAAAAGCATAAAGGAGTCCCTGAGGCCAATTGTGGACCAGAGCATCCCTGGGTGACATTCCCAGATCGGCAATTAGGGCAAAGTAGCTGCTGCATTTGGTGCTCATGTATGTGGTGAATAGGTCACAGCAAGGCTGGCCCCATTTGCGAAAAATCTCTTCCGCAACTTCCGACTTCAGGGACCACTCATGAGGCATCAGAATTGCTCGACTGAGTTTGTCTGCTATCACACTGGACTTCCCCAGGATGTACATTGCTACCAGAAAACGCTGAGTGTCCATGTACCACACTACAGACCTGTCTGACTGAATCGCAATTGTCCCCGTGTGAAGAGAACTGTGAAGTGCTTGCAACGCATATAGCACCACTCATCTCCAGAACATTTATGTGCAAGTGGTTCTTGTGATCCTGCCAAGTACCTTGGACAGTCACCCCTAGATAATGCGCCCCCCCCCCCCCATTTGGGAGGCATCTGTGGTCAAGACTGCATTTTCTTGAGGGGTAGCAAGTGAGCGACCTAGATGAAGTTGATCGGTATGTAACCACCATGTTAGATCCTTCTTGCAGGAGATTGACATGAGTATTTGGTGAGAGGGGGAGACCCTGCATTGACCACTGGGCAAATAGTAGCCACTGAAGTACTCTCATGTGCAGACAACCAAGGGGAACTAAGAGAATGGTGGAAGCCATAGTCCCTAGGACCTAAAGGACCATCCTGGCCTGTACTTTGTCTCTTCAGCAAGAATCTGACTTGGTTGTGTAACTATTCTGTCCTTTCTGGTGTCAGCTTCGCTGTCATGGTGGTTGAGTCTATTTTCTGAGCCTAAGAATACAATGTGCTGCGATGGCGATAAGGCTGATTTTTTTAGGTTTATTGTAATGCCTAATCTGGCGCACAAGGATAGAGTCTTGCCCCTGGTTCTGATTAGTTGGTGATTGGTGGTAGCAGTGAGGAGCCAGTCACCTAGGTACGGAAACACCTGTAATCCTTGATGTCTCAGGTGAGCTGTTCGGGGCAGTAGTGAGGCCAAAGGGCAGTGTTCGAAATTGAAAATGATTGGCTCCCAGCCGAAAGCGTAGGTGTCTCGAGTGCCTGCCCATTTTGATTTTGTAGTACGCATCCTGAAGATCTACTGAGCAAATCCAATTCTCTTTCCTAATAAAGGGAAATATCGACTGCAGCGTGATCATTCAGAACTTGATTTCTTTAAAGTTTGCTGATTTCTAGACTTGATCTCCACTCCCCTTGTCTTCTTTGGAACTAGAAAGAATCATAAGTTCCGGATCCTATTTGCTCTGTGGGGACTTCTTGGATGACTTTTTTGCAGCAACGAGAAGACCTCTGATGTTGCACGGTTTAAACAAATGGGTGGCATGTCCGGTAGAGACCGGGGGATCGGAAACAAAGGGAATAAGGTAACCTCTGGATATTATGGTTTGTACCCAACGATCTTGGGAAATTTGTAGCCAGGAGCTTGGGTACAGTGAAAGATGACCCCCGACTGCCTCCAGAGATGGACAGTCGGGCAACCCCTCAGGGGCGATGGACGGGACGATCAGAGAAAATATCTCTATCTCCCTGATGTTGTGGACCTCCTCTGTCATGAGGGCAGCGTCTTCCATTATATCCTCCTCCTCCTCTGCCTCTAGGGATTTTGGGATTTACGAAACCACATTTTCCCTCCTGTTTGACCCTTGGGATAGGGTCTAGAAGGAAGGGAGAAACGGACTCAGACAGCAGATAAGGTTTTCCCTTCCTGCTCGCACCTGGTCAAAGTCTTTTACCTGCAGTCCAAAAAGAGTTGAGTCATCAAAGGGGACGCTAGTAAAGGAAGACAAAGGATTCCGTGAAGTTACACAGATGCATCTAGGAAGGTCTCCTAAGAGAAATTCCTGCTGTGGCTGGCATGCTCGCTCCATCCGCTGCATAGGAAATCGGCCTCATGGAGGAGTTAGCTATAGATGTAAGGGTGGAGAGTTGTGCAGATACCTTGTCCGTGGATCCCGAAGCTACTGAACCCTGAAGGGCATCTCCCAACTCCTTCGGGAGATCCCTGTGAAGTCTAGTAAAATGGGACAGGTAATTCAGTGAGCTTAAGATAAATGCCGCTGAAGAGAAGGTACGCTTTCCATACCCATCCATCATCCTGGACTCCTTATTAGGAGGATGGATATTGGAAGACGACTCAGACATCTCCTTTTTCGTGGCCACTGCTACCACCATAGCATCAACAGGAACTCCCTTATAAAGAAAGGACTCATCTTCCGGAGCAGTTATAAATTTGTTTGGCCTCCTTGGGAGAAAGTTTTTTATTTATTTATTTATTTTTTTTTAAAAGGAGGACTAGCACTTTGGGAGGAAAGGCCCTCTAATTTAAATGGGCAATTGCGGCCCTCTAATATGGGCCCGTACAATCCTAAAAAGTGGAATAGGGGATCAAGCACTCAACAACAATCACACAGGTAACAACAATTAAAAGTAAAAAGTGAAGAAAAAAGGACGAGCAATAATCAGATTTATCCAAAAATCTTCTACTTAGCCAACGAGCCAGTAAGGAGACAACCTCGAAGCTTTTGCGGCAAACAAGATCTGGGGAATTGCCGTGAGGCACCATGGGAGAGGGGTTAGCCTTGAGCCAGTAAAAGCTCTCGAGCTTTAGTATCAGCAGTCAGAGCAGAGAATCGGCTCCGAAACCCCCCCCCCCATCCAGCAAGAATTACGGCGAGATAGGACTACATAACATCTGTAGTTTGTAGCCTTGATGTAGAATACTTAAGTCCCACTGGTCTTGGGTTACATTTTCCAATACTGTACAAAGGTAGTTACGAGACTTCACTGAAACATAGAGAGAGAGACGGATGAAAGGTAAGGCAGGATTTCTGTGTGTTTGGGGGGGTGTCAGCCAGCCAGACTGAGTTACAGCTGATCTCCCCTGGGAGTCAAAGCCCTGGTGGACTCCAAACTTATTTTGGTTTTGTTCATTATGCTTTCCTAAAGG
The DNA here is from genome assembly GCF_019279795.1 of Protopterus annectens. Classification (NCBI taxonomy): domain Eukaryota; kingdom Metazoa; phylum Chordata; order Ceratodontiformes; family Protopteridae; genus Protopterus; species Protopterus annectens. The sequence goes on along the minus strand of NC_056735.1, from coordinate 1,030,474,697 downwards.
TGCCATTTTTTACCCTTACCAGCTTTATTCTTGTTCTACTTTGGGTATAAAGGCAGAGATATAGTGGGTAATTTCTACCGAACTTTGCTTCCTGGAGTGAATAAAAAGTATGCCCTTGCTTAGAGGGGGCATTAAGGAGTTCTGTCTTCACAGCCTGACAGGGGCAGAGTCTTCAAGCCAGGCAGGTCTAACCAGAGACCCTGTAGCTGCTGCCTGACCTAATGAAGCAGTTCAAGCACCTCCTGCTTCCCATCCTTATCCAAAAACACCTCTGCCTTAAATCTCATCTATTCCAATTGGGTCTGGCAGTTCAAGGCTCTAAATGACAGGGTAGCGGATATGTATATACTTTTTTTTCCAAATCTGTCAAGTAACCTAATCTCTCTGTTACTGGTACCCAGTTCCTGGGTAGAGCTGACGAGGATTCTTTGCTGAAATCTAGGGACACAACAGCAAAGATGGATCAGGTAGAGCATCCTTAAATTGGTATCCCTGACTTTGCAAAGGTAATCAGGCTTCCTAGGCACAGAGGGGAGAGACTCTGTTTCCATAAATGCATACCCCAGGATATCCCAAGACTGAAGGAACATCATGTGCCTTCCCTTGGCTCAGGCAGGCTTGTTAAAGCTTTGTACCTGAGCATGGTCTCCAAGTATTCTTTAGACTCCCAGTGGACCTTCATAATACAAATGATGTCCACAGGAGGCAGAGTGTAAGGAGTTCTTGGTGTTTAGAGTCAGAGGAATCAACAGTAGGCATCTACTTCTCTGAAGTTCAAGCCAACACAAAGTACAGTTTTGTACCTACCATAAATGTAAATGTTAGAGTGCTCATACAGCTGCAGTCATTACAGATGGGTTATCCTGCCATAAGGCGGGTCCTCGGTCGGCCGAATTCCAAAGCCTAGGTCCGGCGTCGGTTGTCGTCGCTTCTTCCCTGACGTCAGTGTGGCAGGAGTATAAAAGAGGCAGCCGACGCCATTTTCTTCAGTTTTTCTTGCCCCAGATGTCAGGTGCCCCCAGAAGGAAGGCAAACATATTGTTATGCAAACATGCAATGTTGATAAATCAAAAACAGTAGTTGCAAGCAAATACACCATAAAAGAATACCCCAAAAAGGTTATATGATAAGGTGTTTGTCATAAGGCCTGTCCTAAGAGGGGATGGAGGGAGGGAAACCTGGACTGCAGCTGTATTGAGCACTCGAACATCTACATTTATGGTAGGTACAAAACTGTACTATGTTCATCGTGCATACAGCTGCAGTCATTACAGATGGGCAGAATCCCAAAGCTAAGTAAGGGTGGTAGGTACTAAGTGGAACTAGGAGGGGCTAGGATGCCCTGCAGGACTGCTGTGGCAAAGCCCGCTCTAGATTTTGAGTATAGTGGAAGGTGGTAGTGCTTGGAGAAAGTGTGCACTGAACTCCAGGTAGCTGCTTCCAAAATGTCCTTGGTAGGGACCCCCCCTGAGGAAAGCTGCAGAGGTAGCTGTAGCCCTGGTGAGTGGGATCTGATGTATACAGGCACAGATTTTCCAAGAAATGAACAAAAGCGTATGCAGTGGGCTTTCCATTTTGAAATGGTCTGTTTGGAAATTGCCTTTCCCTGAGCACCTGTAGCATAGGACACAAAGAGCTGCTCAGATTTCCTGAATGACTTTGTTCTGTCCAAGTAATAACGAAGTTGTCTGTGAATGTCCAAGGAATGTAGCAGTCTCTCCCCTTTGTTCTGTGGATTTGGATAGAAGGTAGGTAAATGAATAGTCTGATTCAAAGCTACACTGGATACTACCTTTGGCATGAAGGTAGGGTTGGTTCGTAAGGAAACTCTGTCCTGATCGAAAATGATGAATGGTTGCACAGCCATGACGGCCTGTAACTCCAAAACCCTGCGTGCTGAGGTAACAGCCAGAAGGAAGGCTGTTTTCCACGACAAGTATTGTAGCTCTGTTGAAGAAGCCAGCTCAAAGGGAGGCAAGGTCAGTTTTTCCAATACGAAGTTGAGGTCCCAAGCTGGGACTGGTGGTTTCCGTGGGGGTTTTATATTTTTTGCCCCTCTGACGAACTGCCTTAATAAAGGATGTGAGAATAAAGGAGGATCTGTATTGTACTGTGCAGAAATGGCTGAAGCGATCTTGATGGAGGAGAAGGAAAGGCCACTGTTTAACATCTCAGCTAGGTATTGCAAAATTTGAGGTATATTTATTACCCAAAGATTCTGGCCCCTTTCTTGATTCCAGGAACAAAATAGTTTCCATTTGGCGGAGTAGGCTTTTCTAGTAGAGGGTCTTCTGGCCTCCAAGATGACATCCTGCACTTCCTTGGAGAGGAGAGTCTATTGAGAAATTAAGGTATTCTCCATGCAGCTAGATTCAGGGTTTTGAGCTGGCTGTGAAGGGTTTTGTAGTTGTGCTGGGACAACAGAAGAGGAACTAGAGGTAGGATCCATGGTGGTGAGTGTGTCAGGCTCTTTAGGAGAGGATACCAGTGCTGTCGTGGCCAGTCTGGAGCAATGAGAATCATTTTTGGCCTCTCTGCTCTGGCTTTTAATAGAACTTTGGTCAGCAGAGGAAGAGGCGGGAAGGCATAGACTGTCAATGTTGTCCAATTGAAAGAGAGTGCGTCCACTTTCCAGGCCTGTGGATGATAGGTCCTTGAACAGAATTTTTCCAACTGGTAATTTCTGTGGGTAGCAAACAGATCTATGTCTGGCTGTCCCCATGCCCGAGTTATCTTTGAGAAGACTTGAGGATGCAATTTTCATTCGTGTGTCTGTCATATTTCTGCTTAAGTTGTCTGCCAGTGTGTTTTCCTTCCCTGGAAGGAATTGTGCCTGTAGTTGAATTTGTAATTCCAGTGCTGTGTTCCACAGGGTCATGGCTTGCCTGCACAGGGGGTATGAATGAGTTCCCCCGTTTATGTACCACATGACTGTGGTGTTGTCTGTCTTTATCAAAAGCTGGCCTGGATGGAGTAGGTCTTTGAAGGTCATAAGAGCATTTTGCACGGCTAGCATCTCCTTTTGGTTGATGTCTAGGTGCTTCTTTTTTTTGGACCATTTTCCCTGAATGCACTGTTCTGCCATGTGTGCTCCCCAGGCGTAGTCTGAGGCGTCCGTTGTGATGATTTGAGTTGCTTGAGGTAAACAGAAAGGGAGACCTGTGTTTCTTTGGCATGCTTGAGCCCACCACAAAAATTCCTTTTGAAGGCATGGAATGAGTGGTATAATTGTTTCCAAGCTGTGGCTGGGTTGAGACCATAACTTTTTTAGGTACCATTGTAGTTTCCTCATATGCAGCTTTGCACATGGTATTAGTAGGATGCAAGATGCCATGAATCCCAGAGCCTGCAGGACTTTCCTTGCAGTTAGTCTGGTGAAAGTTGCCATTTTGTTAAAGTATTGAGACAGTTGCCCTTGTTTGTCTGGCGTGAGGTAGGCCATCTGGGTGGTTGTATTTAAGCTGGCACCCAGGAAAATTATCTGTTGAGAAGGTATTAGTTTTGATTTCTTTTTGTTCACTGTGTATCCCAGGTAGTTTAACAGTTTTATTACAAACGCCAGATGCTGCAATAGAATGTCCTTGCTGTCCGCTTGGATCAGGCAGTCATCCAGATATGGGTAGATTTGTATTCCTTGTTGTCTGCAGAAGGCAATTACTGATGCCAGGCATTTCGTAAACACTCTGGGCGCAGTGGATAAGCCAAAGGGCAATGCAGAGAATTGGTAATGGGTTGAACCTGCAAGCAATCTGAAGTATCTTCTGCAATCTTGTCCGATAGGGACATGCAGGTATGCCTCCTTGAGGTCCAACGTTACCAGCCAAGACTCCTTGCCCAGCATGGGAAGAAGCTGCTGTAATGTGAGCATCTGGAATTTTGGCACCTGTAGATAGTTGTTTAGGATGGATAGGTCTAAGATGGGTCTCCAATCTTTGTCCTTCCTTGGTACCAGAAATAGTCTGGAATAAAAACCTTGACCTTGTTCTTTTGCAGGTACCTCTTGAATTGCTTTCATATCCATGAGAGCAGAAATTTGTCTTTGTGCCTCTGCCCATTGATTTTGTGGCAGGTTTGGCAAGCCTCTCATTTTTGGAAGGGTGTGAAAGTGGAACCTGTAGCCTCTGTCTATAATGTCCAGAATCCATTTGTCTTTTGTAACAATGTGCCATTTTTTTTAAAATAATGCCAGTTTTCCGCCCAAAGGTGCGGCCATTATAGCTTTGTTTGGCAGGCATAGGGGGAAGTCATTGTGTCTGTTTTCTAAATTACTGTGATCTGTCTTTGCCACCTCTTGGGGTTGGTGCTTGCCACTGTCTAGCTCTGTAAGATCCTTGAGGTTGTCCTCTACCCCTTGGGCATCTGTATCTGCCACTTTGAGGTCTGTCCGTGGCTGGATAGGACCAATTTTTTGAAGGCCAGTTTCTGCTGAAGCGTGGAGGTTGTACCTGCAAGAAATCTTTCACTGTTTGCATAGATTTGGCTTTTTCCTCCATTTTCTTTAGTACCTCCTCAGCTTTAACACCAAACAATACATCTATTTGAAGTGGTGCATCTAATAACTTTGCTTTGACATCATCTGGTAAGGTTTGCTCTGAGCCAAGCATGCCTACGTATGACAGACCCCGTGACAGCAGCTCTACATGAGGCCTCTAGAACATCAAAACCACACTGCAAGGTATGTTTACCCACTTGCTCTGCTCCATGCAACAAATCCTGCAACTCTTTCAAATCTGGTTGTTCTGTTTGTGTCAATTTGCTTTTCAGCTGAGATAACAAAAACTGTTGGTACTTTAACATATGAAATTGACAGTTTAATGCCCTCATGGTTAAAGTGGCAGATGTATACACCTTTCCCCCCCACCTTTCTAATGCTCTAGAATCTCTCTCTGAAGGTAAAGGGTTTTTAGCAGTAGAGGCCTTTATTCCCTTGGGACCCTGCAAAATTGTTTCTGGGTCAGCAGTATGGCTTTTATAAAGGAACTGGTGAGAATCAGGAACCCGGTAATACCTGTCTGGTTTAACAGGGGCTGGAGGTAAAGAATCTGGATTAAGACTGGCTTCTGCGTACACATCATCCAAAATATCTAAAACAGGAGGGATAGCCAGGGGCCTATGCTGGGGGAGTAGTAAAAATTCCCTGAGCTTTTTCTTGGAATCTGAGTAATCTTGGCCTTCCCAGTGGAAGTGCTCCCTCAATGTATGCAGGGTTTCCCCAAAAGAGTAGTCCTCAGGGGGGGAGACAGAGGGAATAGACTCCTCAGCATCAGTCTTCAAAAGGGGAATAGGCAAAATCCTGGTCCTCAGAATGGTCTGAGGTAATAGAAGCCTGGTCTGAGGAAGGATGGTCTTCCTCCAGTCTGGGTCTTTTGTCAGAAGGGGGTTGAGAACCCCTGATGAGAGTTATCAAATCCTCAGCCATTTTAAGCATCTGTTTTTTTAGGCATGGGGCCTTGACAGGAGGTCTGAGGACCCTGTTTTTTAGTTTTCATGGCAGCTTTAGATTTACTGAGGGATTTAACAGAGAAGGTGATAGGCCTGAAGACGCCTTCAGAAATGGTAGGCCTCACTAAATTTTCAGTTTCAGTTTCCCCGCCAAGAGTGGCGTCGGTATCTGCAGTGGGAATGGAGGAGCCTGCGACCTCGGGTACTGAAGTCACCGGTAAAAGAGTTTCATCAGTAGTCAGGGGCTGCGTAGGCGCCTCGTTGAGAACCGGTAGTCGGCCTAAGCGTGGTCTCAGTACTTGATGCAGACCTCGGATGTCGGTCCTTGTCTTTGCATCTTTTGCTTAAAACTGGCGTCAGTGTATCCGACGACATGATATAATTAAATTTTTTGCCAAAATAATGAAGGGCGAACTCCGCCCGGTGCTTAATAGTGCGCTTGTTGAACCTAGCACAAAAATGGCAGGCCGAGACGTCGTGGTCTGGCCCTAAGCAAGGTATACAGAAAGAGTGAAAATCCTTATGCGGTATTCGCTTCCCACAAGAAATGCAATTATTAACTTGTCTGACATCGGTCTGAGGCAAGAAAAGTTTCCCCAATGGGGTACTTAGCTTTAAAGAAGACTTCGGCTGAAATACTTTCGTAAATCCCAGCAGCTGGCCGACCGGCACTTGCGAACTGCTTCTGCTTCAGGCACCGCATGGCAAGAAAGACTGAAGAAAATGGCGTCGGCTGCCTCTTTTATACCCCTGCCGCACTGACGTCAGGGAAGAAGCCACAACAACCGACGCCGGACCTAGACTTTGGAATTCGGCCGACCGAGGACCCGCCTGACGGCAGGATAACCCATCTGTAATGACTGCAGCTGTATGCACGATGAACATCGGGACTCTGGATGACTAAGTTTGTAGATGTTTGCAAACTGGGAGCCATTACTGATTCTCCAACTGAAGCAGACAGTCTACAAAAAGGCCTCACTAACACCAATGACTGGTGCCAGAACCATGGCCTTAAGCTCAATGCCAAAAAGTGCACGGTCATTTTCTTTGGGAAAAATTCGGTGTCCATGAACTACCACATAGGCGGTAGCCCACTAAACACCGAAGGTGTGATAAGAGACCTGAGGACACAGGTTGACAGCAGCCTCTGCTTTGATAATCACATTGCCACTGTAGTCAGAAAGTCCTACGTGGCACATCTCACTACAAAAGGTTTCTCATCCAGGAAGAAAGAGGTCATAAAGTACAGTTTTGTACCTACCATAAATGTAGATGTCCGAACTGGATAGCATCTGCAGTCATAACAAGTGGGTTGTCCTGTCGTCAGGCAGCCCTGCAGTCGGCCGGATTCCAAAGTCCGGGTCCGGCTTCGCTGATGTCGCCTCCACCCGGCGTCATCTCTGTTGGTCTTCGGTATATAAGCATCAGCCGACGCCATTTTCCTCAGTGTTTCTTGCCCCAGATGCCAGTAGCCCTCTTGCAGGCTAAAATTTGGATAGATGCCAATGTTTCCAAATAGATAGAGGTAAACACAACAATAAGCATATATGTACATATATACAAACAAATACACCATAAAGACTCCCCAACAGCTAGCTATTAGGAGGGTAAACACCCTAGGAGTACCACAGAGGGGAAGGAGGGAGGGTAATCCTGACTGCAGATGCTATCCAGTTCGGACATCTACATTTATGGTAGGTACAAAACTGTACTATGTCCTTCATGGATGCATCTGCAGTCATAACAAGTGGGTAGAATACCATAGCCAACTAGGGAGGAGGATAAAAGTAGATTATGGTGTGTTTAGGATCCCTTGCAGTACAGCAGTGGCAAACCCTGCTCGGGATCTGGAATATAGAGGCAAATTATAATGCTTGGCAAATGTATGCACGGAGGTCCAAGTAGCCGCCTCAATAATGTCTTTGGTTGCCACTCCTCGTAAGAAGGCTGTGGTAGTGGCTGTTGCCCTTGTAGAATGAGGTCTTATGTTCTGTGGAACTGGTTTTCCATGGAAGGAGTAACAGTATCGTATGCAATTTCCTATCCATTTGGAGATTGTCTGTTTGGAAATAGCTTTTCCTTCCCTTCCTGTTGCATAGGCTACAAAAAGTTGGTCAGTCTTTCTGCTATTTTTTGTTCTGTCCAAGTAGTAGCGTAGCTGTCTATGTACATCCAAGGTATGCAGTATTCTTTCCCCTCTGTTTTGTGGGTTGGGAAAGAAGGTAGGTAGGTGGAAGAAGGTAGGTAGGTGGATTGCCTGGTTTAAAGACACTCTGGATACCACCTTGGGCATAAATGTAGGATTAGTCCTCATGGACACTCTATCTTGGTGGAAGATTAGGAAGGGTTGCACTGCCATTAAGGCCAGAAGTTCTGAAACCCTCCTTGCTGAAGTAATTGCTAGTAGGAAAGCAGTTTTCCATGACAGGTGTTGTAGGTCTGCTGTTGCTGCTGGTTCAAAGGGTGATAGTGTCAACTTTTCTAGCACAAAGTTTAAATCCCAAGCTGGTAATGGTGGTTTCCTTGGAGGTTTTACATTCTTGATTCCTCTGAGGAACTGCCTGAGCAAAGTGCGAAAAACAGGTGGATCAAAGCTGTATTCTGCTGAAATAGCTGATGCATGTATCTTGATGGAGGAGTAGGACAGGCCTGAATGAAGAAGTTCGCCAGATACTCCAGAATGTTAGGCATATCTATGATTGACACATCTTTTCCTCTTTCCGTACTCAAATGACAAACCTTTTCCATTTTCCAGCATAGTTCCTTCTTGTTGAAGGTCTGCGCTTCAAGAATAATGTCTTTAACTCTTTGGGAAAGTTCTGGATTAGCTGCTGCTATGTGATGTTCCATGCAGTCAGTTGCAGCGTTTTAGGTTTGGATGTATGATGCTGAAGTTGTTCTGAGTTAACATCAAAGGCATCAGGGTATTGGCCACATATTGTTCGAGACATGCTCTTCAGTAGTGGGTACCAGTGTTGTCTTGGCCAGTTTGGAGCTATCAGGATTATCCTTGGACGTTCTTCCTTGATTTTTAGTAGTACCTTGTGTATCAAAGGAAGAGGTGGGAATGCATATGCTGTTAGGCCTTTCCAGTTGAAGGAGAGTGAGTCCACTTTCCATGCTAGTGGGTGGAATGTCCTTGTGCAGAATTTTTTGAGCTGGTGATTGTGAGGTGATGCGAATATGTCTATCTGTGTCATTTCCCATTTTTTTGAGATGGTCTTGATGATGTCCGGGTGCAGCTTCCATTCGTGGGCATCCAGTGGTTCTGCTTAATATGTCTGCTAGAGTATTGTCTTTCCCGGTACAAATATTGCCTGTAACTGAATGTTGTAGCTGAGTGCCAGGGTCCAGAGCTCCAAGGTCATTCTGCATAGGGGGTATGAATGAGTGCCTCCCTGTTTGTTGATGTACCACATGACTGTGTTGTTGTCTGTCCTTATCAACTGGCCCTCTTTGAGAAATGGTTTGAACTTTTGGATTGCCAGTTTTACTGCCAGCATTTCTTTTAGATTGATGTGCAGGTGAAGTTGATCCTGTGTCCACAATCCTTGCACGCATTTGTCCAGCATGTGGGCCCCCCATCCTAGGTCTGAAGCGTCTGTTGTGATGGTCTGGCTTGGTTGACATCTGCGAAAGGGTAGGCCTGGGTTTGACTGGCTTTGACTGGCATGCCTGAGCCCACCATAGGAACTCCTGTTTTAAGCATGGAATTAGTGGGATTTCTGTTTCTAGACTGTGTCTGTGTTGGGACCATAAATTCTTTAGGTACCACTGTAGTTTCCTCATATGTAGTCTGGCAAATGGGACCAAGATAATGCATGATGCCATGAAGCCCAAGGCCTGCAGAACTTTTCTTGCTGTTAACTTGTTCAGTTTTGTTAGTGCCAAGAAGTAAATAGGAAGTTCTTTTTGTTTTTCTGTAGTCAGGAATGCCATTTGTTGTACTGTGTCCAATTCTGCCTCCAAGAATGTCCTTGTTTGGGATGGTATCAGCCTTGACTTTTGTAAATTGACTGTGTATCCCAGTCCTTGTAGCAAGTAAATGAGCCTTTGTAAATCTGTTGTCAGCTTGCTTTTGTTGTCCCCTTGTAGCAGGCAGTCGTCCAGGTATGGGTAAATTTGAATTCCCTGTAGTCTGCAATGGCGATTACTGATGCCAGGCATTTTGTGAATACTCTGGGCAGTAGATAAGCCAAAGGGCAATGCTGAGAATTGATAGTGCTCTGATCCTGCAAGAAATCTGAGGTATCTTCTGCAGATTGGTCGAATGGGGACGTGCAGGTATGCCTCCTTGAGATCTAGAGCTACCAGCCAAGACTCCTTGCCCAGCATGGGAAGAAGTTGCTGTAGGGTCAGCATTTTGAATTTTGGGACAATGATGTATGTATTTAAGGTGGACAGGTCGAGAATTGGTCTCCAACTTTTTCCTTTCTTGGAACTAGGAATAGTCTGGAATAGAACCCTTTCCTTGTTCTGCTGTTGGCACTCTTTCCACAGCTCTCATGTTTGCTAACTCCATTATCTGGTAGAGCCTCTGTTTTTGATTTGGAGGTAGATTTGGCATTCCTCTTTTGACTGGTAAAGTGTGGAAGTGAAACCGTAACCTTGATCTATGGTTTGTAAAATCCACTTGTCTTTTGTTATGTAGTGCCAGTTCTTTGAAAATAAGGTTAACTTTCCGCCTAGAGGAGCTGCTATTTGTTCCCTGGTAGGCGGATTTAGGATTAAGTCACTGTGGTTGTGCTGATGTAGTGGCAGTGGCTGTGTCTGTGCCTCTGTTGTTACCTTGCCACTGTCGTCCTCTGTAGGTACCTCCTCTGGATTGGTTTCTGCCTCTGGAACGTCTATTCCTGCCCCTTTGAAATTTTGTGGAGTCAGGAAAGGACCAATTTTGGCAGGCCAGTTCCTGCTAAACCTTGGGGTTGAACCTGCAAGAAATCTTTAACAGTTTGAACAGATTTTGCCTTCTCTTCCATTTTCTTCATAACCTGCTGGGCAGGTGTACCAAACAAACTTGTCTTGTCCATAGGAGCATCTAGCAACTTAGCTTTAACATGATCCGGTAAAGCTTGTTCCTTTAGCCATGCATGCCTTCTTATCACTGTGCCTGTCATGGCTGATCTAAATGAAGCCTCCAGTGCATCATAGCCACATTTTAAGGAATGGTTGCTAACCTGTTGTATGTTATTTACCATCTCTAATACATATTTCTTATCAAGAGATTCATCAGTGGTTAGTTTTTAGTTAACTGATCAAGCATAAACTCTTGGTATTGTATCATGTGAAACTGACAGTTTAAAGCTCTAGCTGAGAGAGTAGCTGAAGTGTAGACCTTTTTACCCCATCTGTCTAATGACCTTGCTTCCCTTTCAGAAGGAATAGGGTTTTAGCTGTGGTGTGCTACTGCCTTGGGACCCTGGGATATAGTTTCTGGGTCTGCAAGTGGGGCCTTGTAAAGGTGGTGATGAGTATCTGGCACACTGTAAAATCTGTCTGGTTTGGCAGGGGCTGGGGTAAAGAATCTGGGCGGAGCAAACATCATTGAAAGCATCATCCACCACAGAGAACAGGAGGTATAGCTAAGGGCCTGTGCTGTGGGAGGTGCAGAAAGGTCCCAAGTCTTTTCTGGAGTCTGAAAAATCCTGTTGCTGCCATTGGAACTGTTCTCGATGGCATGCAAGGTTTCCCCAAAGGAAAATTCTTCTGGTGGGGAAGCAGCTGGAATGGATTCTTCAGCATCAGAATCCTCAAAATTGGAGAAGGAGCCTCTGGCTGGTCAGTTATGTCTGATTCATCAGCAGAATCATCAGAAGACACTGGCTCAGGGGCTCTGCCCTAGGTCTCTTCTCTGGGGCTGAGAGGCCCTGTCTGGGTGAGATTGAGATCCTCTAATTAAAGAAATTAAATCTTCTGCCAAAGAAAGCATTTGAGAACTAGAAGAGGGCCTGGATGTGGGGGTTTAACAGGCACTGATTTAGTAGTCTTGGCTGCTTTAGCCCTGGCGAAGGCCTTAATGGACATGGCTGCTGGAGGCCTAGCAGCACCACGTGCTGGGGTAGAGACATCCAAGGGATGGTGTCTGATAAGTCAACCACCGTAGTGGGTAAAATTTCTGAGGTCGATTCAAGAGTTGTAGCAGGGGCCTCAGTTGTAGAATAGGTTCAGCTGTACTTTGATCAGTTTTCGGTTTCGGCGAAACCGAGACACTGATTTGCTTTACCGTGGTTTCGGCGAAACCGCGGACCGCGATGTCGGTCTTTATCTTTGCGTTTTTGGTAGATTGGGTAGTCGGAGGATCCGGCGGCATAATGTCGCAAAATCAGAACCGAAAAACTGTTCTGCAAACTCCGACCGGCGCCTAAGCGTTCGTCGGTTGAAAGAGGCACAGGCGAACAGGCTGCTACGTCGTGGGCTGGGCCTAAACAAGGCAGACAGTAAGAGTGGAAATCTTTATGAGGTATTTGTTTCCCACAGGTTAAACAATTGTTAACTTTTTCTGACATCGGCTGAGGCAAGAAAGAGTCCCCACGGGTACTTAGCTTTAGAAGTCTTGGTAGTATTCGGTAGAAGTAATCTCTGGATCCGACCGACCGGCACTTGCGAACAGCTTCTGCTGAGGCCACGCGGCAAGAAAGACTGAGGAAAATGGCGCCGGCTGATGCTTATATACCCGAAGACCAACAGAGATGACGTCGGGTGGAGTGCGACATCAGCCGAAGCCGGACCCGGACTTTGGAATCCGGCCGACTGCAGGGCTGCCTGACGACAGGACAACCCACTTGTTATGACTGCAGATGCATCCATGAAGGACATCCCCTCTACACTCGTCCCTCATTAGACCTATTATAGAATACAACGCCCCATTTAGTATGTACCTCACTAACACCTACAACAACTGGAAAAGCCACAAAAATACCTCACCAAGAGGATCTTAGGCCTTAGACACATGCATTATATGGGCAGAGTAAAAAAAACTCCAGCTATATTCTGAATCTTATCGCCTACTTACAGGCGATCTCTGCTTGACCTACAAAGCCATGTCTGACCCAGAGCTGCTAGACATGCTACACCTAAAGAAATCCCAATCCGTCTGTGCCACATGCTCCTGGGACCTTAACCTTATTACCACAATAAACAGAACATGCTGAAGGGACAGGTTCCTAACCCAGAGACTTGCCATACTTTGGAACAAACTTCCCATTCATGTTTAAGAGAAATCTTGATGAGTGGGTGAGCAATGTATAGGAAAGCACATCGTTTTATAAGCGGTTTGTGGACGACCTTTTTTTAATATGGGAGGGAAATTAGGACCTTTTTCAAAAGTTTTTGGTATATGCAAATGAAAGTACTTCCTTTTTGAAATTTAAGCCTGAACATTCGTTGCAACACAATGCATTTTTGGATGTTTTGTTATTAAAGAAGGGAAGTGGAGAGGTGTATACTGAAATGTATAAGACGGAAGTGAAGCAGAATAATTATTTACACTGCAACAGTATGCACCCCCCCCTTTATGTTTGAAAATATTGTCTCGAATCAGATGCAGAGAGTGGTAAGGTTAAATACATATGTGATAGATTGAATGATCAGTTAGAAAATATGGGTTTGGAATTTATTGAAAGGGGATATTCAAGTAGAACAGTTGATAAGGCACATGAGGTTAAAACAGCAGTATTTAAAGGACAAAATAACTATTTTAGTAATAGACATCAAGGAAATGAAAAGACACAACTCGGAAAGAAAAAGAGTAGATCTATGCTTACTTATAATAGAAACACTTCAGCAGTTAAGAGTATAATAGCGAAACACTGGGAAATTCTAAGGGATGTTCATGGTTTACAAGAAATTGTCACAGATGGACCCGCATTTGGTTATAAATGAAATAGTACATTAAAACAAGACACTATGTTACAAGGAGCAACCTAAGATTTTTTTTACTGGTTTTGGACACAAACATGGTACATATAGATGTAAAAATTGTGTTTATTGTAAAAGTACAGTTTTGTACCTACCATAAATGTAGATGTCCGATAGGAATGCATCTGCAGTCCTTACAAATGGGTTGTCCTGTCGTCAGGCAGCCCTTTGGTCGGCCGGATTCCAAAGTCTGGGTCTGGCCTCGGCTGGTGTCACACTTCACCCGACGTCATAACTGCAGTTATTCGGGTATAAAGGCATCAGCCGACGCTATTTTCCTCAGTGTTTCTTGCCCCAGATGCCAGGTGCCCTCTTGGAAGGCTAAATTTGGATAAATGCCAATGATTCCAAATAGTAGAGAGCAAACACAAAAAATAAGCATGTATGTACATATATACAAACAAATACACCATAATAAATTCCCCCAGCTAGCTATAAGATGGGCAAATACCCTAGGAGCACCACAGGGGGGAAGGGGGGTGGGTAATCCTGACTGCAGATGCATTCCTATCGGACATCTACATTTATGGTAGGTACAAAACTGTACTATGTCCTTCAAGGATGCATCTGCAGTCTACAAATGGGTAGAATACCATAGCCAAACTGGGGGAGGTGGAAAAATAAAGTTATGGTGTAGTTAGGATCCCTTGCAAAACAGCAGTGGCAAAACCTGCTCGGGATCTAGAGTATAAAGGTAAATTATAATGCTTGGCAAATGTATGCACGGAGCTCCAAGTAGCAGCCTCTAAAATGTCCTTGGTAGCCACTCCTCGTAAGAAGGCTGTGGTAGTGGCTGTAGCCCTTGTAGAGTGAGGCCTGATGTTCTCTGGAGTTTTCTTTCCATGGTAGGAGTAACAAAGTCTATCCACTTGGAGATTGTCTGTTTTGAAATTGCTTTTCCTTCCCTTCCTGTTGCATATGCTACCAGTAGCTGGTCAGTTTTTCTATTGCCCTTGGTCCTGTCCAGGTAGTAGCGTAATTGCCTATGTACATCCAAGGTATGCAGCAGTCTTTCTCCCCTGTTCTGTGGGTTGGGGAAGAATGTAGGTAGGTGGATAGCCTGATTCAAAGAAACTCTGGAGACCACCTTAGGCATAAAGGAAGGATTTGTTCTCATGGACACTCTATCTTGATGGAAGATCAGGAAGGGTTGTACTGCCATTAATGCCTGAAGTTCAGAGACCCTTCTTGCTGAAGTGATTGCCAGCAGGAAGGCAGTCTTCCATGATAAGAATTGTAAATCTGCTGTTGCTGCTGGCTCGAAAGGAGGAAGTGTCAATTTTTCTAGCACAAAGTTCAAGTCCCATGCTGGTAATGGTGGCTTCCTAGGAGGCTTTACATTTTTAAATCCTCTCAGAAACTGTCTGAGCAGAGGATGTGAGAAGACAGGAGGATCCAAGTCGTATTCTGCTGAAATAGCTGATGCATGAATCTTGATGGAGGAGTAGGACAGGCCTGTGTGGAAGAGCTCTGCCAAGTATTCCAGGATGTTGGCTATGTTTACCAATGACACATCTTCTCCTTTCGCAGAACTCCAAATGAGATATCTTTTCCATTTTGCTGAATAATTTTTTCTTGTTGAGGGTCTGCGAGCCTCAAGGATAATGTCATTAACCCTTTGGGATAAATTAGGGTTAATTGGTCTTATGCAATGTTCCAGGCAGTCAGCTGCAGAGTTTTCAGGTTTGGATGCAGATTGTTGAAGTTGTTCTGTGTTAACAGCAAGGGAACCAGGGGTAGTGGCCATATTTGTTCCCGAGACATGCTCCTCAGTAATGGGTACCAATGTTGCCTTGGCCAGTCTGGAGCTATCAGAATGACCCTTGGACGGTCCTCTTTGATCTTCAATAGCACCTTGTGCGTCAAAGGAAGCGGTGGGAATGCATATGCTGTCAGGTTTTTCCAACTGAAGGATAGGGAGTCCACCTTCCACGCAAGTGGGTGGTACGTCCTTGTGCAGAATTTCTTTAGCTGGTGATTGCGTGGGGATGCAAATAAGTCTTTTACTGGAAGCCCCCATTTTCTTGTAATGGTTTTGAAGATGTTCGGATGCAGCATCCATTCGTGAGCATCCGTGGTAGTCCTGCTTAATATGTCTGCTAGAATGTTTTCTTTTCCTGGTACAAAAACTGCTTTTAACTGAATGTTGCAGCTCAGGGCCACATTCCAGATGTCCAGTGCCATCCGGCAAAGAGGATACGAATGTGTGCCTCCCTGTTTGTTGATGTACCACATAACTGTGGTGTTGTCTGTCCTTATCATCAATAGACCTTGTTGGAGAAATGGTCTGAATGCCTGAATTGCCAGTTTTACTGCCAGCATCTCCTTTAGATTTATGTGTAGGTGCAGCTGGTCTTGAGTCCATAAGCCTTGTATGCACTTGTCCCGCATGTGTGCCCTCCAACCGAGGTCTGAGGCGTCCGTCGTGATGGTTTGGCTTGGTTGAGTATTGTGGAAGGGCAATCCTGTGTTTGATTGACAAGCCTGAGCCCACCATAGGAATTCTTGCTTCAGGCATGGAATAATTGGAATCTGGGTTTCTAAGCTGTGCTTGTGTTGAGACCATAAATTCCTTGGGTACCACTGTAGTTTTCTCATATGCAGTCTGGCATGAGGAACCAATATTATGCAGGATGCCATGAAGCCCAAGGCTTGCAGTACTTTTCTTGCTGTCAGATGGTTCTGCTTTGTTAATGCCAAGAAGTAGAGGTAGCTGCTGCTGTTTTTCTACTGTTAGGAATGCCATTTGCTTTGATGTGTCCAACTCTGCACCCAAAAATGTTATTCTCTGGGATGGTATCAGTCTTGAATTTTTTATATTGACTGTGTATCCCAGGGCTTGTAGCAAGTAAATGACCCTTTGTAAGTCTTCTGCTAGCTTATTTTTGTTGTCCGCTTGTATCAGGCAGTCGTCCAGGTAGGGGTATATTTGGATTCCCTGAAGCCTGCAATGAGCAATTACTGATGCCAGGCATTTCGTGAACACTCTGGGCGCAGTAGATAAGCCAAAGGGCAATGCTGAGAATTGATAATGCTCTGATCCTGCAAGAAATCTGAGGTATCTTCTGCAATTTGGTCGTATGGGGACGTGCAGGTATGCCTCCTTGAGATCTAGAGTTACCAGCCAAGACTCCTTGCCCAGCATGGGAAGAAGCTGCTATAGAGTCAGCATTTTGAATTTTGGAACAATGAGGAATGTGTTTAAAGCGGACAGGTCGAGAATAGGTCTCCATTTGCTCTCTTTTCTTGGTACCAGGAAGAGTCTGGAGTAAAATCCTTTTCCTTGCTCCATAGATGGTACCTTTTCCACAGCTCTCATCTTTAATAATTGGGATATTTGTTTAGAGAGCTTCTGCCTTTTGATTTGGAGGTAGGTTTGGCATTCCTCTCTTCCCTGGTAGAGTATGGAAGTGAAACCTGTAGCCTTGGTCTATTGTCTGTAAAATCCACTTGTCTCTTGTGATGTAATGCCAGTTTATTGAAAATAAGGCTAGCTTCCCGCCTAAAGGTGCTTCTAGTTGCTCCCTGGTAGGCGGTGCCAGAGCCAAGTCACTGTGATTGTCCTGTAGTTGTGGTGGTGGCTGTGTCCGTGGCTGTACCTCGCTGGTTGTTACTCTGCCACTGGCATCCCCGGTAGGCACCCCTGGATTGGTTTCTGCCTCTTGAACGCCTATTCCTGCCCCTCTGAGCTCTGGATGAGTCTGGAAAGGACCAATTCTTGGAGGGCCAATTCCTGCTAAACCTTGGCGGTTGGACCTGTAAGAAATCTTTTACTGTTTGGACAGATTTTGCCTTCTCTTCCATCTTCTTCAGCACCTGTTGTGCAGGGGAGCCAAACAAATTGATCTTATCCATAGGAGCATCTAATAGTTTGGACTTGACATGGTCTGGTAAGGCCTGCTCTTTTAACCATGCATGCCTTCTGATAACTGTGCCAGTCATGGCTGATCTAAAGGAGGCCTCCAGTGCATCATAGCCACATTTTAAGGAATGGTTACTGACTTGCTGAATGTTATGTACCATTTCCTGAACAGATTTTTTTGTCTAATGATTCATCAGAGGACAGTTTTTTGGTTAACTGGTCTAGCATAAATTCTTGATACTGGATCATGTGCAATTGACAGTTCAAGGCCCTAGCTGAGAGTAGCAGAAGTGTAAACTTTTTTACCCCATCTCTCTAAGGATCTGGATTCCCTTTCTGAGGGAAGGGGGTTCTTAGCAGAAGTAGCTGCTACAGCCTTGGGTCCTTGGGAGATAGTCTCGGGATCTGCAAAAGGAGCCTTATACAAATGATAATGTGTGTCCGGGACCCTGTAGTATCTATCAGGCTTAGCAGGGGCCGGAGGTAGAGAATCAGGAGCAGTACAAGCATCATTAAATGCATCATCTACAACAGACAGAACTGGAGGTATGGCTAAAGGCCTATGTTGTGGTAAATGCAGAAAAGTTCTAAGCCTTTTTCTGGAATCTGAAAAATCCTGGCCCTGCCACTGAAATTGTTCCCTCATAGCATGCAAGGTTTCCCCACAAGAAAATTCCTCAGGCGGAGAGGCAGAAGGGATGGACTCTTCAGCATCAGAGTCTTCATAAGGGGGTAAGGAGCCTCTGGAGCGTCTGTATCATTTGAATCGTCAGAGGAAGCATCTGTGGACACTGGCTCAGGGGCTCTGCTCTAGGCCTCTTCTCTGGAGGCGGGTGAGAGGCCCTGTCTGGTTGAGGTTGGGATCCTCGGATTAAAGAAATGAGATCCTCTGCTAAACTAAGCATTTGTGAACTAGAGCTAGGCCTGTGAGAGGGGGTCTTAGCAGGCACAGATTTAGTAGCTTTAGCTGCTTTAGCCCTGGCAAAGGCCTTAATGGACATGGCTGCAGGTGGCCTAGCAGCTCCACGTGCAGGGGTTGAAATATCCAAGGGAATAGTGTCTGATAATTCCTGAGAAACTGCAACAGCAGGTGGGATTTCAGAAGCCGATTCCACGAGGTTGGAAGAGGCCTCGGTAGAAGGTAAGTTTTCGGCTGAAGGAAGAACCGCTTGCTCGATTTCAGCCAAAACCGAGACACTCGCGGTTGGCTTAACCGCGGTTTCGCCCGAAACCGCGGACCGCGAGTGTCTGTCCTTTTCCTTGCGTTTTTTAGATGTTTGCGAAGTCGGAGGATCAGACGGCATAATATAAGCAAAATCGGAGCCGAAAAACTCCTCAGCAAATTCCGACCGCCGTCTAAGCGTCCGCCGGTTAAAAGAAGCACAGGCTAGACAAGCTGCGACGTCGTGGTCTGGGCCTAGACAAGGTAAGCAGTAAGAGTGGAAATCTTTATGAGGTATTTGTTTCCCACAAGTTAAACAGTTATTCACTTTTTCTGACATCGGCTAAGGCAAGAAAAGGTCCCCAACGGGGTACTTAGCTTTTTAGAAGTCTTCGGTAGTAGTATTCGGTAGTATTCTCTGGTTCTGACCGACCGGCACTTGCAAACAGCTTCTGCTTCGGGCGCCACGCGGCAAGAAAGACTGAGGAAAATGGCGTCGGCTGATGCCTTTATACCCGAATAACTGCAGCTATGACGTCGGGTGAAGTGCGACACCAGCCGAGGCCAGACCCAGACTTTGGAATCCGGCCGACCGAAGGGCTGCCTGACGACAGGACAACCCATTTGTAAGGACTGCAGATGCATCCTTGAAGGACATCATCTATATACTAGTAAGTCAATAAGACATCTTGTGACTACAGATGAATTTATACTTCAAGCCTATGGAAATTGTAATACTAGCAACTTAGTCTATATGGCTAAGTGTGAACAGTGTGATTGTTATTACGTAGGCATGACTAATAGGAAGTTTAAAGAACGTATAGCAGGCCATATTAGTGACATTAAACGCAAGTTGTTAACAAATGCATTCAATTGGATAGAGGTGATCAACATATATTTAAATTTATGATTTTAAAAGTTGTTTATAAATTTCTGAGGGGAGGTGATGTGAAGTTATTAACAGAAAATGAGGAAATGAAATGGATTTTGCAAATGAAGTCCCATATACCACCAGGATTAAATGACAGTTTCACTTTAAAACCTTATTTAAGAGAATTACACCAAAGAGTTTGAAACTATGTCATGTGATTTTATTAACTATTTAAGTAATGACTGCAACTGCTGAGATGTATTCGCCTGAAAAAATCTTGCTGGTGAAAGTTTTAACTTTTATGCGAAGTTTTAACTTGCGATTTTTAAATAAAAGATTGAGTGTTCCAGTGCTTTTTTCTTTCTTTTTTTGATTTGTATCAAGTACTGGTTAACAACCAACCTGCTGATTTTTTTTTCGTATTCTGACACCACCATCCATGAAGGATTGGTCTGTAAAAATGCTCTACCTTTGTGAAAAAACAAATAAGGTTTAGATGACACGGCCTGTAATTCCAATACCCTTCTCACAGAAGTTATACCAACCAAGAAGTTAGTTTTCTAGGTCATACATTTAGTTCACACCTAGCTGAGGGTTCAAAAAGGGGTTGGACTAAGGTCTGTAAGATGATATTTGAATACCAAGGAGGAGTAGGGCCCTTAAATGGAGGTCTAAGATATGTCCCCCTGAGAAATGCTTTGCAATGTTTTTTAGATGCCAAAGTTGAATTATTTACTCCTATACGAGAATTAGAAACTGCTGCCAATTGCACTCACAGTTGATGAGCTTGCTCCTTCACTGGAAATATAAGCTAAAAAAATCAAGAACCTTAGAAATAGGAGCTGAAAAGGGATCTAAATTATTTTCGTGCTCCCAACACAAATCTTTTTCATTTACTTTTGCAAACTTTTCTAGTGGAAGGTTTGCGGAATGATAAAAGGATGTTAACAGGTAAGGACAGCCTGGATTGTCAGGTCTATATTACTGCGTTGAAACGCCATAACATCGAACACCTCGTCAACACATTCAGTGAAAATCACTACAGCGATTCACTGAATACTTAGAGGGCAAACAAATGCTTGCCCTGCAACTCAATGGAACTAAATCCACCTAAGCCAAACCCACCCATGTGGGGTGCTACACCCCCCACACCCTCCCTAACTAAATATACCAACTCCAAGATCACACTACAGTGGAGAAAAGGGCAAAATTGTGTAGTTGGCCAACTACATCTTTGCCCTGAAGGTATTCAGTGAATCGCAGAAGTGCTTTTCGTTGAATATGTGACGATGATGAGGTGTTCGATGTTACAGCATTTCAGCGCCACAACATAGACCCAGAATGTCTAGCAATTAGTGGAAATGGAGAAACCAAGCAATTAGATTGAGGCCTGACATGTCCAGACGAATCATGTCTGTTGTGCAAGACCAAAGGTCTTGAGTTGGATAAAGTATCCAAGGTTGTGCAGAAGATGAAGCCAAAGGAAGGGAAATCAGATCTGACAAGGCCATTAAGGGGTAATTAGTATAACTGTGCTCTTCAGTTGAGATGCTTTCTGTAGAAATTTGGGCAATGGGGGGTTAACCATAAAGGAGACCAGAGGGTCAAGCGTGAAGTAGAGCATCTCTTGGGGACTTCCTCCACTGGGGGTTCAGGGTAAAGAACCTGCTACACATGTTGAGAGGAGGAGCAAACAGCAGCATGGCTGACCCAGTCAATGGAAAATCCTCTCCTCCTCTTCATGTTGAGACCACTAATAAGGCATTAGAACATATCTGCTTAACTTGTCGGCAATTACATTAGACTTCCCCAGGATGTGTGTTGCTATTGGAAAGTAAATGGATGATATCACCCATTGCCAAGTTTCTCGATAGAGAGGATAAGATCTGGTTCCCCCTTGTTTGTTAAAGCACCAGACTACTGACATATTGCCTGTTTGAATTGTAATTGCAATAGTACCATTTGGGAGAGTCTTGAAAGGCCTACAATACTAGGACAGCTCTGTGATGTGCCCCTTTTACCCTGAGCAATAACTAAGGAGCCTCAATCCTCACCACTGTCTTCGATAAGGAAGTGTCAACTAAAAGCAGGGATAGAAATGCACAATTTCCAAAAGAGTACACCGGGAACACCAAACCTGTACTGGACTATGCTTCACTCCAGGTCCCCAAATGAGTCTCCACACCAACCACTGCAGAGCAGTGTGTCCCAGTTCTAGGTACCTGACATACACACTCTTAAATAGCTGATATTCACACAAACACACAATCTTGGGAAAGACTGGCATACATTTACCTGCTGTGTCCCTTTTTCAAATTACAAGGTAATGGCTGCCACCAGTCAAATACAACACCACCCCTTCCAAAATGGTGTTCAATTACAACAATGGGTAAAATAGATATTGATACATACGGCAGCATATAACCCAAGCAGTAAGGCTTTTCAGAGTGGTGCTGGTGTTATCACAATAAGCAGAAACACTCAAGTTATTAAAAGTATTTACTAAATAACCAACCACAATAAGAGGTAGTAAAATATTTAATACATAAAATAATGCAAACATGTAAACACTGAGTAAATGATTCCAAAACAGTTTCACACAAAGGAAATATGAAAACACCACTGTTGGATAAATTTCACACTGATTTTAGAAAACCTGTAACAATGTATTTCCCTGACAATCTGAATATTAACTGTCCTCATCTAATCTAAACAACTCAACAAAGCAAGATTATAAGTCTTACTTCTGCAAGGCAAGATGAGAAATTATGCCCATACTTCAGTCTGTCCTCAGCAACTGGAAAAACAACTCTGGAAACAAATGAACAACTACTACACTGGAAAACAAATCAACATTAACGGACTCAGAACCTGCTTTTACAGCATTTTTTAAAGTAATAGGAAGCTGCTATGAGAATTCTACTCTGTCATATCAAACTTTGAAAAGTAAACAGACAGCTGCTGTGAAGATTCTATTCTCTCCGCTCTGGCACACACATCTAAGTCAGCTGACTCTGGCATAACATACATTCAGAATTCTCTTTAAAAAACATGCACATTTGGTTTGCCAGAAGAACACTGACATTCAAACATCTTGCATAAAATCAGAGTGATAATCAAAAGATATAAACTTATTTACAAAATTATAGCTAGTCATGCTGGCATATCTACACAGGGTAATTTACAAATCATCTACAAAACGTCAGCCAGCCATGCTAGCCACAGATAATATCTAATGTCCGGACATCCCCCTTAACTCATTAACACCAACTACCGTCTCATAGCACCCTCTGTGCTTACATCCGAGCGTGGTATGAGACGATAGGAACTGCAAGCTGTTACCCCCGAGTGCCTTCCACAGAAGCATGAAACCTTAATGTAGGTTTGTAGATCAGCTTAATGTAAAACATGCTAAAATCATAACTGAACTTATTTACCTAATATAGTTATGATTCGGCGTGTTTTCCTATGCTGTTCACATTAAACTTTTAGGAGAAAATCTCCTTTCAAAAATATTTGATCAAGCAAGTGGTGCCAGCCAATTGGATTCCTGCAATCCAAGCCACCACTTGCAGAACACCTCCACCCTCAAAGTTTCATTTGTCATACCCAAATAGAGGGTCCAGCAGCAGGTATTTTCTTTCTTTTTGCTTATATTTGCCGATTTTACCTGCTGCTGGATTCCTCTTTTTTTATATGGGTATGGATTGCAAGGATTGCTGTTGCAGAAACCACCTCAGAACTGCTGTACTCCTTTGCCCAAGAACTGCTTTTCTTGTCATTCAGGTAAGCAATGTATTATTTTATTGGGTGCGCTCCAAGTCGTCAGATAGAGTAAAAAATATTGTTTTTCTTTGGGATTTCGGTGCCACATAATGCTTTCAGCAGTGCCGTAACAGTGATGCAGTGACTTCCCACCTTAAAACAAATCTAAACGTACGAGTTGTAGGGTAAATACTGGCAACATATAAAAACAATCTGCTCAAAGTATGACGTGTTCTAATATATGTAATAATTGCAAGTACTATTTTTAATATCTTGAATGTTTCTGTGCAACAAACTTTCGAGATTTTACACTTTTTTCCCCCTAGTTATCTGTTTAATGTTGTATCTTGAAATAATCTTACCGTATACAGCTGTCTTTTTCACAGTTTCATCTTTGCAGGATTTTAATTATCTCTTATGCTACTAGTATGCTTATTTATGGAGCAAATGTAGAGTAAATGGAGAATGTGAATAGTGACAGTGCATTAGTACGAATTTTCTGAGGGTATGAAGTCTGAAACTAAATTGTCTGCCATTTTCTACCTTCAATCGGTAATGATTTCCTAGTAATTTGCCCCAAAAACACAATTTTATGAAAACGGACCAAAAATGTTAGGCTGTGAACAGTAAAAAAGTGTTAACAGTTCATCGCAGCAGCTCTCTCATTACGCCTGTACCTCACATCCCATACGTTCAGTAACACTGCAGCACAGACTGCTGCAGATTTGCTCCTTAGTTATAATTTATCCCATAATAAGCACAGGAAGCTTCTCTTTAAACATAAGTCCATGCGTGTTACAAGAAAAGCTGATTAGTCAAACATGAGATACACCTTCGACTCTTTCACTGAACATCTCGGCCGCAAAAAAATGAAGTAAAATAAAAATTGATGGTAAGATTTACTGTTACAGTCACTGAAACAACCTACTGTTGTGTAAATGACTGTATCGGCAAGCCAGTCTTATTAAACTAGATACTCATTTTTTTCTTTAATTTTACTAAATATGAAGTAGTTTATGTTTATAACACCTACACTGGGAAATAGATACCTAAAAATGTTGTTGCTTTGTAAAAACGGTATGGTAAAATCACGTGTTGATTGTAACCGCTGAACAAAGATATGTAGAAAGATATTCTACATAAATGCATGTATTGCTTTTCTTTATTAAGTGCGATATACTACCACTCATTAAATTACTAAGAAGCTAGGTAAAACTTCACTCCTTCCCTCCTCATTACCAGTCCTTATCTCCTATTTATGAACTTACAATATACCCCTCACAATGCCTATAACACCCATGTCAAGACACACAAAGCTATTACACTTATATGCACTCCTACCTTTTCTAACTGTAACCTATGTCCTAACCGCCAACGAACATCTCACCTATGCTGAACTTCACTATCCCTTTAAGCAAACTTCCCTACCAACTCAGGCAACCTCCTAAAAGCACATAAACATAACATCAACACCCAGCTATCTACTACCAAAGTATCATAAACTAGCCCACATTACGGGTCTAGTTCACATTGTCGTAAGCTGACAATATTGAATACGATAGTCGGCACGACAATGTCGAAAGTTCAGATCATGCAGGTAAACGGAAATCTCCGTAAGGGGGAGATTTCTGTTTACCTCAATGTACTGCAGTCTCAGAGTTAGTATATTTAAGTAGGGGGGTGGGGGGTGCAGGGAGGCTTGCCCTCCTGCCTACGCTAGTTATTTTTTTTTATTAATTTTTTTTTACGTTATTCGATATTTTACTGCTTCGATCAATAATGTTCGACCTTTACTGATTCGATGCAATAAAATTTCGATAACGTGATATAGATGCCACATTACTTATAACTATATCCAAAGCCAGGAAATCTCAAAACATTATGTAAATTCCTAAATCTCACACACAGACTTCAACAACACCTCCTAATAGATGGTGACATTCATCCCAACCCTGGCCCTAACAGTTGCTCCACTGACCCTCCCCATAGACCAAACCCCACTACCTTTCACACCCCTACAAGACCTCCCAACTCTCTCTTCATAACACCATCTCAACATACGTAGCATAAACAATAAAGTTGCCCACCTTCATGCTCTCTTAGATGTACATTCGACATCCTACATCTAACAGAAACATGGTTAAAACCTGCAACCCAGAACACTGAAATCACCCCACATGGATACAATATTTTGAGATTAGACCGCAAAACCAAGATTGGTGGGGAGGTGGCTATCCTATACAAAGCAGGGCTACAAGTTACTTCTTTAGATGTGCAACCAGCTTCAGACACTAATGCTGAAATCCTTATTTCTAAACTTCAGATCAATGCCTGCAAATCCATCTACATCATATGATCCTACCTTCCTCCTGGCAATAACAAACACCCTTGAAAATATCCTTAACTGGCTTTCTACAAACTTCCCACAAGAAACCATAGCCCTGGGTGACTTTAATATAGACTGGAATAGCTGTACTACTGCCAAGCCTACTACCCATATAAACCTATATGATTTTTCCCAAACAATTACCTCCCCTAACCAGGATCCACAAACCTAACAACAAAGAAAGCACCTTAGAATGGATTCTAATAAATAATAGACAGCTAACATATAAAGTAGGTACCCTCCCAGATGACATAGTGACCACTCATTGACCTATATAATTAGACAAAAGATCAATATTCCCAACCCAACCATATATAGAACTATACGAACCAACAAACATTTTAACCCTGACAGCTTCCAAACTGAACTTAGGGCATGTGATTGGTCACCCCTAAAACACCTCCAACTAGAAGAAGCAGTGCTATACTTTAACACCAAATTCTTAGAAATCCTACACTACCATGCCCCTACTAGCTCTATTAGAAATAGGACTAAAACCGCTCCATGGCTTACAAAGGAAACTAGGGATAAAATTCTACTTAGAAATAAAATCTGGGCCAAATGGCAAACTACTAAAAACCCAACTGATCATCAAAAATGTAGACAGCTGAGAAATGCTACTAAAAAATCAATACTTCTAGATATAAGAAACTTCTACTTTCAACTCCAAACTCACCAACACAAACCACAAAAGTTCTGGATAGGTATCAACAGACTCTTACATCTAGGTCACTCCAAAGCACCAACCCCATCAGGCACCACCCACAAGAATCCCAAGCAAATTGTTGATGCCTTTAATACCTTCTTTACTGAGTCCGTCCAATTTCTTGCTAATTCTCTACCTCCTGTTAGCTCTAGCCTGCCTTCCTCCGCTACTAGCTAACTTCCTTCATTTCATTTACAACCAGTTCCAACATCCCTCATCTTTAACCTTATTCAAAAACTCAAAGCCATCCACCACCTCAGCTGACTGATTACCAGCAGAATATCTGCAAATAGCAGCAAAAGTCATAGCCTATTTCTATCCTAATAAATAGAACTATAACTGAAGGAACCATCCCATCTGGAAAAACTCCCTAGTTATCCCACTACATAAAAGGTGGTAACTCAAATGAACTCTCAAACTTCCTTCCGATAGCCTTACTCTCCTCCTTCAGCAAAAATTATGGAAAAATGCATCCACCAACTGCTAAACAACCTACTCCAAAATAACTTACTAGCCAACTGTCAGCATGGCTTTAGGCCATTCTACAGCACCACCACTGCCCTCTTATCCTTTTCTGATTGCATTAACAAAAATCGTAACAGCAATACTCGATCCTCTGCACTCTATTGACCTCTCAAAAGCCTCCGATATGGTAAACCACCAGCTACTTATGAATACACTTAAATCCCTCTCACTAGATACACAGGCATTACAATGGTTTAAATCCTACTTAGAAAATATGCAACAGGCTGTACTCTGGGATAACAATTTATCCACCCACCGTCCTATTACCCTTGGTGTCCCTCATTGGGTCCTCTCATATTCTCAATTTTTATCAACAATCTAAATGTAAAAATTCCTCAAGCTATCTGCATACAATATGCAGATTCCACAATAATATGCTCCCCTACTTATTCATCTCAACTGCAGTCCCTCACCCAAAATGTTTAATGTAGTAGAAAGCTGGTTCTTACAGCGCTGCCTCCTCCTTAACCTCACAAAAACAAAATTATTGCTTTTCACTCCTACTCAAAAGTCCTCCCCAACAGACTTCACAGTTACATCTAATAATGGCACTGTTACATCTCCTGACCTAACCACCAAACTCTTAGTAGTAATAATAGACCACAACCTTAACTTTGACACTCGCATCAACACTACAATAAAATCAGTTAACAGAAAACTAGGCTCCCTCTATAAGAGTAAACCCTTCCTTTGTCCAACAGCTAGAACTACTATTGCCCACACCCATCTTATCTCTACTCTATGCCTCACCTATTTACACTAATTTGTCAAAGACAACCTCACCAAACTGGGAATCTCCTATAACAACATTGCCAGATTTGCTACTGGCTCCCCATTTAAAACCCACCACTGCCACAATCTAAAACAGCTGGGATGGCTGGAGCTGCATAATCAGCTTCAATTTCACCAACTTATTATCGCCCACCAGACCCCTCTATCATCCTAGCAATACTCCAATACTTACTAGCCTCATCACCCCCTACAAAAATCTTACAACCCTTTGCTTAGCAAATACACTTCTTGTATCCATGCACAAATCCAACAGTAAGGCTGGGGATTCACTGTTCAACATTGTAGGGAAAACCTGGAACTTACTTCCCACTGAACTCCAATCTCTTTCTTCATTACTATGAAGTATACCTTGAACTCACTAGCTATGCCCCTGTACTAACCCAAACTAACAACCCTCTCCTTGCTATGTGCACTGTATACTTATTTCACTATTGCTGCATTAAGTCTAGCTCTTTCATAAACCACAAACAGTATGATCTGTTACTAAAGTCTGTATGAACTTAGTCTTTTTAAGGAACCACCATAGAGTATGAACTTATATATCAAGCTATCAACTTTATGAATGTGTCTCTTCCTTATAAATATATATATATTTTTTTAATATGTTAAGTAGTAAGATTACCAAGTTGCTATGTAAACAACTGCATTCTAGTCTTAAATGTGTACTGTACCTGAAGTTGCTATTATCTGTACAGTGGAGCTCATCTCCTTGGGCCTCTACTGAAAATGGACATATATCCAGCTGGACTAGCCTGGTCAACAAATGTAAAATAAAAATAAATCAAATACCTCTCTCAACTGTCCTGATTTTTGCCTCATATTTTCAGACTTTTCCTCATAAAATCTGTGGCTTTCTGGCAAAACGCTGAGGACTGAAATCATTAAAGGAGTGTTTTGCTGCAGTATATTTAGGTGGTAACATAATAAACTTTTTGTATCCAGTTTATCTGGAATGTTGAGCTGGAAATTGTTGAATGTGTCCTGTCTTGGAGCCAATGTGATCTGTGCCGCAAACAGTGCATCAGATAGGGGATCTATCTTCAAAACAAGACTAGTATTCTTTCTATAAGCTCTAGAGTCTATAAACTTAAAAACTCTAACTGGGTTTTACAGACTTTGGTATTCTTCTGAAATTGTCTGTATAGTCTCCCATGAAATGGAAATAAAAATGGAATTCAACATTTGCTCACCTGTAGAAGCATGCATTGCTAGGATCAGTCAGTATGACTAAATTTATATGTGCATACTAAAGCTGGTGTAAAACCAAACTACCTTGGTCAGCAATTAATTGGCAAGGAAATAGAGGGCTGAGAAGGCTCAATCAGAAGTGAATGAACTGTGTGAATATGCATTTGGAAATTAGATTTGATGCTCAGTGAGTATAGAATACTGACTAGTAACAAATGGTTATTGCTGAGCAAAGGTGCTGCTGACATGGGTATTTTAACTTGACATATATACATTTTTAATTCTTTGTAGGGGAGACCCCTTTTTTTCAAATGCTCTCTGAGTACAGTTTTTGTGAGTGAGATACCAAGCTTGCTTAAGTTCAAACTGTGTACAATCCATCTCCTTGACTGTATATATGCCACTGTACAGAAATTTCCTGTAATTTTCTTATTTGTTGTATTTGTTATGGAGCTTTTCTCCCCGGGCCTCCGCTGTAAATGGACCTTGTTCTAGTCGGACTTTTCCGATAAACAAATGTAAAATAAAATAAAAATAGTTTTTTCAGGACAAACCATACATGAAGAGTAGCTAGACTGGGGTGATAGGGATCAGAAAGTTTTTTTTTTTTTGCTATTTTTTGGACACAAAAGCGGGACACACTGTGACGACCGTGCCCTGGCCGAGCAATCAAGGAGCCTCAATCCTCACCACTAACACCAGGGAGGTCATCTCCTAGAAGAGAAAAGGATAACTAATACACACAGTAAAGTAGAATTTCCCTTACGTGCACACAGAGATCACAGTCAGTCTGGGGCTGGTTGCTCCCTTGCTCACCGGGTCTCCAATAAGACTCCCCACTGGCACAGCTACAGGGTCCAGGTCTCAGCCTAACTGGGCAAGCTAAAACCTCCAGTACCCTCTCTGTCCAACCAGTGCTTCGTGTCCTTGCCAAGTAGCTGACACAACACACACACACTTTGAGATAAGTATTTATACAACTTCACAGACACTCCTGTGAAAGGCTGACAGATTCGCCAACTGTGACCTTTACCAAGACTATACGGTAGTAATTACTGCCACCACCCAGTTAATATCAGCTACTAAAAGGCCCTTAAAAGGTGTGCAATATTAATATCTAATGGTAGTATGACTAACCGTCAAGGCTTACTTTTGTTTGTGTCTTTCGGCTTTTCCCGGTTAGGGGTCGCCACAGCGGAATTCAGGTCCGCTAATGATTGGCAGTGGATTTTTACATACCGGGTTACCAGCCCTGACGCACAACCTTCAACGAAGGTACGCCCCATTCACATATGCATCCACACAGAAGACGCTCTAGCTGAGAATTGAACGGGACAACGTCTTGCTATAAGGCGACAACGCTACCGCAGCACCTCCACCGCAGTCAAGGCTTACTTTAGAGTGGCCTATTACAATAACCTCTATAAATATGCAATGTACTCTAGAGCTTATCTCTACACAAAGCAGCAACAGGTAGAAGGTTTTAAAACTATTTAATAAAAAATAATTAAAACACAAGACAACACTACTACACCACAGAGATATCCAAGAGTTCAGAGATCACACAGAAACTTAAAATAATACAGTAGAACAGGTCTGATTTCAAAGAAAAATACCGAATTAATCTTTACTAGCTTTAACTATTCCTACAACAAATCACAGTGCTAAAACTTACACGTGAGCACAAAGCAGAGTGCTGACAAGTCGGATGTCCAAAGTCAAAATGCTTTCCTGTCTCTCGTGAGAAATAGTATTTAAACATTACTAACAAACATGTCTCTAAGGCCCTTCCCAAATTACATCATTTTTGACACTTAGGTTTTCCCAGGCAAACAAACTGCATTATTTAGCAATCTAACACCTGCACAGAAACTTACAACAATATTAGACATTTCACAAGTATATTCTAACAGAAACTAGAATAAAGCACCTTCCACATCTAAATTCTGGTCATAAACTTTAGCCTTAAAACAATGGGCATGAAACCTTCATCCAGCCGCACTGGAGCCGAATTGTAAAACATTAAAGAGATTCATAAGATCTTTTCAACTTAAAAAGACACATTTGAAATACTTGGCTTACTTTTCCATACAGCAGATGGCAATATTGCAACAATCTTGAAGTTCACATTTTATAGTGTTTTCTTGCATTTAAAAACACAAGCCTGTATTTTACATTTACTTATACAGTTGTTGATAGAATTATGTATCAAATTCTATTTGACTACGTTGGTAGCCTTCGCCCATCTCTCCCCAATCACACACACAATTTGGTTCTTCTCTATAGGACAGAAAGTAGGAGCACCACTGACCTGCTATAATAGAGTGCCACCCCACTGGCCTACCTATTTAAAGGACCACTACGGGCAAACAATGAAAAAGCATTTTTTTTTATCTTGCCATGATTTACTGCACCTCCTAAAGCTGCCTTCAGCAAAATAAGTACTCATTCCTAATTTTATTTATTTGTTTTACTCGTCTGCCCTCATGGGGGCAGACATTGTGATTCCTTTGGAAAGCTAAATCTGTCTCAATGCACAGACTGCGAGAACAAATAGCCGTACCATTTGTTGTCAGACTAGACTTCCATTCACTTATAATGGGCCACCTGAAAAAAAATGCCAAGTTTGAGAGTCTGCAGCTCATGTGTCATTGACTGGTATGTGCTGAGTTTTACAAATGTTGTTCCTATTGATGTACTACACATTCTCTGAAAGAAATTTGCAAAAGTGTCAACAAGTTATTGAGATAAAAAAAGACTTTTCACAAGGAGCAGTTTTGCAAGTTTTAGTTCCTGGCCAAGTTACTCCTCCCATCTCCCCTCCTTCAGTGGGCTACAGTCTCACATTTCCAGCTTGGGTAGATTCAAGTATTTCGTCAGCTTTGCATGACAATAGACATCAAAAAAATCACAGCCTGGTGTGCCAATAAAAATGTTCCCATATATGTCTCTTCACTTCTGAATAGCATTTCCCCAGGAATTAAAAAAAAAAAAAAAACATCAGTCCAGACTTTGGGCCAAACTATCCATTTCTTAATGTGCACAGTAAAACATTCAGTTTATAGTGCGTTCTGGCTGCTGACATGGTTAGCTTTGCATAGTTATTCTCATAGCATGACCTGAACTTATGGTATTCAATGCCAGGCTTTACAACAGTTCTCAGTTTCTTAACAATGACCTCCCAAGCCTCTGATGTGACCCAGTACTTTGTCAATATACTGTAAATACATAGATTAATACAACTATTTGTGCAAATATGACACGTACAATAATACACATATACCATTAAAACAAGATAAATGCAATACAAATCATATCAATATAGTTACGATTTCTAGTTTATGACCCTGTTTGTCTATGGAAACTGTAAATTGTAAAACTCTGATTTTACTCCTTTTATATTTTCTATGCTCTTTGCACAAAATAGCTATGTTTGTATAATTTATTTTTTTTTATAATTTTTACTATGTATCTGGAGCTTTTCTCCCCGAGCCTCTGCTGAAAACGGTCACCTTGTGTCCAAGTCAGACTAACCTGGTAAATAAATGGAAAATAAAAAATAAAATATACTAAGAAAATCAATATACCAAGAAAAATCCAAAACTTAAGAAAAAAAACACAGAAGGAAGGAAAATGTTTCATATAACATATATATTAGGCAAAACAACGTACCCAACACACTAGTCACAGGTGACTCTATAGTCAGGCACACTGATGTCCCACTCACCAGGCTAAACAAGGAGAAGGTTACTATCAGCTACCTGTCGGGTGCCAGGATCCACGACATAACCCACGCACTCAGGTCACTCCACAACAAGTACAAATATGACTCTGTAATTGTCCATGTTGGTGTGAATGACCTGAGACGTACCTCCCTGGACTACATGAAAAGACATGGAAAAGCTCTCCGATCTTGTAGCCCAAGGAGGTATGACCTTAGCCCCGAGTAGCATTCTGCCATCGCCCAGAATGATACCGCAGTACAAGGATAAAATGATTGACTTCAACAATTGGCTAAGCTTCTGGTGTCACTAAGGGGATCCAGTATCTGTCTGCCTGGGAAGACATGGTCGACAGACCACGATGCTTTGCCAGAGATGGCCTGCACCTGTTGCCCATGGGATTCCGGATACTGGCTAAGGCTTTTGCCCCTATAGTGCACGCACTCAGGTCACTCCACAACAAGTACAAATATGACTCTAATTGTCCATGTTGGTGTGAATGACCCGAGACGTACCTCCCTGGACTACATGAAAAGAGACATGGAAAAGCTCTCCGATCTTGTAGCCCAAGGAGGTATGACCTTAGCCCTGAGTAGCATTCTGCCATCGCCCAGAATGATACCGCAGTACAAGGATAAAATGATTGACTTCAACAATTGGCTAAGCTTCTGGTGTCACTAAGGGGATCCAGTATCTGTCTGCCTGAGACGACATGGTCGACAGACCACGATGCTTTGCCAGAGATGGCCTGCACCTGTTGCCCATGGGATTCCGGATACTGGCTAAGGCTTTTGCCCCTATAGTGCCTTTTTTAGACAAGGTTCAAATGACAAATTCACCACTGCAACAGGAACAGGCAAGCAAAAACTGAGGGTAATGCTAGAAGTCTAAATCTCAAAATGCACTCACTCAAGGCACTCCTTAAAATGGAGAACATAGATATCTGTGCAGTGTCTGAGACCTGGTTCAAGGCTCCAAAGAGCACCCCTGCACTATCAGGCTATAACTCATACCACACTTTTCGGCCACATAACCTGGACCGGAACAAAGGCAGCAGTGTGTCCATACTCATTAAGGATATCCACACCTCTAGGCTAGTTGCTCAGCATAATGCATCCGAGGTTATCCAAGTGCAATTAACTATGGGCAAAACTTTTAGTTATGTACTTACCATAACTTCGGATGTATGGGATCCATCTCGCCTACATTCACAACAGATGGGTTCGGAGCCGATCCATCGGCTCCGACTCGGCAACTAATACACTAGCACGAAGTCTCTCATTGGCTGGGCTACTCCCTATCCCAGGATGCACTACACCTGCTTCCCCAGATCTTGTTTGTTCGCTTTCATACATCCATGCAAACACAGAAAAACTAATAGTCACTATAACCAACTAAAGTTCTTCAAGAAAGATCGCCAAGAAAAAAGGGACTACAGCTCCTCTAAATCCGAATGGAAGGGGGAAGGAGGGTGGGTACTTATGAATGTAGGCGAGATGGATCCCATACATCCGAAGTTATGGTAAGTACATAACTAAAAGATGTAATGGGATCCTATCTCGCCTACATTCACAACAGATGGGACAGCGTCCCTAGCACCTACATCCCCCGGGTGACTCATTGGAACACACTCCTGAGAACTGTGGAACCAAAGGAAGCCCTGCCTCAAGAAACCACATCCAATTTGTAATGAGAAATAAAAGTGTGCGGAGAAGTCCAGGTTGCCGCAGCACAAATATCATCTATTGATAACTTGGAGTGAAAAGCTATGGAAGTAGCCATTGCCCTGGTAGAATGAGCCTTGACTGGAAAGGGAAGGTCTTTGCTAGCCTGTGAATAAATAAAAATGATACAATCTTTAATCCATTTAGATATGGAGGTTTTTGTTACTGGTTGACCCAATTTGTTCACTGCAAAGGAAACAAACAATTGATTTGATTTCCGCGTTTGAGCGGTTCTATTCAAATAAAAACGCAGTTGTCTATGTACGTCCAATTGATGCAAAGTATATTCTGCGTTATTAGAGAATTCTGGGAAAAAGACGGGGAGTTCTATAGTTTGTTGAATACAGAAAGAGGAGGCCACTTTTGGTATAAATGCAGGGTTTAATTTCAATGAAACTCTATGCTTGTGAAAAATCAAATAGGGAGGATCAGAACAAAGAGCTTGAAGTTCTGAAACTCGCCTAGCAGACGTTATGGCTACTAAAAGGCCGTTTTCCAAGACAGAAATTTTAAATCACAAGTAGCAGCTGGTTCGAAGGACGGGCAGTTAGGGCAGCAAGAACCATATTCAAATCCCAAGGGGGACAGGATGAGATAAAGGAGGCCTAAGGAGCCAAGCCCCTTTAAGGAAAGCCTTACAAAGTTTGTGAGACATCAATGAAGGTTCAAATGAAGCATGAAAATTAGAGATCGCCGCTAACTGAACCTTAATGGTAGAAACTGAAGAGCCCGACTGAAAAAGGGAGGCCAGAAAATTCAGAACCTCCGATACTGGTGCAGTGAGAGGATCTATACCCGTTCTTGAGCCCAGAAGGCAAACCTTTTCCATTTACTGGAATAAAGTTTGATGGTGGAAGGTTTATGAGAAGAAGACAGTATGTGGACCACGTCCGGCAAGAGCATTGTCTCGGACTAAGGATGGAAGTGGAGTAACCATGCTGCCAACTTCAGGGACCTGAGAGACGGGTGAAGCCGTCCTGACTGATGAGTCAACAGGTCTGGCACGGATCCAGAAACCATGGACCTTCTATCGCATGCCTCTGTAGGAAAGGAAACCAAACTTGACGAGGCCAGTGCGGGGCAATCAAAATCATCTCGCTCTCCATGCAAATGGCCTTCTGTATCACCCTCGGTAGGAGGGGGAACGGAGGGAAGGCGTAGAAGACCGGGGCCAAATGTGAGTCAGAGCGTCCTGGGAATCTGTCCCTGAGAAGGGAACAGTGTGAAGAACTCTCTGCATTTCGCATTGTGAGGGCTGGCAAACAGGTCGCAGCAAGGAAGACCCCATCTGTCGAAGATTTTCGCAGCTATACCCTGGTTGAGGGACCACTCGTGGGGTAAAAGAATGGTCCTGCTTAATCTGTCCGCAATCACATTGGACTTCCCCGGTATGTGCGTTGCCATTAGAAAGCGGTTGGTAGCTACCGCCCAGTGCCAATGTCTCATGGCTTCTCTGCATAGTGGGTAAGACCTGGTTCCACCTTGCTTGTTTATGTACCACACCACCGACATGTTGTCGGATAGGATAATCGGGCCCTGTGGGAGAGCGTGATGGAGAGCTTGAGTACCAATAGTACCGCTCTCATCTCCAGGACATTGATATGCAAATGCGTTTCCTGGATCTGCCATGTGCCTTGGACCGACCTGTCCAGGTAATGACCCCCCCCACCCTACCTGGGAGGCGTCCGTAGTCACAGTGGCAACGGGACGTTGAGGTATAAAGGGTCGCCCCTGGTCGAGATTTGATTGGAGAAGCCACCAATGCAGATCTCGACGGCAACTTTCCGTGATTATGATTAAGTGGTTCAAGGGAAGTTCCTGTTAAGACCATTGAACCGACAGTAGCCATTGTAAAATTTGCATGTGAAGTCTGGCCAAGGGAACTAAAAGTATGGTCGACGCCATCGAGCCCAACAGTTGTAGGATCCGATGGGCCGGGGCTCTTTGTAGGGGAAGACAGGATTTGACTTGATCTTGTAAGACCTGAATTCTTGCTGCCGGTAAAAAAGCGCGCATTCTTTTTGTGTCTAAGTCTGCGCCTATGAAAGTAATACGCTGAGATGGCTGTAGTACAGATTTTGCAAATTGAACGTGATCCCCAAGAAACGGCCCAAGGTGAACGTGGCTCTGAGCGCTTGGAGTAGTAGATGCTCGGAGGTGGCAGTAAGGAGCCAGTCGTCTAGATAAGGAAACACCTGGAATCCCAGACTTCTCAGGTGAGCAGTTACCACTGCCAGACACTTGGTGAACACCCTGGGGCTGTGGTGAGACCAAAGGGCAGTGCTCGGAATTGGAAATGACTGACTCCGAGGAAGCGTAAATGTCTCCTGGACTCTTGAGCTATGGGAATGTGATAGTAAGCGTCCTGGAGATCTATGGAGCACATCCATGCATCTTTTCCAGCAAAGGAAGAATAGATTGAAGAGTGACCATTGAATTTGGACTTCTTTGAAACGATTCAATGAACTGAGGTCCAAAATGGGCCTGAAGTCCCCTGTCTTTTGGTACCAAAATAATCTTGAGTAAGTTCCTGATCCGATCTGGTCGATGGGGACAGGCTGGATGGCTCTTTTCTAGCAGCTTTGAAACCTCTAATGCTGCCTGATCCCGCTGACTGGGTGGTACGTCGGGATTTCCCTTAAAGAAAGGGGGTTTGTTGAAGGGGATGATATAACCTCCGGTAATGCGAAGCACCCACTGATCGCTTGTTATGGATTCCCAAGCTTGTGCGTGCGCGCGAAAGCGACCCGACTGGCTCGAGTTGCACAGTCGGGCAACCACTCAGGACGCTGGTTGTATGAAGAACCACGAAAGGAATCGGGGTCTCCAGAGTTACGGGGCCTCTGCCACCTCTGGGGCGGCGTCTTCCAAAATCCCGCCTCTGGAGGGGAATCACTAGGTGAAGTAGGGAAAGACTTCTGAGATTTTCTAAACCACATTTTCCCTCCTCTCCCAGCCTTGGGGTAAGGCCTAGAAGGGGCGGAAAATCGGGCCCCAACGGCAGTCAAAGTCTTGCCCTCCTGCTCGCACCGAGTTAGTGTGTCCCTTCACCTTGGGTCCAAACAAAGATGACCCATCAAAGGCGTCGTGAAGGAAGACTTGAAGGCCTCCGATGAACACAAGCGTAACCAGGCTTGTCTCCTGAGGGCAACGCCTGTTCCCGCTGCTCTACTCACCCCTTCAGCCGCATATGAAATGAGCCTCATGGACGAGTTAACAATAGAAAAAAGGGTAGTCATCTGTGCGCCAACAGTCGGGGCCAGCGCCTCAGGTAGTTTACCAACAAGAGAGTCATTTAGCTCTTTGAGAAGATCCCTTTGGAGCCTCGTAAAATGACATAAGTAGTTCAGCGACCGTAAGGCAAAGGCCACTGAAGACAGGTGCGCTTCCGTACCTATCCATACTCCTAGAATCCTTATTAGGAGGATGAACAGACGTCGAAGCCTCTGCCACGTCCTGCTGTGTGGCAGAAGCCACCACCAAAGCATCTACAGGCACACCCTTTGTGAGAAACTCCTTCTGGGGGGGGGGGCTGACAAAAATTTATTGGGCCTCGCAGGCACCGGTTCCACAGAATCAGGGTGTATCGAAGGGCGGAGACACCCAGGAGGCGGAAGGCTGGGCCCCAAAGGCCTTGAGGAAGACTGACTCCTCAGCTGAAGGGGTTTTGGCTTGCCAGTCACCTCTCTGTCTCAGAATCTCCAAGATATCTGAGAAGGAGATATCATCCGAAGATGATTTGGGGGACCCTTCTGCGTCATCGATCCGATGTAACATACTCAACTTGGGAGTCTACGTGCTTCCTCTTACACAATTTCTTCCGTGGGGGTTCGTCCGAAGCAGTTTCGGACGGACCACCCGGAAGAAGGGAACCCCCGATGGGGGTATCCTCAGGCCCTGGGGCCCCGCTGCCGGGGGGCTGCAACGCAACAGAGGCACCAATCTCCAAATCTAGGGACGGTGAGGTAGAATCTTGCTGAACCGGCAAAGGCATGGCCAGCGCGCTCCTCATGGCCTCAAAGGCCGGACCTCCAGAATCCAAGGAGGTCACTGGTCTAGAGGCCACGATGGCACTGGGAATTCCAGCAGCCGATGCTCGAGAGGAAGACTAGGCACAAGCACCCAATCCCAAAGTGTTCCCTCGGGCCCGGCTGAAGAGGTGCAGTACCAAACCCTGAACCGGAGGACAGGGTAGGAAGCACAGTCGGAACCGAGAGACCTCGGGGTCTCTGCTCGACCGTATGGCTCGCTTTGCTCCACCACCACTGACTCCAACGGCTCCGAGGAGGTTGGAGGAGGAATCGAATGTGTTGGAGGGATCGGCTCGAAGCTAACTGTGCTGGAGCCGAGACCAATTTAGTAAACACTGGAGATTGGAATAGCCTCTGTAAAACCCTATCCAGGTCCGAATCTGAAAGTCTCGATGATTTAGAGGAGGTAGACAATCGAGAAGACTTTCCTCTCGGCCCGAGAGAGGGGACCGGCTCGACGGCTCCAATGCTATCGGCGCCGACTCCACCACAGCATGGACCACCATCGGCACCAAAGGAGCCTTCTTGAGCCGAGGGGAAGAGTCTGAGCTGCACACTTCCACCAGCTCGAAGCCATTGGAACCGATGGAGGTGATTCACCTCTCGATACTCCAACTTGCGGCTCCAAGGCAATGGAGCCGAGGTAGGAGGTATCGAGGCAGACCCACCCTCGGCCCCGAAGTCAGTGGAGCAGAGGAAGAAGAGGTCAATTTTGTCTTTTTAGAAGTCGGCTCCGACGGACTTGTCGGAGCCGACGATCTTTTCTTTTTGGAAGCAACAGGAAGATCTAAGGCTTCTTCAAAAGAAGGTTTGATAAGCCCTTTCAATATTAATTTGTTCTTGCGTTCTTGAAGAACTCTAGATGAGAACGCATGACAGACGCTACAAGTCTCTTGCAGATGTTTCGGCCCCAAACAATAAACACATACTGAATGACTGTCTGTAATGGACATTTTATATTTGCACCGAGTGCATTTTTTAAAACCTGACTTTTGTTCCTTAGACATGATACAGGCCACAACAAGTACAAACTCTAAGGAAATCTTATTCTACCACAAAAGTATAGCACTATACACAAAAAGCGCCAACTGAAAAGCGCGAGACACACTGGCGCGAGTACTGGTGAAAGTTTACCTCACAACAATTTGAAACAAGTTAACGGCCCAAAGCCCTCTAATTTAAACGGGCTTTGCCCGAAAAAAAAACTAACCAAAAGTTAATAAAAACCTAATAGCACTCAAAGATAGGGCAAAGGCCCTCTAACTTAAACGGGCCTTACCCGACTGAACAAATTAAATTTTTTTGGAAACAAGCACTCAACAAAAAAACAATAAGAAATAGCAAGAAATAGCTGTTAAAACAGCTGTTTGGTTAATATGGACAAAAATTCCCTAGGTCAAGGACCAATAAGGTAAAAAGAACCACTTGGCTCCAGCCAAGTCGAGACCACGTCCAGCTTGTTAAGCGGCAAACGAGATCTGGGGAAGCAGGTGTAGTGCATCCTGGGATAGGGAGTAGCCCAGCCAATGAGAGACTTCGTGCTAGTGTATTAGTTGCGGTCGGAGCCGATGGATCGGCTCCGAACCCATCTGTTGTGAATGTAGGCGAGATAGGATCCCATTACATCTGCAATCTAAACTGTAGCTTGCTACAGATCCTGCATCATGCCCCAGGATTCCCACTCCTCTTTTGATATACTGGAAAATATTAGGGTTCAAACATCTTAATAATGGGTGATTTTCTGAGCCTCCTGCTGAGCCTGCTGAAACGGTCTGATTTTACTCCTTTTATATTTTCTATGCTCTTTGCACAAAATAGCTATGTTTGTATAATTTATTTTTTTTTTTATAATTTTTACTATGTATCTGGAGCTTTTCTCCCCGAGCCTCTGCTGAAAACGGTCACCTTGTGTCCAAGTCAGACTAACCTGGTAAATAAATGGAAAATAAAAAATAAAATATACTAAGAAAATCAATATACCAAGAAAAATCCAAAACTTAAGAAAAAAAACACAGAAGGAAGGAAAATGTTTCATATAACATATATATTAGGCAAAACAACGTACCCAACACACTAGTCACAGGTGACTCTATAGTCAGGCACACTGATGTCCCACTCACCAGGCTAAACAAGGAGAAGGTTACTATCAGCTACCTGTCGGGTGGCAGGATCCACGACATAACCCACGCACTCAGGTCACTCCACAACAAGTACAAATATGACTCTGTAATTGTCCATGTTGGTGTGAATGACCTGAGACGTACCTCCCTGGACTACATGAAAAGAGACATGGAAAAGCTCTCCGATCTTGTAGCCCAAGGAGGTATGACCTTAGCCCTGAGTAGCATTCTGCCATCGCCCAGAATGATACCGCAGTACAAGGATAAAATGATTGACTTCAACAATTGGCTAAGCTTCTGGTGCCACTAAGGGGATCCAGTATCTGTCTGCCTGGGACGACATGGTCGACAGACCACGATGCTTTGCCAGAGATGGCCTGCACCTGTTGCCCATGGGATTCCGGATACTGGCTAAGGCTTTTGCCCCTATAGTGCACGCACTCAGGTCACTCCACAACAAGTACAAATATGACTCTGTAATTGTCCATGTTGGTGTGAATGACCCGAGACGTACCTCCCTGGACTACATGAAAAGAGACATGGAAAAGCTCTCCGATCTTGTAGCCCAAGGAGGTATGACCTTAGCCCTGAGTAGCATTCTGCCATCGCCCAGAATGATACCGCAGTACAAGGATAAAATGATTGACTTCAACAATTGGCTAAGCTTCTGGTGTCACTAAGGGGATCCAGTATCTGTCTGCCTGAGACGACATGGTCGACAGACCACGATGCTTTGCCAGAGATGGCCTGCACCTGTTGCCCAGGGGATTCCGGATACTGGCTAAGGCTTTTGCCCCTATAGTGCCTTTTTTAGACAAGGTTCAAATGACAAATTCACCACTGCAACAGGCAAGCAAAAACTGAGGGTAATGCTAGAAGTCTAAATCTCAAAATGCACTCACTCAAGGCACTCCTTAAAATGGAGAACATAGATATCTGTGCAGTGTCTGAGACCTGGTTCAAGGCTCCAAAGAGCACCCCTGCACTATCAGGTTATAACTCATACCACACTTTTCGGCCACATAACCTGGACCGGAACAAAGGCAGCAGTGTGTCCATACTCATTAAGGATATCCACACCTCTAGGCTAGTTGCTCAGCATAATGCATCTGAGGTTATCCAAGTGCAATTAACTATGGGCAAAACTGCAATCTAAATTGTAGCTTGCTTGCTACAGATCCTGCATCATGCCCCAGGATTCCCACTCCTCTTTTGATATACTGGAAAATATTAGGGTTCAAACATCTTAATAATGGGTGATTTCAACTACCCCACCATTAACTGGGAAAACTACTCATGTACCAAGTCCTTCACTCAACGCTTTCTGGAATTCATAAATTCCAGTGCCCTGGATCAACTTATCCACACCCCTACCAAGGGCAACAATATCCTAGACCTAGTCATTACCAACACGAGTGACCAGTGTTCCACACCCGAAGTCAACTCCTAGTTGGTCAGATCTGACCATACGCTAATCACCCTAGATATCCACATCCTGCCTCCACCCCCCCCCATTAAGGAAACCATGGTAAAAAATTTCTCCAAAGCCAACATCATGCTTCTTAAGACAGAAGTGGAGAACTTCATGACACCCATGCAGATGGACAACACAGTTACGACTGCCGAATCCCATACAAATGCACTCTATAAACACTTACATGAGTGCGTGGATCGTGCTATCCCAAACAGAACCAAGAAGCTATCCTCCAAAAAAAGGAAGCCAATCTGGTGGTCCTCTGCCATAAAGAAACTGTACAACAGAAGGAAGAAACTGTTCCAAAAGAGAGTAAAATCCCATGAGTGGTAGAGCTCCCTGGTCAGCCTCAGTAAGAAGCGGAGATCCCTTACAAGAGCCTCCAAAACTAGCCATGAAAATAAAATCGCCACTGATGAGAGCATTTCATAGCTATGTCAAGAATTTCAGTGGCAACACCCAGATCTGCTCTGAGTTACAGCACAATGGCATGAAAATGACAGAACCAACTGATATTGCCAACATCCTGGTAACTTTACCACCCTCTCACACCCCTAAAGGGCCTATATCTATACAGGAAGAATGCAGAGTCCCTGTAATCACAACTCCACAGGTAAAAGCTGCACTCTCTAAAGCCAAAAACACAGCATCCATGGGACTGGACAACAGCCCAGGCTGCGTTTTACACGAACTTCAGAATGAACTGGCTCCCCTTGTTCAAGCATAGCCTCACATCAGGCTTTATGCCCACTGAATGGCGCACAACAGTTATCCCACTCCACAAAGGGGAAGCCACCACTGATCCCAGAACTATCGCCCTACTAGCCGGACGAGCCTGGTCTGCAAGGCCATGAAACGTATCATGGAACTCAAAGACATTGGTAACCTCCAAACTCTGGACCCCACCCATTTCGGGTTTGTGAAAGGCAGATCATGCATCCTGAACCTAATCGACTTCTTTGAGGCAGTCACCAAAGCCATAGATGAGGCTAAGGTGGTTCACACAGCCTATTTTGACCTTGCCAAGGCTTTTGACACCATCCCCCATTCTGGAATTATAGCTAAACTCACTAAACTAGGTATAAATCCCTACGTCACAAGATGGGCTGCCAACTGGCTCACTGACAGAACCCACACTGTAAAAGTTGCAGACTCCAAATCTGACATCAAACCAGTGACAAGTGGAGTACCACAAGGTTCAATCCTGGGACCTCTCCTGCTTGGTATTTACTTCTCTGAAGTACAGGCCAACACAGAAGGCCTCTGGCTAACTAAGTTTTCAGATGATTGCAAACTAGGAGTCATAGTAGAGTCCATAAATGATGTGGACATCCTACAGAAGGGCCTCACTGAGACAGATGCCTGGTGTCAGAGCCATGGCCTCAAGCTCAATGCCAAAAAGTGCATTGTCATCCCCTTTGGTAAAAACTCTGTACCCATGAACTACCACATAGGCAGCAGTGTACTTAACACTGAATGTGTGATGAGACCTTGGATCCCAGGTGGACAGTGTCGCTCCTTTGATAGTCGCATCGTCACAGTAGTCAGGAAGCCCTTCTACATGGCACACCTCATCACAAAAGGGTTCTCATCCAGGAAAAGAGGTCATTGTTCTCCTCTACTCGACACTTAGACCCATTATAGAGTACAACGACCCTTTTGGAATGTACCTCAAGACATCTGCAGCAGCTGGAAAGGCCACAGAAGTACCTCACAAAGAGGATTACTGACCTCAAATGGATGCCCTACACTGACCATTTCAAAAAACTCCAGCTTTACTCCATAGCATATTGCCTACCCTGAGGTGATTTCTGCCTAACATATAAAGCTATGTCAAAAACCCAGAGCTGTTGGACATGCTACACCTAAAGAAATCCCAATCTCTCCGAGCTACACGCTCTAGGGACCTAAACCTTGTTACCGCAATAAACAGGACATGCAGGAAAGATGGATTATTGTCCCAGAGACTTCCCATACTCTGGAACAAGCTACCCATCTATGTCAAGCAAAGTACCTTGTTAGCACTCAAGAAAAATCTTTGAGTGGATGGGAAATAGGAAATATACCCCGGGAATCACTTTGGTGGCTCTGCTCGACAGTGGCACAGGAAAATAACTTTCTTGGGTGGCATAAGCCAGGGAACCTTGAAATGTGCTGACATTATAAGGGTGACAATTCATTATTTACTTATAAAGCAAATGTCAGAGTGGAAAAGTTCAAATAGTGGATAAAGAGGAGGAGGAGAAGAGAAGAAAGAGTGAGAAAAGGTATTTGTTAGAAGTAATAATTAGGGTAGATATGGGAGGCAGGAGAAAAAAATGAGTAAATGTAACATTACAAGTAAGAGAAACGAAACCAAGGAAAAGAAGAAAACATGGACAACAAGATTTACAGCTGCAGACTGTCAAGTGGATTGGTAACAGGTGTCAAAAAACTGGGTTTGGCGACAAGTTTAGTGACTTTGAACAAACAGATTTGTCCGCATTAACTGTGTATCATTGTGTGTGTGTGGTAAAAGAACTATAAAGCAACTCTGCACTGATACCTCTTGCTGCCCTGCTGAGGGGGACACTTGTGCAATTGCAGTGGACTGGCTCCAGTAGGAAGGGATGGCAGCATACCTCTCAACATCATAGAACAAGAAATCTGGACAAGGCCATAAATAATAGGGGACAAAGACC
The DNA here is from genome assembly GCF_019279795.1 of Protopterus annectens. Taxonomy (NCBI): domain Eukaryota; kingdom Metazoa; phylum Chordata; order Ceratodontiformes; family Protopteridae; genus Protopterus; species Protopterus annectens. The sequence continues at coordinate 1,030,430,329 of NC_056735.1, read as the reverse complement.
CAAAAAGTGGGACAATTTATAAATATTGCACTTAAACTTAGAAAGTTGATCAACAAATAAGAATTTTATATCTGCTGTTGATGCTGGCTCGAAAGGAGGCAGTGTGAGTTTTTCCAAAACATAACTGAGGTCTCAGGCCGGAATTGGTGCTCTCCTTGGAAGACTAATGTTTTTGGCCCCTCTGAGGTACTGCCTTATTAAAGGATGAGAAAAGATAGGTGGTTCCGTATTGTAGTGTGCAGAAATGGCAGAGGCATGAATCTTAATTGATGAGAAAGAAAGGCCTTTGTTCAGCATCTCAGGTATTGTAAAATCTGAGGAATATTCGGTACAGACGTGTCAATGCCTTGTTCCTGGTTCCAAGCACAGAATCTCTTCCATTTTTCTGCATTAGATTTTCTGGTACTGGGCCTCCTGGCCTCCAAGATAACATCCTTAACAGCTTTTGAAAGAGGAGTGTTCTGAATGGCTACATTATCCACCATGCTGCCAGATTTAAGGTCCTGAGTTGGCTGTGCAGGATCTGATTGTTTTGTTGGGTCAGTAAGTGAGATGTTTGAGGCAATATCCATGCTGGACCTTGAGACAAGCTCTTTAGGATTGTGTACCAGTGCTGGCGTGGCCAGTCTGGTGCACTCAGCATACTTTTTGGCTTCTCGTCTGACCTTTAGGAGTACTCTGGGAAGGATAGGCAGTGTGGGAAAAGCATATACTGTTAGATTTTTCCAGCTGAATGATAGGGCCTTCCACTTTCCATGCTTGCTTGTGATAAATCCTTGTGCAAAATCTCTGCAGTTGACAGTTGTGAGGGGAAGCAAATAAATCTATGTCTGGGCATCCCCATTTCCTTATTATCATGCTGAAGACTTGTGGATCCAGTTTCCATTCATGGGGACCCATGAGGTTTCTGCTTAGTTCGTCTGCCAGAGTATTTGTTTTTCCTGGCAGGAATTGTGCTTGCAGGTGAACTTGAAAAGCCAATGCTGTGTCCCATAAGGTCATTGCTTGTCTGCAGAGGGGGTAGGAATGTGTACCTCCATGCTTGTTTATGTACCACATGACCATAGCGTGGTCTATCAGTAACTGTCCTGGATGAAGCAGGTCCTTGAAAGCTGTCAGGGCATTTTGAACAGTTAGCATCTCTTTTTGATTGATGTGAAGATGCATCTGGTTTGTAGGAGGCCATGTGCCCTGAATACATTTTCCTGCCATATGGGCCCACCAGGCATAATCTGATGCATCCGTTGTCAGTGTCCGTCTAGCTGTGGATAAACTGAATGGCAGACCCTTGTTGTGGTGACAGGCTTCTGCCCACCATCAAAACTCCTGTTGTAGGCAGGGAATGAGTGCAATTACTATCTCCAGGCTGTGGCAATGCTGAGTCCAAACAATTTTCAGATACCATTGTAGTTTCCTCATATGCAGTCTGGCATATGGAATTAGTAGAATGCACGATGCCATGAAACCCAAGGCCTGCAGGATTTTCCTTGAAGATAAGTGGGTTTTTGTTGCCAATTTCTTGAAGTAAGTAGTCAGTTGTTTTTGCTCGTCTGGCGTGAGATAAGCCATCTGGGCAGTTATATTTAAGCTTGCACCCAGGAATATTATCTCTTGAGAGGGCACTAGTTTTGATTTCTTTTCGTTTACTGTGTACCCTAAGCCAATTAGTGATCTTTTTAGAAACGCCAGACGCTTTAGAAGAGTGTCTTTGTTCTCTGCTTAAATTAGGCAGTCCAAGTAGGGATATATTTGAATTCCTTTTGTCTGCAAAACGCAATTACTGGTGCCAGGCATTTTGTGAAGACCCTGGGCGTAGTAGATGAGCCAAAGGGCAGTGCAGAGAATTGGTAATGCATTGAGCCAGCTATGAATCTGAGGTATCTTCTGCAAGATTGTCTGATTGGGACATGCAGGTATGCCTCTTAGGTCCAAAGTTACGAGCCAAGCCCTCTTGCCCAGCATGGGCAGTAGCTGCTGCAGAGTAAACATCTTGAATTTTGGACCTTCCAGAAATGTATTTAGTATAGACAGGTCCAGAATTGGTCTCCAGGTTTTGTCCTTCCTGGGTACTAGGAAAAGTCTGGAGTAAAATCCTTGTCCCTGCTCTTGATGTGGTACTTGCTGAATAGACCTCATGTCCATGAGGGCTGTAATTTGTTTTTGTGAATCTGCCCATTGATTGTGTGGCAGGTCTGGCATGCCCTTTGACTTTGGTAGTGTGTGAAAATGGAACCTGTAAGCCTTGGGACACTATGTTCAAGACCCATTTGTATTGGGTAACCATTTGCCAATTTGATGAAAAAAGTGCTAGTTTTCCCCTAAGGGGGCTGTCAAAAGAAAATTGCTCGGAACTGGTACAGGAAAGTCATTGGAACTGTTTCCTGTAAGGTTGTGATTTGTCTTCTCCGCTTTTGGAGGTAGGAGCACCCCATTGTTTAGGCCTGTATAAGCCTTGGGGCTGAGATCTGCCTCTGGGACGCTTGTATCTGCCTCTTTGTGGTCTGTCTGAGACTGGAAAGGACCAATTGTTAGAAGGCCAGTTCCTGCTAAACCTGGGTGGCTGTACCTGCACGAAATCCTCGACTGTCTGCATGGATTTTGCTTTATCCTCCATTTTTTTCAACACCTCTTCTGCTTTAGTACCAAACAAAGTATCATGTTGTAATGGTGCATTTAATAACTTTGCTTTAACATGATCAGGCAGATTCTGTTCCTTTAACCAAGCATGCCTTCTAATAACAGAACCTGCAACAGCGGCCCTGCAAGAGGCCTCAGTAAATCATAGCCACACTGCAAGGTATGCTTTCCCACTTGTTCAGTTGCATGCAATAAATCCTGCAATTCCTTGTTCTCTGAACATACAGTATTTGTCAATATTTTCTGCTTAAGTAGTGGCATTAAATATTGCTGATATTCAAGCATATGAAATTGGCAATTTAATGCCCTTACAGCCAGGGTGGCAGAACTGTAAACTTTTTTCCCTCATCTGTCTAGAGCCCTAGAATCCCAATCAGTGGGGACACGGTTTTTAGCAGTGGAAGCTTTAACCCCCTTGGGACCCTGAGATATAGTTTCTGGGTCAGCAGCAGGGTTTTTATATAGGAATTTATGAGAATCCGGGACCCTGTAGTATCTATCTGGCTTAGCAGGTGTAGGGGGTAAAGAGTCAGGGACAGACCGGACACTGAAAATACATCTACAATGGCTGGAACAGGTGGAATAGCAAGGGGTCTGTGCTGATTAAGAAGCAGAAAGTCTCTGAGCCTTTTCTTAGATTCAGAATAATCTTGGCTCTCCCAGTGGAAATGCTCCCTCATAGTATGCAGTGTTTCCCCAAAAGAACAATCCTCAGGAGGAGAGGCTGAAGGAATGGATTCTTCAGCATCAAAACCCTCATATGGAAGCATGGAGTAATTCTGTTCAGAAGAGGAATCAGAGAAAATAGATACCTGATCAGAAGAATCATACTCTGTCTCTTGCCTAGGCCTCTTATCAGGTGGGGGATGGGAGCCCCTGATCAAAGTAATTAGGTCTTTGTCCATCTTGAGCATCTGTGTTTTAGGCATGGAAGTCTGAGTAGGAGAATGCTGTACTTGTTTCTTTGACTTTAGAGCTGCTTTAGTCTTTGAAGCTGAAGATGGCTTAATATATAGTTGTGTAGGTCTGAAGACACCCTCAGAAGCCGATGCCTGCTCAGCGGCTCTGGACCCATCTGGAGGGAGTGATTTCTGAGTGTGCAACACCTTGAGTATCCAGAGGCCCAGTCTGCTCCACGTGGGAGTCGGTAGCGGCCTGTAGCTCTGAGGTAGTGGGTGCCAGGGGCTGCGAAAGCGCCTCACTGAGAACTGGAAAACCGGCAACTGGCCTAGTAGAGGCTTCGTCGTCAGGACCTTGGATGCCTATCCTTGTCCTTGCATTTTTTGTAAACTCCGGTTGTCGTCTGTTCCGACGGTATTATATAATTAAATCTTCGGCCAAAGTAATGAAATGCAAAATCGAACAGACGTTTGATAGTGCGTTGGTTAAATCCAGCACAAAACCGACAACTAGCAATGTTGTGATCAGGGCCTAGGCAAGGACTACAGTAAGAGTGGAAATCCTTATGAGGTATTTGCTTCCCACAAGAAATAAAATAGTTAACTTTTTCTGACATCAATCTGGAGCAAGAAAAAAGTTTCCCAAACGAGGTACTTAGCTTTAATGAAGACTTCGGTTCTGAAATTCGGATTTGAAAGTCTCAGGAGTCGGCCGACTGGCACTTGCATACTGCTTTTGCTTCAGGCACCGTGTGGCAAGAAAGACTGAAGAAAATGGCGTCGGCTGCATCTTTTATACCCCTGGTGCACTGTCAGGGAGGAGGCGACAGCAACCGATGCCGGATCTAGACTTTGGAATTCTGGGCGACTGAGGGTAGCCTGCCAGCAGGATGCCAACTAAGGGTAGCCTGCCAGCAGGATAACCCAAGAGTAATGACTGCAACAGTGAAACATGATGAACATCTGTGACAGCAAGGGGTAAAAGTGCCGAGCCATCATGGGGATGACCGACTTGCAAGATCAACCTGTGTTGAATGCTTCGGCGAGTACCATGGCCACAAAGATAGTATGCATTGATGACAGCAGGGAAGGCACATAGTGTGATGTACAAGAGAAATCAAGGTGTGTATTCCTATGGCACTGGTGAACTTGGAGACTCTTCAGCTCGGCGCTGAATGCGGTGTTCATCAGTGGATGTCGCACCTAGACACCATGACTGTTAGGATCATCCTGGATGGCAGTGGGGAACTTGGAGAGACTTCAGCTCAGTCCCACTGGGATGCTTTCCAGGATATGCATGGTTTCACAGGTGCCACTATGATGCCTTCAGTCCCTCCTCGAAAAGCCACCTGCAAAAAGAAGAGTCTTGATCCCTTATGTCCATTGCTGAATGGACGCATGTAAAGAGAAAAGGCAGAGGTAAAGCAGACTGCTGACACTGAAGGTCGTGAGACAGTAGTGGTCTCAGCAGTCTTGAGTGGGTAGCCAGAACAGGTATCGGGCACATCGGATGCCCTCGAGTGCCACTGAAGTCCCATGCCTCTCCTGGGTTCATTAGTGGAGTGGCGGTCCTTACCCTGCTTTTTTTCTTTACATGTGCTCTGTCTGTAACCTCTTGTCAATTTCCACCCATGCAGTATTTCAGCTAAGATAAGAATGTATCTTCTGATGATGTGTGCATCAGTCGGTGGCACACCTAGACACTAAGACTTAGAATCATCCTGGATGGTAGTGGAGAACTGGAGACTCCTCAGCTCAGTCCCACTGGGCTGCTTTCCAGGGTATGCATGATTTCACAGGTGCCACTATGATGCCTTCAGTCTCTCTCCCCGAAAGGCCACCTGCAAAAAAAGTCTAGGTATGTCTTTTTCCTTCTGCAATGTGCCCTTTCACTCGCCCTCCGCTCTGGCACAGTAAAGGTATGTAGGTCAGGGCAGCAAATAGTACATTACTTCCATCCTTGATCCCTTATGTCCACTGCTGAATGGACACATGTAAAGAGGTAAGGCAGACTGCTGACACTGAAGGAGGTCGTGAGACAGTAGTGGTATGAGCAGTGTGAGTGGACAGCCAGCCCAGGTATGGGACACTTCAGACGCCCATCAGCTGAAACCCCATGCCTGTCCTCTGCATATTAGTGGAGTGGCAGCCCTTGCCCTCCTTTTTCTCTTTACATGTGCCCTTCATGTGCTCCCTTGTCAATCAGTGTGTGCAATTTGGTGTTTTCAGGGCTGGTAGGTATGTGCCTCTGCAGCATCACTCATGTATTTATTTATTTTATTATACATTTGATAACCGGGAAAGTCCAATAGACACAGGTCCTTTTTCAGTGGAGGCTCGAGGAGAAAAGCTCCACAAATAATATAACAATTGAGATATGTTGAGCACAACAATTAACATAACTAAAGCACAACAGTATATCACAGTATAGAAGTTGATTGAGAAAACACATGGATAGTACATAATTTGAAAGAAACAACTGCAGTCTTAAAATTGATATACATCCCGATAAATCAGCCAGAAACGTTGTTAAGCAGTATAAGGTAGTTTAAAGTGTAGAAGTCATAGGTCACTGCACTAGATACAGCAATTCAAGGGTATTAAATGCCCAAAGTGGTGAGTAGAGATTGCAGTACAATAAAGGTGGCACTAGCCTGGGCAAGTACAGGAATATAGCCATGTAGTATGGAGGTGAGTTCGTAGTGCTTTCTTAAACTGAGTTAGTGAAGAGGTGGAAGATGTGTTTGTTGCTAGTGAGTTCCATGTTTTAGAAATGCTATTAGAGAAGAGTGATGTCCAGAAGACCAGATGTCCTGTGAATATAGAATCAAAGTTGTCTATGCACATCCAACAAGTGTAGTTTGTATTCTCTTTTGTTGTGATAGTTGGGGAAGAAGACTGGCAGATTAATGGACTGTTTGATATTAGATTCGGAAGCAACCTTAGGGAGAAAGGAGGGATTGGTCCTGAGGTAGACTCTATCCTTGTGGAAGGTTAGATACGGGGGTTTGACACAAAGGGCCTGAATTTCAGAAACTCTTCTGGCAGAGGTGATGGCGACGAGAAAGGCCGTCTTCCAAGACAAATACTTGAGTTCCACTGAAGCTGCAGGCTCAAAGGGGGGAGCTGTCAAAGCCTGAGGCACTAACGACAAATCCCATGGAGGTACCACTTCCTTTACCGGAGGTCTGAGCAGGAAGGTCTTGCACAGCTTTGAAGTGATCAAAGGACGCAGATCATGTCCGACATGGTAGTGAGAGATAGCTGCTAGTTGAACCTTGACAGTGGAACAGCTAGCTCCATGGTGAAATAATCCTGATAAGAAGTCTAGCACCGCAGGTAAAGGAGCTGTGAAGGGATCCAAGTTTTGACTTTCTGCCCAGATAGAGAAACGTCTCCATTTGCTACTGTAAACCTTCCTAGTAGAAGGCTTGTGGGCTGCGACTAGAATAGCTTTGACTGGGGAAGAGATGCCGGGAGTCCTGGCTAGGAGTGGAACTTGAGCAGCCAAGCTGTGAGCTTGAGGCTGTTCAGGTTTGGGGTCGGGAGACCCAGAGGGTGGGAGATCAGATCCTGGAGGGGATCTAGAATCCAAGGAGGATTCACCAGATGAGACCAAAGGTAAGGAAACCAGGTTTGACGAGGCCAGAATGGGGCAATGAGGATAATCCTGCTCCTCAACCGACTGGCTTTCTGTAGTAACTTTAGCATCAGGGGGAGAGGTGGATAAACATAAAGCAGACCGGGAGGCCAAACATGTACCAGAGTGTCTCTCGGGGATTCCCCGACATGGGGAATTAAAGTGAAACAGCTGTTGCATTTGGTGTTTGAGGGAGAGGCGAAAAGATCACAACAGGGCTGCCCCCATTTGGCAAAAATCTGATTCGCTACGTGCGGATTGAGAGACCACTCGTAAGGGGAAAGGATGGAGCGACTGAGTTTGTCCGCCAGGATGTTGGACCATCCCGGAATGTGCGTTGCAATGAGAAAACGGTAGGTGGAGATCGCCCATTCCCACACTCTCTTGGCCTCTCGACAGAGCGGATAAGACCTGGTTCCCCCTTGCTTGTTGATGTACCAGACAACCGACATGCTGTCCATCTGGATCGCAATTGCCCCTACAGGAAGAAGGTCCTGAAGTGCTTGCAACGTTAACAGCACTGCCCTCATCTCTAGGACATTGATATGCAAAGAGGTCTCCATATTGTTCCATGTGCCTTGGACAGTCCTGCCCGAAGAGTGCCCCCCCCACCCGAGGCGAGAGGCGTCCATGGTCACCGTGGCCAGGGGAAGGGCCATAGAGAAGGGGCATCCCATGTGGAGATCTGGAGATTGCAGCCACCACACGAGAGCCTTCTTGCAAGCCCTGCTGAGGGAAATGGGATGACTCAGAGGGTAGTGAAGAAAAGACCACTGGACTTGGAGGGTCCACTGTAAGACCCTCATGTGTAGACGTGCCATAGGTAACAAGTTGATTGCCGCTGCCATTGAGCCTAGAGCCCTCAGGACCAACTCCGCCGGAGGAGATGAAGATAGAAGGATGGCTCGCACATGAAACCTCAGGGTTCGAAGTCTATCTGGGGTTAAGAAGGCTACAAGATTGATTGTGTCTAACCTGGCCCAGATGAAATCTATGACTTGGGTCGGAGTGAGAGCAGATTTGTCCATATTTATTGTGATCCCTAGCCAGGGAGCAAGGCAAAGAAAATAATCCCTGGCTGTACAGAGTAGATGCCTTGTCGAGGCGGTCAGGAGCCAGTCGTCCAGGTATGGGAAAACCTGTATTCCCTGGAGCCTCAGGTGGGCTGCTATCACTGCTAACACTTTGGTAAACACCCTGGGGGCTGAGGTGAGACCAAAGGGGAGAGCCCTGAATTGGTAATGACTGGCCCCTAGCCGGAAGTGCAGAAACCTCCTGCATCGTCTGTCCATTAGAATATCATAGTACGTATCCTTGAGGTCTATAGAGCACATCCAATCGTTCTCCCATAATAGGGGGAGAATAGATTGAAGAGTGACCATCCGGAACTTTTCTTTGGTCACTGAAAGGTTCAAAAGGGAGAGATAGAGGATTGGTCTCAAGTCCCCCATCTTTTTTGGCACCAAAAAGTACCTGGAGTAAAAACCCGATCCAAGCTGGTCTGGGGGGACGTGTTGGATGGCTCTTTTTTCTAGGAGCTGCCGGATTTCCGCAGCTGCGACCTCCCTCTGATCGGGTGGGACATCGGGGAGGTGTTTGGGGAAGAAAAGAGCGCAAGAGAAGGGGATCTGGTAACCTCTGGATATGATGCGAAGCACCCAGTGGTCTGTCTCGATAGACTCCCAAGCTGCCAGGTGCCTCGAGAAACGCCCCCCGACTGCCTCCAGAGTGGAGCAGTCGGGCAACCTTTCAGGGCTGTTGTGTGGGCCGGTCAGAGAAAGGTTCTCTGGACCCAAAGTTCTTCGGGCCCCCTCTGCCTCTAGGGTGGCGTCCTCCCTGTCCTCCTCTGCCGCGGAAGGACTGGGGGTCCGGAGCGGACTGGGACTGTTTTGACTTCCAGAACCACATCTTCTCCTGTCCCTTTTGGTTCTTGGAGAAGGACCACTGGGGAGCAGAGAAGTGGACTCAGACGGCAGACAATGTCTTCCCGTCCTTTTCGCTCTGGACCAAGGTGTCGCGAATGGTCTTCCCAAATAGGGCAGACCCATCAAAAGGAGCATTTGCGAAAGACACCTTGAAGGGTTCCGCAAAATCAAAATGCCAGAGTCAGGCCTGACGCCTCATGACGAGACCTGCTCCACTGGCTGTCATGGGATAGTAGCTGCATAGAGGTATTGGAAATGGACCTAAGAGTGGCCATATAGGTGGAGTACAACTGTTTGTCCTCCACCGACATGGACTCAGGGGGCGACGCAGCATATTCCTTAATAAGATCCCGCTGCAGCCGAATAACGTGTGCCATGTAGTTTAGTCCAGCATCCTTCTCGGTGAGGTCACTGAACACCCGCTTCCCTAAGCGTTCCATCGCTCGGGACTCCTTGCCCGGGGGGTGGATCGAGGGGCTCTCCTGAGCTAGTTCCCTCTTAGTGGCCACAGCCATCAACATGGCATCTATGGGGGGACCCTTGCTCCAATGGGGCCTGTCGGCAGGGGGACTGAGGATCCTGTCAGGGCGCTTCGGGACTGGCTCCACAGTGTCCGGCTCCTTCCACGCCCTGGTGGTAAACAGGTCCAGCAGGGGGGTCGGCCGGAGGGGACACCCAAGAGGCAGAAGGGCCTGCTTCAAATGCCTCCAGGAACACGGCTTTGTCCGAGGTTGGCTTTGGGGCAGACCACCCCACTCTGATGCTGAGCATTTCCATGATGTCCCCAAAGGGGACATCCTCGGGTGACCTTGGGGAGCCTTCCCCCTCCTCCAAATCCGTGTCTTTGGTCAAGGACTCAATGGATTCCCAGTGCCTCCTCTTGCACTTCCGCTTGTGGGGGATGTTCTCGGGGGGGCTGCCCGAGGAGGCCTCACCTGCAACATCCTGCTCCAAGGGAACGACCTGGGACATTGAAGCAGGCTGTCCCTGGGGCCGGGTGATGGAAGTCAGACCCAACAGAGGAGTGCGGGGCGGAGCTGTGGCAAGGACCGGGGCCTGGAAGCAGTCGACAGAGCCCTCTCCACAACGTCGAACGCCGAGGGAGAGCCGCTCTCTCTGGGATCCGAGAGCGGGCCCGGCGCTGAAGCAATCGGATCCGACGGCCAAGTATGCTCCGACCTGGACGGCGCCGAAGGCATACTGAAACCCCCGGATCCGAAGCTCAGCCATCGACTCAGAGAGGTCGGATCTGACAAAAACAGACTCGACAGGCTCGAGGGAAGAGTCGGCACCGAAGTACCAGAGACAGTCGGCGCCGAGCCACCCCCGGTTCCAAGGCTGCCCGGCTCCGAAGGCTCTGAACCCGGGAAGCGGGATGGAGAAGGAGCTATCGGGGCAAAGAAAGGGGTCGAGCTCCCCCCCGGAGGGGGGGGGGGTGGCAGGAGCACTCCCATCTGCAGTTGGGCCTGGAGGAATCTTCGCATCATCCGGTCCAAATCTGCGTTGGAAAGGCTGCGAGTAGATCTCGATGAGGCCACCGAGGCGGGACGTGAGTGCCGCCTCGATGACCTCGAAGGAGATCGGGTCTCCTCCTCCTCAGGGCCCAGTGAAAAACAAGGGGACCGGATCCGAGGAGGAGACGACCGGGAAGCCCTGGAGGGAGAAGACCGCTTAGCTGGGGGAGCTGAAGCACAGGCCTCGGCCCTCTGCTTGTGGTGCTGCTCCCTTCTCTTGTCTTTCCTGGCCTCCCTCTTCTCCGGGCCTACAGCGGGAGGTTGAGTCCCGGCCGGGGGGAGAGAGGCAGGAGTGGCCACCGCCAAAGCCGCAGTGGTAGCCATGGTAGGACCAGAGGCCGAAGCCGAATCTGGGGGCAAAAGACCCGCCAGGATCAGTTTGGATCTCCAGTCCTTAAGTGCCTTGGGGTTGAAGGCCGCGCAGATGGAACACCCAGAGGTAAGGTGTCCAACCCCAAGGCACAGAACACACCGAGTGTGGCCATCAGCCGGTGAAAGCTTATTGCCACACTCGGTGCACTTGGAAAAGATAGGTTTTGGGGCCTCTGACATTTTAAACTAAGGAGGACACACACGCTAGGCCCCAACACACGCACACAGACCCTAACGAACCAGCAAGGGAGAGGGAGGAGAAAAAAAAATATATAACTAAAGAGTAGTTTAAACTAAGGTTAACAGGTAAAGGGTCTAAACACACTGCGCTCACACAAAGATGAAGAAAAAAAAACAGAAACATTTTTCTAACTTTCTCACAAGAATTCGCTAAGCACAGAGCTCGAAAATCCAGCTGCTGTCAACAAGCGTGGCAAACTAGATCTGAGGTCATGAAACAACTGGTAAATAAAAAGAACACAGCCAACTATATCCACAAACGGCCCAAAACAGATCCGCAGACTCGAACAAAGAAATACAAAGCGTGGTCAAAAAACACTATTTTAATGATGATTCACAGGTTAAAATCCAATAAACGAGACTCAGTCACAAAAGGTTAAGCGCTTTCTTCTGGTTGGTCAAGATGGGTCATGCTTGCTTATTCAGAAAAGAATCAATGTATTTACCATTTCTGATGGTCTCTGTGCTCATAATGGACTTTTATCGGTGCTACTCCTTGAGAATGAAGATCAGCTTCCAGTTAAGAAAGGACAACTATTTACTTCCTCGTGACAGCTTGGAGTTAGTCCCTTCCAGCTAGGAACGACAGGAAACTGTATGGCAGAAGCAGTGGACATTGTCAAGGATTACGGAACTAATAAGGGACAACTGGAAACTGATCTTCATTCTCAAGGAGTAGCACCGATAAAAGTCCATTATGAGCACAGAGATCATCAGAAATGGTAAATACATTGATTCTTTTCTGAATAAGCAAGCATGACCCATCTTGACCAACCAGAAGAAAGCGCTTAACCTTTTGTGACTGAGTCTCGTTTATTGGATTTTAACCTGTGAATCATCATTAAAATAGTGTTTTTTGACCACGCTTTGGATTTATCTTTGTTCGAGTCCACGGATCTGTTTTGGGCCGTTTGTGGATATAGATCTGAGGTCAGTCAGGGTTGGCAGGGGTTTATGGGTAGAGAGAGTAGCTAGGAGCTCGGATCTAAGCTGTTGAAAACTGCCAGCTCTGATCCGAAGTCGGATCAGATATCCACAGGTTGCTGCACAAATGAAGTTAACTACTTTAGATGTAGGTTTTGCAGTGATGGGATTTTTTCTGGGTGGTTAAGAATTTTATGAGCAAAAGTAAGTTGATTGTAAAGTATAAGTTGGGGGAACTCTAGCCAGTTTAGCTGTTTTAGAGATGTGCAGTGGTGTGATGTGGATGGGGTATCAGAGGCAGACTGAGCTATTTTACTGTAACAGGAGTCTAGTATAGCTAGGTCAGTCTTCCTGAGGTTAGTAAAAATTGGGGAAGCATAGAGAAGTGTGGAGACCAGATGAGTGCATGTGGTCTGGGTGATATGTATGCTGAATCTCAATTTGTCATCAATCTCTACTCCAAGGAGATTTTGTGTGTGCAATGGGGGAGATGACAGTGTTATTGTTTGATGTGATGTCAAAGGGGGGGGTCTGTAGAGGGGGATCGAGTAGTAGTAGTTTAGTTTTAGAAGGGTTAAGGATACATTGAAACTTGGTAAGCCATGTTTCAATAGAGAGTAAGGATTTTTGTGTAAGGGAGTGTAGTTCTTGTAATGAGGAAGCAGAACAAATTAATGTCAAGTCATCTGCATATTGAATGACCGATGCATGAGGAGTGGAGGTGTGAAGGTTGTTAGTGTATAGATGGAAAAGTAATGGGCCAAGTATTGAGCCTTGGGGTACTTCAAGGGTGACTGGAAGTAGAGGTGAAAGTTCGTGCTGCCAAAAAACTGCTTGTTGGTGACCAGTTAAATAGCTTTGGAACCGGGTTGTGGAGGACTGACCAAGTCCTAGGTCAGTAAGGACCTTGACAAGTATACTCTGACTAACCATTATCAAAGGCCTTAGATCTACGAAGGTAGCGGATAAATATTTTCCATTGTTTCTGAGGTAGTTGACAGTATTGATTAAAGGACATTAGAGCTGTGGTGGTACTGTGATAGGAACGAAAATCGTTTTGAGTGTTTTGAGTCCATAATTTGGGTGTGAATGCATCTTTCCATAATTTTGTCTATAGGGGATCAAATAGCTATTGGTCGGTAGTTTGTCAGTTCATTAGAATTACCTCCTTTATGTAGAGGGATAATATGGGACATTTTCCAGGTTTCAGACAAAGATCTATTAATAAGGATGGCTATTGGGTATGCAATGACATCAGCAGCTATTTTTAGAAATTCAGCTGGTAATTTGTCAGATGCTAGTGTTGTTGGCTTAAGATTCTTAAGGTATTTTCTAATCATATCAGTAGGGACAGGTTGGAAGTGAAATGTGTAGAGTGTTTGACAGGGTTCTGTGGGAAATGTGTTGTGTTTATTATGTTGCTGGTTAAATAGGGCTAGGATGGTTTCAGTACAAAATTTGTTGAATTGTGTAGCTATGTTAACTGATGTATCTATTAAGGTAGGAAAGGGAGTACTACTTTTTCCAGGTTGGAGTATTTTGTTAATGGTAGCCCAGAACCTTTGTGGGCTGTTTTGATGTTTTATTTGTAGATTGCAGTAGTTTATTTTGTCTAGTTTAACTAGTTTCTTACATTTATTGCGAATCTCTTGGTTTGCTTAGTAATTGATTTTTTGCTAGTCCTAACACAGCCATAGGGCGGGGTTTGCTTTGATTCGGATAGTTCTAGGAGGGGCATGTAGGTTTAAAATATTTAGAAAGGTGGTATTGAAGTGTTTTACGGCTTTATCTAGATAAAGATGTTTTAGTGGTGTCCAATTACAACATTTTAGGTCAGAAATGAAGTTGTTGGGGTTGAAGTTCTTTTTATTTCTTATTAGTTTGTAGGCTGTGCCTTTGGTCTGATGAGAACGCTGCCTGAGCAGAAAGGTTGGTAGATGGTCACTTAGGGCATCAGAGAGGCAACCTACATGAGATGGGAGGACTGGTCTATTAGTGAGTATCCAATCAAGGATAGATTCCCTACTGGATGCTTTGCTGGTTCTAGTGGGTGAGGATGGTTTGAGTAAAACCATGAAGGTTAATATGATTAGTGGGGGCATCAGAGTTACAGGTAAGCCAATCAATGTTAAAATCTCCCAGGATATTGGTTTCATTTTGTAGTGTGTTACATGACCAGTGTAGTAGGTTTTCAAGAGTGGGAATATTATTACCAGGTGGGAAGTAGCAGCCTATAATGTTAGATTTTTGGAGTTAAGTTTAAGTTGGGTACAAATTAGTTCTCCGCTGTCTAAATTGGGATATTCTAAGTTAAATTTTTCTACTGTAAAATGATTTTTAAATAGTACTGCAATGCCACCACCTTTTTTGCCAAGTCTGTCATTCCACAGGATTTTGTACCCTGGATGAATTATTTCACTGTCTGTGATGTGGGGTTTCAGCCATGTCTCAGTTATTACTTCTATGTCTGGGGTGTATAGTGAGATACTGGCATGTAGTTCATGAATTTTATTGGTGATGCTCCTAATATTTAAATTAAGTAAAAGTAGATCAGTTGGTCTCCTAGGCAGGAGAAGTATGTTATTGGAGTGGATAGGACACAGAGGTAGGGAACCTTGAAAAAGTTGCAAAGCCAGAATTTGGATGGATATCACCACATGAAGAAAGCTTTGAAGCTATACAGATTATAGATCTCAGGAGCTTTGTATAATATTTATTGCATGTTAGGGAGATTGTGGGAGATTGATGATAGGTTAAATATTTAAATGGGGCATAGTCAATGGAGGAGGTATTAAAAACAGAGGAGGAGGAGATAAAAAGGACTGGTATGGTGAGGCAATAAAAAGATGCCATGGTAGGTGGCAGGTTCTTGTAGGTAGGTGTGGTAGGAGGCAAGAAAACATTAGTAGTGTAAATAGAGATATCATATGAGATAGCAGCATGATGCAATGGAATACAGTTGGAAGTGATAAATGTGTTTAATGGAATAGAGTGGTAGATGGAATAGGTGATGCAATAATGGAATAGTACAGAATAATGGGTGGTATTATTCCTAGGGGAAGGGATATGGAATTATGTCAAGTGAAAGGGGTAGGTGTACTTGGTGAGGAGGGGGGTGTGGTCAGTATCAAATAAGAGTAGATGTACTGGGGGTAGGTGGCAATTGGGGGGTAGGTTAAGGGAGCAGAGAGAGCCCAAATGGAGCATGCAGAGCCAAGATCCAGAGGTCCCAATGGAAAAACAATCAGCTACAAGCCTGAGTAAGAAGTCAGACTGATGTTTTGCTGGAGAGAAACTGCTTTGCAGGTAGTTTTGCTTGGGGAAAGTGAGAAAGAAATGTACTAGGTCAAAGTGGGTTGGGGTTGGTGGGGACACACAAATACAGTGTCCAGGCTTAACACTACACCGATAATACTAGGTCGGGAGGTCAGCGTAAACTGCGCATCTGAAATAATTAGCTACACCGCAGAAATATGGCAGGGGGTGACAGGAAGGAGGCAACTGCTACATTGGAACACACACACTGTGTGCACGCCACAGAAAACAAAGCTGTAAAGTAGTGTTTAAAATTATTTAATTTAAGCAGTGAGAGATGTTATCACAGAAGTACATACAATGAAAGGCACTGTGGAGTGAGCGATTGGAGTATAAGATGGAGGGAAGCTAATTTGGTAAAACAAACACCATCAACTATAATTAGAAGTTATGTACCAAAGACTATCCTAACATAATTAGGACCCATGTTCCTAAAAAAAGTCTAACAATGCTCCCAGAGGCAGGAATAATAGGAACTTCCAAGATCTGATCTGGCCAGGGGAAGGATGTATCCCGGGTGGCTCAATGGAGACAGACTCTTGAACTGTGTGGACCAAACTGGCCCCCTATCTCTGGGCCAATAGCTGCTGCACAAATAGTGTCAATGGGAAGTCTATCCTGAAAGCTACACAAAGATAGACTCCTCTTTCTAATCGTGCTTTTGGCTTAGAAGATAGTTTTTTGCCCTTAGAGAGAGTACATAGAAATGGTGGAAGTCAACCATCTAGATAGCACTAGAAACTTTAAGACCTAACCTGTTAACCTGTTTCTGCATAGGAGACAAACAATTGGTCTGATTTTCTAATTTGTTTAGTCCTATGCAAGTAGTACCTGAGCTGACGACGATGAACAAAAAAAAATGCAGTGTTCAGCTTCAGCAAGAATAGTTAGGAAAGAAAACTGGTAGATCAATAGATTGTGGTTATTGGTTTGAGATACAACCTGGGAAGAAAAGGAAGGTTGTTTCTGAGCGAAAAACTATTCTTAACCAAAAAAGGTGAAAAGAGAGGTAATACAGAGGGCTGAAAGATGAGCCCTGCGACTGTGTTACCAAGATTTCGTTCTCATGGGCAGATGGGTAGTACGACCACTGCATGAATAACATCCACTGCACTGGAGACACATGTAGAGGATTTTTCAAAGAAACGAAATTCCTAGACTCTTGCAAATCTGTAGGTAGTAGTCTCTCGTCTCTGGCTGATGCTGGAGGTGGAAGGGTTGTAGAGGTACGGAAACCTTTCAAAGGGGATTTTTAACCTCGGATATGATCGACTGTACCCACTTTCTCTTGTGATAGGGATTGCTAGGCTACTGGAAAATACCAGGCTCTTCCCACTGCCTCCATGGGTGGACACCTCAGCAACACCAGGGGATGCTGAAAGGGCTTCAGGAGGACTCCTGTTCTGGTGGTTCTGAGGACCTCTGCCTCTAGGGCGCCTATTATTGTTACCCCTATGCCTCTGGGGGTAAACTGACCACGGTGTCCGTGTAGCTCCTAGCCACGGAACCACATTCTCCCTGACCTTGGATATGGTCTAGAAGGAGGAAAACTGTCTCCAACGGCAGAAGAGGGCAGACTCCCGTCACACCGTTCAAGCATCCTTCACTCTGAGGGTCAACAGCCGAACTGCCAAAGGGGTGCCAACCGAGGACGGTAAAAAGGGGTCCGCAGCCTTACACAGCCGCATCCACACTTGGCGCTGGGTTTAAGAGCAACACCTGTGCCTGTGCCTAAGCTCGCCCACGGTATCGATATGTGATGGAGGAGTTAGATATGGAATCCAGGATATGCCGAGTGCAGCAAGCTTCCTGGATCCCTTTTCCCTGGAGCATCAGCACTACTTCTCCCAGTTCCTACTTCTCCCAGTTCCTTGCAGCCTGTGCGACAAAGGCACCAGCTTAACGATAGCAAAGGTCGCTGAAGAAAACACAAAACATCACCTTTCCATACCTGTCCATGATCCAGAATAGAGAGGATGGACAGTACCGAAGCAGATCTCACAGTTCCTTCTTAGTGGCCAGCTGCTTACCACAGTACCTATCCATTGGAGACACCTTTGAAACTGTGTCATCCTAAGGGGCCGTGATGACTTTGATGGTCTTGGATGGGGTTCCAGGGGATAGAATCACACGCCCTGGCCTCGCCCGGGAGCGAGCCACTGCATGAGTGGATGTCAGCATGAGACACCTAGGAGGTGGAGGGGTCGATCCAAAAAATACTCCCAGGTATCACTCTCATCTCGGAGGTCAATGGAGGGCCACCTCTGCTTGAGGAAGGGGTGACGAAAAGAATGAGACTCAGAGAGAGGGGACCGTGGGGAACCCTCCGACTTCATCTAAGTCGGTATCAGATGTAGACTCAGGCTGTGCTTCCTTCGGTCGCCCTCGTCCGAGGGGTTCCCTGCAGGGCCGGGTCAGGACCTCGAAGAGGGAGGATTCCAGTGGGAAGGAGAAAACCTGGGATCCCTGGGCCCAGAGCAAGGGGTATCTGGCATGACCCGATGAGGAGGAGCTAGAGGGATAGAGGACTGCAGGTGCTCAGAGGCCAGGACACTCTCATCACCCCGTGCTGCCCTTCCTCCCCCGGGAGACCTGACACACCCCCGCCTCCAAGAAATATCGAGTCGGAATCGGCTCCAGAAGGAGAAGGCTCCGAGGTCGGCGTCGGGCCGAGCTTACCAAGGTGAGAGGAAGCCCGGGTGAGGAGGAGCCGGGTCGACAAGGGTCCGGGATGGAGTCGCGCCCCTCGGAGCCGACAGATCCTCCAGCGATGACCGATCCCTCCAAGGAAGGTCTCAAGGAGGAGGAGGGAGCTGAAGATGACATCGGAGCCGATGTATCGGCCCGCACGCCAGCTAGTCCCAAGAAGCTCCGCCCGGTCTCTCTCAAGAATCGAGGAGGAATCTCAAGAATCGGGCTATAGCCGGGTCTGTTGAGACGGGCTATGAGGCATTTAAGCAGCTGCTTGGAGACTTCACCAGCTCTGCTTACTACACTCCTTTCTCCTCGTGGTCAGATGCGCCAGAAGATTCGAGATCGGGTCTGGAGCGTCTGGCCCGAATAAAAGTGAGAGGAGACTTCGACAGTGGTCGCTTCATCGAGCCAGGACGAAGATCTCAGATGGTCGGGCCATCGGAGCCGAAGTCCCTGGAACCTCTGTGATGGAGCCAGAGGATATAAGGCCACAGTAGTCAGGAATGTGGATAAAGCTGGAGTTTATATACACAGTAATCAGGGTATCGAGCTGGTCAGACCAACCCACTACTCTAATAGGGCTAGGCGACTGACGAATGAATGAGATCGTTCGACGACGGGAGCTACCGGAGGAGGCTGATCCTGCACCTGAGGAGCCTTCGGTGGCTAAGAGGTTTTCCTGCCCCTGGCTTAGGAGGAGAACCCCTGGCTTAAGTAAACCCTCGGAGGATTAATTTGCTCCTCCCTTTCCTGCAGGACTCTCCCTCTAAAGCATGACACAGTGTGACAGTCTGTCAGGATCTCTAGACATCCTAAAAAGGATAGACACAAACCCCCCAAACACACAACTTAATCCCCAACAAGTATACCCTTGATGAGCTACACTTTATAAGCAAGCTGTAATATTAGGTGCATTTTATAGAGCAAACCATGTGCACACAGAGAAACGGCAATCACTTAACAAATAGCTAGGTAGGCAGCCTAATATAAACTTCACAGTTCCTGTTCACTGTAAAAATGAGTTATCATAGTATTGTTGTGCACGGCTAACATTAGCAGAATCCATTAACAGCAACGCTACACATTCACACAGTGAGCAAGTAAACATACCAGAGTATTAATAGCACAAATTAGTCAATGTCTACCAATACATAACTTAAAGAATTAAACTGTCATTTGGTGTTATCAAGGGTGGTAGGCATGTACCTCTGCATCGTCATCACCAGTTATCTACCTTATCAAAACAATAATGCCACTGTGGATAGGAGTGAAGATTTGGATGAGCTAACTGGGTAATGCTATTGATACACATATATGTAGTCTTGCAATATATCTCTCAAACATCAGTAGTAACCAGTTTGCATTTCTTTCCTGTGCAGGTGCGCCCCACCTTGTGACAGTGACATGGCTTCATGAGCAGGAGAACGACAAGTGAGAGTGTGGGTCTGTGGCCATTCCTACATTCACTGGGCTGCCAGCAATGCTTCCAGAATTGAAAACAACTACAACATGAGCTTCCCCCACATCCAGTGTGAAGGTATACTGGATTGCAAGAAGTATGCATTGGAGCGGACTCCTGTGGTTGTTGGAAGAGAAGTGTTCAATCTACCCTGAGCCTGACATTCTTGTGCTGCACATTGGAGGGAATGATGTCATCACTCACCCACTCAGAAGGCTACAGTTTGAAATCAGAACAATTTATGAACACCTGCAGTCCTGGTGTCCACATGGCCATTTTGACAATTCCTCACCAGATATGGAAAACAGCCAAAGGGCAGCGCACAAGGCTAGATGTTTACAGAATAAGTTCATGCATGGCTTGATGTACAGGGTCGGTGGATCAACAATCTGCTATGACAGAATCACCACAGAACATGTTCACCTTTTCAGAAGTGATGGCATTCACCTGAGGACAGCATTACATTGTTCTTGACTGACCTCCACAATGGCGTGATGACAGCTATGCATGATACATGGGTAACATGCAGCTAGTGAGAACAAATGGACAACAGCCATGACCAATTAGGACCAGTATATATTTTATGAATGTTATTGTCACTACTGACGACACAGGAAAAGAACTGCTAGGGAACTTGCACACATGCTGAGTAACACCATTTTCAGACTGTCAAAGAACCATCTGTATGCTGTGCGCAGGTACTGATAACCATTTGATTATGAACTGTGTTATGTAAATTACATTTTTCTTAGTTTGGCAAATAACCGTGGTAGGGAGATGGTGAACATGCTGAGTAAGAACAACTAACTGAGGATAGCACCACGTACAAGAGAATATGTAAATAACCATCCTGCACACATCAATTATGGCTAGGAGAGTTATGATTTATTTTTCTATTGTACTAAATACCTGTCAGGTAACATGTCATCAGAGTAAGTAGTACCTCATTTTTAAGGCAGTATTAGTTACAGGATGAAAAATAATTGTATATGCTGGACAAATGTACAGATATCACATGTTTAGGACTTCGGTTATGAGAATTATGATATTGTTTCATATTTGGTGAATAGCTGTCAGGGAACATGTCAGCATGCTCAGTAGCTCATTTTGAAGACAGTATTAGTACTTGCAAGATATAAAAAGAACTGTATCTGTATGCAGTACACATGCCCAGATATCACAATTTGTTTGGGACCATGGTTATGAGAATTATATTTTTTTATATTTATAAGGGAACATGTCATGAGAGTAAGTAATGCGTCATTGTGAAGTCAGTATTAGTAGTTACAGAATGGAAAACAACTGTCTGTATGCAGGACAACTGTACAGATATATATTTTGTTTAGGACTTCGCTTATGGAAATTATGATTTTTTTCATATTTTGGCAAATAAGTTTGCTAGGGAACATGTAATTGTGCCACGTTATACATCATTTTGAAGACAGTGTTAGTCCTTACAGCATGATAAAATAACTGTCTGTATGCTGTACATATATACATATCATTTGTTTAGGAATAAGGTTATGAAAATTATGAATTTTTTTCATAGTTTGGTACATAACTTTGCAAGGGAGCATGGCAATGTAAGTAATACCTCATTTTGAAGACAGCATTAATAGTTAGATGGTAAAAGAACTGTAGCTGTATGCTGTACACGGACAGATATCGTTTGTTTAGAACTTAGTATATGGAAATTATTTTTTTTTTTACATATTTTGGCAAATAACTTTGCAAGGGAGCATGTCAATGTAGCAAGTAATGCTTCATTTTGAAGACAGTATTACTCCTTACAACATGGTAAAAGAACCGTGCCTGTATGCTATACACATGCACAGATATCAGTTTGTTTAATCTTGTAGGATTATGAAAATTATACATATGCTACATTTCTCATTACTATGCTCATATCTTTGCGAGGGAGCATGGTGACAAATGAGGAATCGTTCTGAAGCTGACACTGAGCCAATCAACTTGTACACTGACATGTAGTCTCTGTTACAGGTGATGAGATATTATGCTTCATCAATTATGAGAAATATTTCTGTGAATATCTCCGTAACAGCATCACACAGTAATGGTTAAGGTATCATTTTAAAGCGAACATTCATACAAATTAATTACAAACTGTATGGGTCTACATGGTACATTCACCAAGATATTGTAATTTGTTGTACCAAATAGGTAAAAAATATGCACAATATTAGCATTCCTTGGCAAATATTTAATAATGACTTAGAAACACACTATCAACATTTACACTGTTAGGTTAGTGTCTGCTGAACAACTTTCGCATTTACATTTTTAGTCCATCTCTTATGGTTAAAGTTATGAAAATTAGTTTTCTGTATGGTATTACAAATGGATTATCAAAAAATAAGCTCAGGCTGCACTGTTGTTCCTATGGTGGAAGTAGGCAGGAAGCATTTTCTGAGCTGCTCCAGAGTGAATGAGTTAAATTGGGTCTGCAAATGCCCATAATAAGAAGTTATGTACTCACCATAACGTTCCATCTGAGTAGGTGGCTTCATTTGTCTGCAACCTGTGGGTCTTGGATCCGATATCGGATCCGAGCCGGCAACTTGTTTCACAGCTAATGGATCCGAGCTCCTAGCTCCTCCCTTCACCCATAATCCCCTGCCAACCCTCCATGACCTCAGATCAAGTTTGCCCCTCTATAGATACCCAAAAAGGGTATTCCAATAAACAATCTACATAGATCCATTTTGAAGGCCAGGGGGAAGGAGGGGGGAATGGTTGCAGACAAATGAAGCCACCTACTCAGATGGAACGTTATGGTGAGTACATAACTTCTTAATCTGAAGTAGGGACTTCATTTGTCAGCAACCTGTGGGACAGAGTCCCCAGCTACCTGAATCTTGGGTGGCCATCATGGAAGGATATTGCGGAGCACCGCAGAGCCAAAGGATGCTCTCCCTCTAGAAATTACGTCCAGTTTGTAGTGGTTAATAAAGGTATGAGATGAGGCCCAAGTGGCTGCCGAACAAATATCATCCAATGGAACTCTAGATTTGAAGGCAGCAGAAGTAGAGATGGAACGAGTGGAATGTGTGCGAACTCCTCCAGGTGCGGGTCTCCCAGAAGCTTGGTACGCTAAAAGAATACATTGGGAAATCCAGCGTGACAGGGAGATTTTTGAGACTGCTTTCCCCAAACTGAATTTGGCAAAGGAAATGAACAGCTGGTCGGATTGCCTGTGACCAGCAGTCCTATGAGTATAAAAACGTAGCTGCCTATGAACATCTAATGAGTGCAGCTTGTACTCTCCTTTATTCTGATATTTAGGAAAGAAGACCGGTAGATTTATGGATTGATTTATATTGGTTTCTGATGCTATTTTGGGGAGGAAGGAGGGATTGGTCCTGAGGTACACTCTGTCCGGATGAAAAATCAAAGGAGGCTTCACAGAAAGGGCTTGTTCCAAAACTCTTTTCGTTGAAGTAATGGCTACAAGGAATGCTGTTTTCCAGGACAAGTATTTGAGATCCACTGAAGCAGCAGGCACAAATGAGGGAGCAGTTAGGGCTTGAAGAAAGTACAGTTTTGTACCTACCATAAATGTAGATGTTAGAGTGCTAATACAGCTGCAGTCATAACAGATGGGTTATCCTGACGTCAGGCGGGTCCTCGGTCAGCCGGATTCTAAAGTCTAAGTCTGGCGTTGGTTGCCGTCACTTCTTCCCTGACGTCAGTGCGGCAGGGGTATAAGAGAACCAGCCAACGCCATTTTCTTCAGTTTTTCTTGCCCCAGATGCCAGGTGCCCCCAGAAGGAAGGCAAAACATAAACTTATGTAATAATGCAATGCAATATAATCAAAAAACAGTAGTGTGCCAGCAAATACACCATAAAAGAATACCCCAATCAGGTTGTATGAGTAGGTGTTTGTCATAAGGCCTGTCCCAAGTGGGGATGGAGGGAGGGAAACCTGGACTGCAGCTGTATTAGCACTCGAACATCTACATTTATGGTAGGTACAAAACTGTGCTATGTTCATCATGCATACAGCTGCAGTCATAACAGCTGGGTAGAATCCCAAAGCTAAAAAGGGGTGGCAGGCACTAAGTGGAACTAGGAGGAGCAAGGATGCCCTGCAAGACTGCTGTGGCAAAGCCCGCTCTAGATTTAGAGTATAGTGGAAGGTGATAGTGTTTGGAGAAAGTGTGCACAGAAATCCAAGTAGCTGCTTCCAAAATATCCTTGGTAGGAACCCCCCTGAGGAAAGCTGCAGAGGTAGCTGTGGCCCTTGTGGAGTGAGATCTGATGCTTGTAGGTACAGTTTTTCCATGAAATGAGTAACAAAAGAGTATGCAGTGGGCTATCCATTTTGAGATTGTCTGTTTGGAAATAGCCTTTCCTTGAGCACCTGTAGCATAGGACACAGAGTTGCTCTGATTTTCTGACTGGCTTTGTTCTGTCCAAATAATAACGAAGTTGTCTGTGAATGTCCATGGAATGTAGTAGTCTTTCCCCTTTGTTTTGTGGGTTAGGGTAAAAGGTAGGTAAGTGGATAGTCTGATTCAAGGCTACACTGGATACTACCTTTGGCATAAAGGAAGGGTTGGTTCGTAAGGAAACTCTGTCCTGATGGAAAATGATGAAAGGTTGCACAGCCATGAGGGCTTGTAGTTCCGAAACCCTGCGTGCTGAGGTGATAGCCAGAAGGAAGGCTGTTTTCCATGACAAATATTGCAGTTCTGTTGAAGCAGCTGGCTCAAATGGAGGCAGGGTCAGTTTTTCTAAAATGAAGTTGAGGTCCCAAGCAGGTACTGGTGGTTTCCTTGGGGGTTTTATATTCTTAGCCCCTCTGAAGAACTGTCTTAAGAGAGGATGAGAGAATAAAGGAGGATCAGTGTTGTATTGTGCAGAAATGGCTGAAGCATGGATCTTGATGGAGGAGAAGGAAAGTCCACTGTTTAACATCTTAGGTAGGTACTGTAATATTTGAGGTAAATTTAGTACCCAAGGATTCTGGCCCTTTTTCTGATTCCAGGCACAAAACCGTTTCCATTTGGCGGAGTAGGCTTTTCTAGTAGAAGGTCTTCTGGCCTCCAAGATGACATCCTGCACCTCCTGGGAGAGGAGAGTCTGTTGGGAAATCAAGGAATCCTCCAAGCGGCTAGATTGAGAGTTTTCAGTTGACTGAAGAGTTTTGAAACTGTGCTGGGTCAACAGAAGAGGCACTAGAGGCAGGGTCCATGGGTGGGAATGCGTCAGGCTCTTCAGGAGTGGATACCAGTGTTGTCTTGGCCAGTCTGGTGCAATGAGAATCATCTTTGGCCTCTGTGCTCTGGCTTTTAATAGAACTTTGGGCAGCAGAGGAAGAGGTGGAAAGGCATAGACTTGTCAATGTTGTCCAATTGAAGGAAAGTGCGTCCACTTTCCAGGCCTGTGGATGACAGGTCCTTGAGCAAAATTTTTTCAGTTGGTAATTTTTGTGGGTAGCAAAGAGATCTATGTCTGGCCGCCCCCATGCCTGAATTATCTTTGTGAAAACCTGAGGATGCAACTTCCATTCGTGAGGATCTGTCATATTTCTGCTTAGGTTGTCTGCCAGCGTGTTTTCCTTCCCTGGCAGGAATTGTGCTTGAAGATGGATTTGCAATTCCAGAGCCGTGTTCCAAAGGGACATGGCTAGTCTGCACAGGGGGTATGAATGAGTTCCTCCCCGTTTATGTACCACATCACTGTGGTGTTGTCTGTCCTTATCAATAGCTGGCCTGGATGCAGTAGGTCTTTGAAGGCCATAATAGCATTTTGTACTGCTAGCATTTCCTTTTGATTGATGTGTAGGTGCTTTTCCTTTTGGGACCATTTGCTCTGAATGCACTGATCTGACATGTGCGCCCCCCCAGGCGTAGTCCGAGGCGTCTGTTGTGATTATTTGATTTGCTTGAAGCATGCAGAAGGGGAGACCTGTGTTTCTTTGGCATGCTTGAGCCCACCACAGAAATTCATTTTGAAGACATGGAATGAGTGGTATAATTGTTTCCAAACTGTGGCTGTGTTGAGACCATAAGTTTTTTAGGTACCATTGAAGTTTCCTCATATGCAGCTTTGCACATGGGATCAGCAGAATGCAAGATGCCATGAATCCCAGAGCCTGCAGGATTTTCCTTGCAGTCAGCATGGTGAAGGTTGCCATTTTTCTGAAGTATTGAGATAGTTGCCCTTGCTTCTCTGGCGTGAGGTAGGCCATCTGGGTGTTTGTATTCAAGCTGGCACCCAGGAAAATTATTGTTTGAGAGGGTATTAGTTTTGATTTCTTTTTGTTGACTGTGTATCCCAGAAAGTTCAACAACTTTATTACAAAAGCCAGGTGTTTCAGAAGTATGTGCTTGCTGTCTGCTTGGATCAGGCAGTCGTCCAGATATGGGTATATTTGTATCACTTGAAGTCTGCAGAAGGCAATTACTGATGCCAGGCATTTCGTGAACACTCTGGGCGCAGTAGATAAGCCAAAGGGAAATGCAGAGAATTGATAATGGGTTGAACCTGCAAGAAATCTGAGGTATCTTCTGCAATCTTGTCTGATAGGTACACGCAGGTATGCCTCCTTGAGGTCCAATGTTACCAGCCAAGACTCCTTGCCCAGCATGGGAAGAAGCTGCTGTAATGTGAGCATCTTGAATTTTGGTACGAGTAAATATGTGTTTAGGATGGATAGGTCCAGAATAGGTCTCCAATCTTTGTCCTTCCTTGGTACCAGGAATAGTCTGGAATAAAAACCTTGACCTTGTTCTTTTGCAGGTACCTCTTGAATAGCTTTCATGTCCATGAGAGCTGAAATTTGTTTTTGTGCCTCTGCCCTTTGATTTTGTGGCAGGTTTGGCATGCCTCTCATTTTTGGAAGGGTGTGAGTGGAATCTGTAGCCTCTGTCTATAATGTCCAAAATCCATTTGTCTTTTGTCACAATACGCCAATTTTTTGAAAATAAAGCCAGTTTTCCGCCTAAAGGTGCTGCCATTAAAGCTTTGCTTGGCATGCAGAGGGGGAAGTCATTGTGTCTGCTTTCTGAATGACTGTGATCTATCTTCTCCACCTCTTGGTGTAGGTGCTTGCCATTGTCTGGCTCTAAATGATCCTTGAGATTGCCCTCTACCCCTCGGGCGCCTGTCTACCTCTTTGAGGTCTGTCCTTATCTAGTAATTTAGCTTTGACATGATCTCTCAGGTGTTTCCCAAAATAATATACCTCGGGAATGGACTCCTCAGTGTCCTTATCTTTGCGTCTTTTACTCAAAACTGGAGTCGGAGTATCCGACGACATAATGTAATTAAACTTTTTACCAAAATAGTGTTAGGCGAACTCCGCCCGACGCTTAATAGTGCGTTTGTTGAATCTAGCACAAAAACGACAGGCCGAGACGTCGTGGTCTGGGCCTAAGCAAGGAATGCAGAAGGAATGGAAATCCTTATGCGGTATTTGCTTCCCACATGAAATGCAATTATTAACTTTGTCTGACATCGGTCTGAGGTAAGAAAAGTTTCCCTAATGGGGTACTTCGGTTGAAATATTTTTCGTAAATCTCAGGAGCTGGCCGGCCGGCACTTGCGAACTGCTTCTGCTTCGGGCACCACGCGGCAAGAAAGACTGAAGAAAATGGCGTCGGCTGGTTCTCTTATACCCCTGCCGCACTGACGTCAGGGAAGAAGCGACGACAACCGACGCCGGACCTAGACTTTGGAATTCGGCCGACCGAGGACCCGCCTCACGGCAGGATAACCCATCTGTTATGACTGCAGCTGTATGCACGATGAACATCTAGTGAAAGATCCCAAGGGGGTACGGCTTCTTTGATAGGGGGTCTGAGCAGAAAAGCACCCTTGAGAAAGGTTTTACACAATTTGGCCGACATCAAGGGCCCTGTGTCATGTCCCACATGGTAATGGGAGATGGACGCCAATTGTACTTTGACGGTTGAGCAACTAGCGCCTTCCTGAAAAAGTCCGGTTAGGAAGTCTAGTATGGATGGAAGATGGTAAAGGGATCTAGATTATGATGCTCCACCCAGACGGAAAAACGTTTCCATTTACTGCTGTACACTTTCCTGGTGGAAGGTTTATGTGTTGCCACGAGGATGGCTTTGACTGGTGAAGAGATACCAGGAGTCCTAACTATGAGTGGAACTGGAGCAACCAAGCTGTCAGCTTCAGACTGTTCAGATTTGGGGTCGACAAGTCCGACGGATGGGAGATTAGTTCCGGAATGGGATCCAGAATCCAGGGGGGATTCACTAGGTGAGACCACAGGTAAGGGAACCAAGTTTGCCGAGGCCAGAATGGGGCAATGAGGATCATCCTGCTCCCCAACCGCGAGGCTTTCTGTAAGAGCTGTAGCATCAGGGGTAGAGGAGGATAGACATAAAGTAGACCGGGCGGCCAAGCATGCACCAGAGCGTCTCCTGGAGTTTCCTCTGGAGGGGGAATCAGAGCGAAGAAATTGTCGCATTTGGTGTTTGAGGGAGAGGCAAAGAGATCGCAGCGGGGTTGCCCCCATATTGTGAATATCTGCTTCGCTACTAGTGGGTTGAGAGACCACTCGTAAGGGGAAAGAATGGTGCGGCTGAGTTTGTCCACTAGGATGTTGGCCTGCCCCTGAATGTGCGTTGCAATCAGAAAGCAGTTGGTGGAAATCGCCCATTCCCACACTCTCATGGCTTCGCGGCATAGAGGGTAAGACCTGGTTCCCCCCTGTTTGTTGATGTACCAGACAACAGACATGTTGTCCGACTGAATTGCAATAGCTCCTACGGGGAGGAGATTCTGAAGTGCTTGCAACGCATACAGCACCGCTCTCATCTCCAGAACGTTGATATGCAAGGAGGTCTCTGTATCGTTCCACGTGCCTTGGACTGTCCTGCCTGAACAATGCCCCCCCAACCCAAGGCGGGAGGCGTCCGTGGTCACCGTGGAGAGAGGGGGAGGAGTGCAGAAGGGTTGGCCCATATGGAGATCCGGAGCATGAAGCCACCATAACAGGGCCCTCCTGCAAGCCTTGCTGATAGCGATGGGGTGATGGAGAGGAAAAGACTAAAAGGACCATTGCACTAGAAGGGTCCACTGCAGTACCCTCATGTTCAGGTGGGCGCATGGAAGGAGCGTTATCGCTGCCGCCATGGAGCCCAGCGCCCTCAGGACCAATTCCGCCAGTGGGGCTTCTGACTGGAGGATGGCCCGCACATGAAGTTGCAAATTTCGTAGTCGTTCCGAAGTCAGGAAGGCTCGTAGATCTCTGGTGTCTATTCTGGCTCCTATAAATTCTATGACTTGTGTCGGAGCAAGGAAATATTTGTCCGCATTGATTGTGATGCCTAATTGGGGGGGCTAGGCAGAGAAAGTAATCTCTGGCTGAGCAAAGTAGATACCTTGTTGGGGCGGTCAGGAGCCAGTCGTCCAGGTACGGGAAGACCTGCATTCCCTGGAGTCTCAGGTGGGCCGCTATCACTGCTAACATCTTGGTGAACACCCTGGGGGCTGTGGTGAGGCCAAAGGGAAGGACACTGAACTGGTAGTGACTGGCTCCCAGCCGGAAGTGGAGAAACCTCCTGGATAGTCTGTCCATTAGAATGTGGTAGTACGCATCCTTGAGGTCTATAGAGCACATCCAATCATTCTCCCGTAGGAGGGGGAGAATAGATTGAAGAGTGACCATTCGGAATTTTTCCTTGGTTACCGACCGGTTCAAACGGGAAAGGTCTAGAATTGGTCTAAAGTCCCCCGTCTTTTTTGGCAATAGAAAGAACCTGGAGTAGAACCCTAATCCGAGCTGGTCTTGGGGGACGGGCTGGATGGCTCTTTTTCCTAGCAGCTGCTGGATTTCTGTGGCTGCAGCCTCTCTATGATCGGGTGGTACATCGGGGAGGTTCCTGATTTTGGGGACATAAAGCATTCGAATTTTGTACCCTCTGGATATAATTCGAAGCACCCAGTGGTCTGACATGATGGACTCCCATGCCGCTAGGTGCTCCAAGAAGCGCCCCCCGACTGCCTCCAGAATGGAGCAGCCGGGCAACCCTTCAGGGCTGCTGTGTGGGCCAGTCAGGGAAGGATTCTCTGGACCCAAAGTTCCTCGGAGCCCCTCTGCCCCTGGGGCGGAGTCCTCCCTGTCCTCCTCTGCCACGGAAGGACTGGTTGTCCGGAGCGGGTTGGGAATGTTGCGATTTCCAGAACCACATCTTCTGACCCTTTTGGTTCTTCGAAAAAGACCGCCGGGGAGCAGAGAAGTGGACGCAGACGGCAGACGTCTTCCCATCCTTCTCGCTCTGGACTAGCATCTCGCGAACTGTTTTGCCAAACAGGCAGAACCATCGAAAGGGGAGTTCGCAAAGGATGCTTTAAATGGCTCCGCAAAGTCACAATGCCGGAGCCAGGCCTGACGTCTCTGGCTCCCTCGGTGGCATGAGACAATAGCCGCATAGAGGTATTCAAAATGGATCTCACAGTGGCCAATCAGGTGGAGTACAACTGTTTGTCCTCCGCCAACATGGACTCAGGGGGGGGGAGGCAGCATATTCTTTGATAAGATCCCGCTGCAACCTGATTACGTGTGCCATATAGTTCAGGGACCTTACCGAAAAGGTCGCTGAACTAAAAACTCGCTTCCCTAAGCGATCCATCGAGTGGGACTCCTTGTTCGGTGGATGGACTGAGGGGCTCTCCTGAGCTAGTTCCCTCTTCGTGGCTGCCGCTGTCAACATGGCATCTACGGGGGGACCCTTGCTCCAGTGGGACCGGTCTGCGGGGGGGCTCAGTATCCTGTCTGGGCGTTTAGGGACTGGCTCCACGGTGTCCGGGTCCTTCCACGCCCTGGTGGTAAGGTCCACCAGGGGGTCGGCCGGAGGGTACACCCAAGAGGTTGACGGGCTGCTTTGAATGCCTCCAGAAACACGGACTCGTCGGAAGCCTTGGGGGCAGACCACCCACCTCTGATCCTAAGCATTTCCATGATGTCTCCAAAGGAGACATCCTCAGGGGATGATCTTGGGGAGCCTTCCCCTTCATCCAAGTCAGTGTCCTCGGTTAAGGAGTCACGGGAGTCCACGTGCCTCCTCTTGCCACTTGTGCTTGCGAGGCACTTCCTTGGGGGGGGGGGGGCTGTCCGAGGAGGTCTCACCAGCAACATCCTGTTCCAATGGAACAACCTGGGACATCGAAGCAGGCTGTCCCTGTGGCCGGGTGATGGAAGCCTGGCCCAGCAGAGAGGGAGTGCAGGTTGGAGCAGAGACAAGGGCTGGGGGTCTGGATGCTTTCGACAGAGCCCTCTCCACTACATCGAAGGCCGAGGGGGAACCGCTCTGCCTGGGCTCCGAGAGCAGACTCCCACTCGGATCCAATGAAGGGATCGGAGCCGGCGCCAAGACCGTCGGATCCGAAGGACCAGTGTGCTCCGACCTGGATGGAGCCGAAGGCACACTGAATCCCTCGGATCCGAAGCTCGGCCCACGGCTCCGAGAGGTCGGATCCGACAGACTCGAGGGGAAAGTCGGATCTGAAGTACCAAGTACTGTCGGCGCCGACCCACCCCCGGCTCTGACGCTACCCGGCTCCGAACACTACGAACCCGGGTAGCAGGTCGGAGAAGGAGCAATTGGAGCAAAAAAGGGTGTTGAGCTCCCCGAAGGGGGAGAAGAGACTCCCATCTGCAGCTGGGCCCGGATGAACCTTCACATCATCCGGTCCAAGTCTGCATCTGACATACTGTAAGTCTATCTCGATGAGGCCACAGAGGCAGGCCTGGAATGCCGCCTCTATGGAGATCGGGTCTCCTCCTCCTCGGGTCCTGGAGAGAAACAAGGAGATCGGAGCCGAGGAGGAGACCTAGAAGCTGTGGAGGGAGAAGCCCGCTTAGCCGGCGGGGCCGAAGTGGAGGCCTTGGCCTGCCGCTTGTGGTGCTTCTCCCTCTGTTTCTCCCTCCTGGCCTCCCTGTCCTCCGGCGCTTAGCGGGAGTTTGAGTCCCGGCCGAAGGAAGGGAGGCAGGAGTGGCTATCACCACAGGCTGTGGTAGTGCCATGGGAGGAGCGGGGGCCGAAGCCGAGTCCGGGGGCAAAAGTCCTGCCAGGACCAGATTCGACCTCCGCTCTTTCAGTGCCCTGGGGTTGAACGCTGCACAAATGGTACAGCCTGAGGAGAGGTGTTCATCCCCAAGGCACCGAACGCACAGAGTGTGGCCATCAGCCGGGGAGAGCTTATGGCCACACTCGGTACATTTTGAAAAAAATGGCTTTTGGGGCCTCAGCCATACTTGTGGAAAAAAACAAGGACTACACAGACACACAGGCCCCAAAACACAAACACACAGGCTCACTAACGGCCAGCGAAGGGAGGGAAAAAACTATATAAAAGATATAAAAATACAGGGAACCTGACTCCTACACACTTTTTTTAAACTAACGACAGGGAAAGTGGAATAAAAAAAAATCACTTATCTGAAATACTTGCTCAGATCATAGCCTTACCTCTCCACAAGATCATTACTCTGGGGATGGTAGGGGGTAATTTTTAGGTGCTTCACCTTACAGTGCTCCCACAGAAAAGCCAGCAGGTCTGACGGTTGGCACCTCGGGTCAGTCAGTATTCTCCCTTGGAAACCTACCCTGCTGAAAATCTTTATCAAAGCATTTGCCACTTTTCCTGCCTCAACAGAGGACAGAGCCACTGCCTCAGGGTATCTGGTAGCATAATCTACCAGCAAATACTTCTATGTAGAACTTAAGAGTATTCAGAAGCCCCACAATATCATGGCTACTCTCTGAAACAGCTCTTCAATCACAGGTGAAGGGGTCAATGGAGCTTTGACCTTGCCCCCCTTCCCTTGCCTACCTTTTGGCACTGCTCACAGGTCCTGCAGTACTCTTGTTACATCCTTTGCAATCCCAGACCAATACAAGTTCTGCATAATGCATCTCTTGGTATGCTTTATGCCCATATGACCTGCAAAAGGAATGTGATGGGCTATGGCTAAAGGTGCCAGACGGTAAGCTCTGGGTTGTACCAACTGCCACATTACCTCTCCCTCTAGCCCTCCCTCAAGGTTCCACTCTCTGTTCCAGTATACAGCCTCCCCTTTTCCTTGGCCATCAGGTGCCTCCTTCGCTACCTCCCTCAAGCCTTGCAAAGTAGGGTCTGAAAGCTGTTCCTGTCTCAACTCTACTTTCGTGACCCCTCTGAGCTCTCCCTCCGCAGGAACCCCAGTATCTTCTGACAACAGTGCCCCCCCTGTCAGCCTGGGTATTAATCACTCACCTCTGTCCTTGCAGTCACCATGCTCATGGGAACATCAGTACCTACCAGCAGCTGTGGTTCACTTTCAGGCTTAATGCTACAAGGTAGCTCCCACCCTGAAATAACCACATCACCAGCCCCAGCTTCAGGCATGGGGTCTGTTTGGGTCTCCTCCAAGCTACCAGACCTACCTGCCTGTCTCCAAGCCTGACTGTATGTAACTGCATACACACAAGGTACATCATCATCAAAATCATTCCCTATTAAGACATATGCAGGGATATCCTCAAAGACACCTACCTGCTTGTTCCCTTTCCCACCCTCCCAGTTAGAGTGAACCCTGGTCAAAGGGGTTTGGAATGGGGTCCCTCCTAAAGCTGTAACAGGTGAGGACTGCTCAAGCAAGAAGTGCTCTTCTTTAACCACTGTAGGCTTCACAATGGTTATGTTAGAGGTTCATAGGTTCATACTAGGCTATCTGCCAAGGGCATTTATAAGCCTAGCCCATAGTTATGTGGCTTTCGCCACCCCTTTAGTCTGAATAAAAACTATGCCTATCATTTTTCTGTGCCTCTGTCAAGCAGTCACACTGAAGTAATCCCTGGGGTATATCTGCGATCTCCCATCCATTGGTCAAGATTCCTCTTGAACAAGGCCAGCGAGGTGCTCTGCCTCACATGTACCGGGATTTTGTTCCACAGCATAGGGAGTCTCTGGGTGATGAATCTGTCCCTCCAGCACGTTCTATTTATAACCGTGTCAAGGTTTAAGTCTCCCGCCCTTGTGGTTCTGAGGGATCTAGATTTTTTGAGGTGAAGCATATTCATCAAATCTGGGTTTGACATGGCCTTATACGTCAGACACAGGTCACCTCTGAGCAAGCGGTAGGAGACTGAATAGAGCTGGAGTTCTTTCAGTCGGGCAGCATAAGACATATTTTTGAGACCCTTTATCCTTTTGGTGAGGAACTTTTGGGGCCTTTCAAGCTGCATCAGGTGTCTGGTCAGATACATTCTGAACGGGGCATTGTACTCAATCATAGGTCTAATGAGTGATGAGTACAGGGGGACGATGACCTTCGTTGATCTAGATGTGTATCCCTTCATGATCAGGTGGGCGATATAGAAGGTTTTCCTAACTACTTTAGCAACATGAGTGTCAAGCGAAGGCTACTGTCAACTTGGGTCCCCAGATCCCTGATGACTTTTCCTGTGCTCAGTGGATTGCCACCTATATGGTAGCTAGGGGTAACCTTGTTTTTCCGAAGGGTATGACTATGCATTTTTGGCGTTTAACTTCAGGCCATGGCTCTGGCACCAGTTATCCGTTTCTGTGAGGCCCTTCTGGAGGATATCTGTGTCAGATGTGTTTTCGACTATGGCCCAGTTTGCAGTCATCTGCAAACTTTGTCAGCCATAACCCTCCTGTGTTTGCTTGTACTTCAGAAAAGTAGATGCCGAACAAGAGTGGACCCAGGACTGAGCCCTGTGGGACACCACTTGTGACAGGCTTTGAGTCTGACATGGCTCCAGCAACTCTGACCCTGTGGGTTCTGTCGCTTAGCCAGTTTGCAACCCATCTTGTGATGTATGGGTTTACATTCAAGCTGATGAGTTTTTCGATGATACCTGAGTGGGGTATTGTGTCAAGGCCTTTGCCAGGTCGAGGTAGGCTGTATGGACTGCCTTTCCCTCATCAATGGCCTTGGTGACTGTCTCAAAAAGTCAACCAAGTTTAAGAGGCAGGATCTGCCTTTGACAAAGCCAAACTGGGTTGGATCCAAAGTCTGCAAGTTCCCTATGTCTTTATTTATGAGTTCCATTATGATCCTCTCCATGGCTTTGCAGATAAGGCTTGTCAAGCTAATGGGCGGTAATTTCAGGGTCTGTGGAGGCACCGCCCTTATGAAGTGGGACCACAGTGCGTGCGCCACTCCTTGGCACGTGATCCTGAGGTGAGGCTAAGATTAAACAGCTGTCCTAACTGTGGGTTTAATTCCTCGTTGAGTTCATGAAGCACACAGCCGGGGACACCATCCGTCCCATGGATGCTGTGTTTTTGCCTTAGTGAGGGCAGTTCTCACCTGGGCTGGAGATGTTTGGGGGCTACAATCCTCTGGAATAGATATCTCTCCTTTGGGGAGGGGAGAAGTTTGCACTGAACCTGTCAGCCAGTATGTTAGCAATGTGTGTAGGTTCAGTAATTTTCACATCATTTTGAACTAATTCTGAGCATATCTGGGAGTTTCCTCCTAGGTTTCTAACATAGCTAAAGAAGGCCTTATGATTGTCTTTAGAGTCCTTGGCGATTTTTCTCTCAAAATTTGCCTTTGATGATTTTATGAGAGCTCTTAGTTTTTTACTTATAATGATCAAAGGTGTCTTACCTTTCAAGGATTTTGCTCTATCTTGTAGTAGCTTCCTCCTTTTGTTGTAGAGCTTGTTTATGGCTGGGGTCCACCAGACAGGACGCTTGCCTTTGGTACAGAGAGTCTTAGTTTTGTTTGGGATTGCCTGATCCATGCAGTCCTGTAGGTGCTGGTAGAAGGCATTTGTAAGTGATTCAGCGGTTTGAGTAATGTTTACCACTGGCTCAGGGGCCTTAAAGGAGACCACACTAGTTTTTAGAAGTGTGAAATCGCTTTTGAGAAGTTTTTCACTGTGGTCTTTTTGTTTCAGGTGGGGCGGGATGAGGACCTCCAGCGAGATTAGTTTATGATCTGATCTCACCAGTGAGGTATACTTCCGTGTTGAACATTTTGATCCCATGTTCGTGATGATGAGATCAAGTATGTTTTCACCTCTTGTGGGGATGGTGACTAGTTGTTCCATGGCATTTGAGTTTATGAACTCCAGGAATCTTTGGGTTAGAGTGTTCGGGCTTGAGTAGTGTTCCCAGTCTATATTAGGGTAGTTGAAGTCACCTAGTATGATGGTGTTTGGAGATACATTTATCCCCTCCAATGTTTTCAGGAAGGCCATGTGAGGTTCCTGAGTTTGAGAGGGTGGCCTGTAACATGCTACAAATTGCAGAGCAGTCTTGCCTATGGTTAATAGGCAAGACTGCTCTGCAATTTGTAGCATGTTACAGGCAGTCTCTCATTGCAGTGGCCTGTCTTCCATCCACTAAGATGGGATACAGTGGTGCCCTGCTTGCTAAGGAGAGATCACCTTTTTCTCCCAACTCATTTGCAGAGTTACCACTCTTGGTCTGAGAACCAGATCTTCATTCATTTATTTATTGACATTTGTTGACCGGGAAAGTCCACTGGATCAAAGACCTTTTCAGTGGAGGCCCAGGAAGAAGAGCTCAAAAAGACAGTCACATTAAACAAAATTAGTAAAAACTTAAAACAGTTTATAAAGATGCTTTACATAGACAACAGATTACAACACTGAGGCAAAATACAGTTTATAACATAAGTATGGATTCAGCCAAATTCTATCTACTCAACTTTTACAAATTATACAGCATAGAAAGGTAGTTGCCATTCTACATGGCATGGTTTAGGAGTCAACTTTGTGTATGTGCTGGACAAAGTAAATTTTTAAGGAGGTTTGCTCAAAAGATTACAGGTACATGCAAGGTTGTTGAGATATTGTTTTAATGCTGAATTAAAAGTTTTTGTAGTGTCTAGTTGAGTGATCAAGGGTGGCAAAGTATTCCAGAGTTTGGCTACTGTATGGGAATAAAGGCATTCACCAGCTCTCTTGTCCTCAGGCAAAGTGCTAAGAGCTTTTTCCCTCACCAAAAGGTCTGCAAGTCCTTCAAAAGTGGTGACCTGACACCCACACACCCACCTGTGAAAGTAAATACATAAATCAGCAATGTAATCGTACACTCATTTGCCTTGCGTCTATGTCCATGAAATTCTTTTCTATACATTTCAGGGGTCAATTTGAAACAATCAACTAAACATTGTTTTACAGCATTGTAATTCAAGCAAATCAATATCAGACAGTTTAGCAATTAACAGCTCTTCTATGGAGTAAGAAGGTCAGGAATCGTACCCAAAGCCCTTGGTCAACATTACACTTTTTACATACCCTCTCAACAATACAAGTAAAACTACCAAAATCATCTCCCCTCTGTATCGAGGAAAAAGTTTACTGACGTTTATGGCTTCTGGGGTTTGGTCATTCCATTCCGCATTACCTCCATGACCCTGTCAGAGGGTTAGATTCTTTTTGTGCTGTATCTGCCTCTCATTTTCTTCAGCTTCCATATCCAAACACTTGATCTCCAGTTCCTTTTCATGTTGACACTGCTTCTCCCTCTCCATCATCTCAGCCTCCAAACGTCGCAGTTCAAACTGATGCTGCTTCTCGCTTTCTTCAGCCTCTGGTTAGAGTCCAACTCCAAACGGATTTTTAAGTCTTCTGAGGAAAAGGTGAACTGTCCTATCTCAGAAGGCTGCATATCCCCAATGCCAAACTGGATATCCTTGGCTTTGCACACTTTGGCCAACTGGATCCTTGTCAGCTTGCTATAATCCTCTGCTGACATCTTTGCCTGCTATCCCTGACTAAACTGACTAAAAATGAAGAAAATTGTTCTGACAATGAAACTGCACATTTACCTTGTGGCTGCTGAGAGCACACCTCAATGACAACTACCACAGGCTACTAAAGCTCAATTAAAATCCCACCCCTGCCACCAATATGTAACGTGCCCCTTTTACCCCAGGGTAGTTACTAAGGAGCCTCAATCCTCACCACTGTTTCTGGAAAGGAAGCGTCACTAAAAGCAGGGCTAGAAACACAATTTCCCCTAACAGTACACCGGGAACAGGCTCCAAACCTGGGACTGGACTACATACTTCACTTCAGGACCCAAATGAGTCTCCACACCAACCACTGCAGAGCATTGTGCCCCAGGTCTAAGTATCTGACAGACCTGCTCTTAAATATCTGATATTCACACATACAGACAGTCTTGAGAATGACTGGCACATATTTACCTGCGGTTTCCTCTTTCCCAAATTACAAGGTAACAGCTGCCACCCAGTCAAATACCACAATACCCTTCAAAAGGGGCATTAAATTACATTGGGTAAAATAGATATCGATACAAACAGTAAATGCAACCTAACTAAGGCTTTTCAGAGAGGCCCTGGTGTTATCACATATTAAGCATAAACACTCAAGTTATTAAAAGTATTTACTAAATAACCAGCCACAATAAGAGGTAGTAAAATATTTAATAAATAAAAGAATTTAAAACATGCAAACACTGAATAACTGATTCTAACAAACAGCTTCACACACAGGAAATATGAAAACACTGTAGGCTAGATTTTACACTGATTTTTGAAAACCTCTAACTGTAGCTCCGAGACTAACTGATAATTGTCCCTATCTAATCTAACTCAGCAAGGCAAGATTATACACTTACTTCTGCAACGCAGGATAAGAAATTACACCCACACTATTATCTGTCCTCAGCGACTGCAGCAACTCCTCTGGAAACAAATGAACTGGAATACTAATTCTACTACTCTGGAAAAAGTACAGTTTTGTACCTACCATAAATGTAGATGTTCGAGGATCCACATTGCTGCAGTCCTACCC